>NC_137793.1:101380674-101775674 GCF_963383645.1 Muscardinus avellanarius
ATTGCTGGGGATTGGACCTAGGGGCATTCTATCTCGGAGCTACACCCGCAGCCCTGTTTTATTTTTTATTTGGAAACAGTCTCACTAAGTTGAAGGGGGCCTCATTAAGTTACTCAGGCTGCCTCAAACCTGCAATTCTCCTGTCTCAGCCTCCAAAGTACTACAGGTGTGAAGCACCACACCTGTGGAAAAAAATATGTTAAGTAACACCCCTTCATGCTGGCATGGGTGTAGTGAACAGCACACACTATTGATAGGAATATGACCTCATTTCACCTTTTTCCTGTTCTCTTCCTGGTCTAACCAATCTCCCCTTCTTATGTGGCTGGCTTGTATATTCTCTATAACGTTTCACCAATCTCATTGGTCCTTGGCTTCTATCACAGGGCCTGACTTCCGCCAAGTACTAAGGAGGCATTTGTTAACTAAATCCAAAAAAGATCAAGCTATTCAGACTCATGTTATTTTAGCTGAAATTGGCAAATTTTATTCCAAGTTCACATTATAAGTCAAAGACGCTGAGCCAGAAGTTGTTCTTTTCTTTATGAAATTCTGATGCCCCTGAGCAGATATAAAGGTGGTAACATATACTGTGCATATCACTCAAGTCCATAAATAGCTATGCTGGCCTGGTTCTCCCTGTTTTATTTAATTCACTTGAGGTGAGTGTTTTCCATTTTCAAGTCTTTATCTCCTCATCATTCTTTGGGTATAAATTTAAAAATCTACCCAAAGCTGCCTAGTCAAGCTAAGACAGTCATCCCCCTTGCTGTCTAACTGGGCATGACTAAAGCTCTGTCTAGCAAGATTTTTGAAATTGATGTCAATGATGGAAAAAGTATAATTCACTGAGTATTTGAAGTGGGAAAGTAAAATACGAGTAGGCTTTAAAGTGTATTTTTAATGTGCTTCATATTTCCTACACTGTAATTTTCATGAATCATCAGAAATGATTGTGTCTGCACGTATTATTCAGGGCACATTGGGAAAAGTACAGTCATCGCTGAGCCCTCAGTAAAACAGGTATACCATTTTATGAATTCCATGAGAGCCCAAGTACCCACCATCAGCATTATCTGATATTCTTCTAGAACTAATCAATACCATTTGGAGAGTGGATCAAGCCACCTCCTTCAAAGAACCTGGCAATTAATGTCAAGGACATTAATTGATACACAGATTGTTATTAAGGCTTTTAATAACTATTCCCATATGACTTACATCTATGATTTGAATATGGGTTATCCCTTCATGTTAACGTTTAATCCTCACTGTAAGGTAAAAAGGTAGAAATTTTATCTACTATGCTGTTTTGAGATGATGTCTCTGGGGGTCGATTAGGATTAGGCAAAATCACAGGGTAGAATCCTTGTGATTGAATAACAATGACTTTTCAAAAGAAAGGACTGTGTGGTGGCACACACCTGTAATCCCAGTAGTTGGAAGACTGAGACAAGAGGATCACAAGTTCAAGAGTATCCTTGGCAATTTAGTGAGACCCTGTTTCAAAATAGGTGTAGGTAGAACTCAGAGGTAGAATGTCCCTGGATGCAATCCCCAGCATGGAGGAGGAGGAGGAGGAGGAAGAAGAGGAGGACAAGGAGAAACCAGAACACACATACCCCGTGCATTCCGTGCCTCCCACAGTATGATTTCCTGTGCCAACTCAGGATTCCTCCATTAAGAAAGCTGTCACCAGATGCGGCTCCACAACTTCGGACCAGAACCATGAGCCAAAGTAAAACTCTGTTCTTTCTACCAGTGGATGGTATTGTGGGATTCGCAACAGAAAATGAACTAATAAGCCTACCCGATTGTTTTAATAAAAAGCCAGTTGAAGGCTCACTTTTCTCCTGACCACACCTGGCTCAGAGCCTACTTCCAATGCAATTTTAGTCGTACTTGCTTTTCGCCTTCGGTGGATGTTCTTTCTCATATATCTTTAGCATTAACTCAAATATGAACCACGAAGTCTAGGCATGGTGGCGCACACTTGTAATCCCAGCATTGGGGAGGATCGCATCACGGACAGTCTCAGCTACTTAGTGAGGCCCTTTACAACTCAGTGAGACTCTGTTTCCAAAAATAAAAAAGACTAGAAAGTAGGGCTGGAGGTGTAGCTTGGAGACACAATGCCCCAGGGTTCCATCCTCAGTACTGAAAGCTGAACCTAATGGCATTCTACTTCCGAGGTACATCCCCAGCCCTATTTTATTTTTTATCTGAAGGGTCTGAGTTGCTGAGTCTGGCCTTGAACCTGTGATCCTCCTATCTCAGCCGCCCAAGCACTAGCATCACAGGCCTGTACCACCATACCCAGCCAATCAAACATTCTGTAGGACCCATTATTTTCTCCCTGGTCCTCCTCCCAGGAAACATATAGTTATCGAATTAGTTTGATAAAACTGTCAGAACAAAGTACTACACACTGGGTGGCTTAAATAGTCAACTTGATTTTGCACAATTCTGGAGCCTGGAAGTGTGAGAGCAGGTGTCGGCAGCTCTGATCTGTTCTCAGGCCTCGTTCCTCGGCATGTGTATGGCCGTCTTCAGCCTGTGTCTTCACATGCCTCCCGTTGTGTCGTCTGTCCTGACCGCCTCTTCCTGCAAGTACACCAGACATACTGGATTAGTCTCTCCCTAATGTCTCTGTTTGTACCAAAATCGCCTCTTTAAAGATTCACTCACATTCTGAGGTGCTGGGAATTAGGACTTTATTGTTTTTATTTTTATTTTTATTTTTATGCTACTGGGAATTGAACCCAGAGGCATTCTACCGCTGAGCTACACCCGAAGCCCTATTTCACTTTTTATTTTGAAACAGTCTCAGTGAGTTGCGGGGGGCCTCACTAAATTGCCGAGGCTGGCCTCAAACCTGTAGTCCTGTCTCAGCCTCTCAAGTGCCGTAATTATAAGCAAACTGTGCCACCACACCCGCTAAGACCTTAACATGTGAATTTGGGGAGGACATAATTCAGCCCCTAATACCATAATACCCATCTACATTTTCTCCTCCTCCCCTGCTCCTCTCCAAATCTTGAGCCGCATTTAGAGCCCAGCCATTTTCTTCTTCCAATTCTTCCTAGTCATCCCACCTGGGCTGTCTTGCTCCTTTCTCTACGATCTCTCATTCACTTGGCCCTTGTAAAGTTTGGTCTTTCTGATTACAAATCTCTCCCCAGAAAGTCTAAGCTCTTTCTTTAAGCTCTATAGGTTCTGCATAAGTGACTGCAATGTATGGATTTGGAACTTAATGAAAATGAGTTTTTTTAAGTCAGATTTATAGCTACGGGTTTACCATGTAAGAAGCTTGAAATCACTGCTCTGTCCTAACAGCAAGAAGAAAGTTGAACAAATAAAGAGTTGTGTCTCCTCGATGGGAGTTAACTTGCTTAAGAACCTTTTCATGATCTTATTTACTATGATATTGTTTTGAGATAATGAGTTATTTCCTAAGGAGGAAGGAGTCACTATTTTGTTATCATCTAAAAGGTAATTAATTGTTCACATCTTTGAGAAGATAAATTTTTCTTCTCTATTAACACATTTCATTCTCCCTCTCCTTAAAAAATTCCTTTAAATGTATATTTTTCCCGGCAAGCTCCACCATACACCTGTAATTTTAGCTACTAGAGAGGCTGAGTCAGAAGAATCTGAAGTTTGAGACCAACTTAGAAAGATACTATCCAAAAAAAAAAAAAAAAAAAACCACCAAAACTTAAAAGCGCTGGGATGTAGCTCAGTTATAAAGTACCCCTAGGTTCAATTCCCATTACCAAAAAAAAAAAAAAACAATTCTATTGTCACCAAATACCATAAAATACAATCTGAGAATTTCACTCAAGTTTCTTCTTGTGCACTGGTCTTGTTAGTTAATTTTCAAGTTCCAAATAAAGGAAGGTCTTTGAAAAGAAAAATAGATACTTTAAAAAATCAAGATTTACCTTGTGAATATAATGCAAACTTTTTTACTGACATATATACAGTATATTCAAAATGCTCCACCTATATTGTCTGATCTAATCCTCAAAAATTCTATGAATGTGTGCTGTGATTACTCCTACTTTCTACTTGAGGAACTAAACCATATGATATTAAATATCGCCCAACATACCATGTACAGACTACACAAGCAGTCTGACCAGTACACAAAGACCATGGATGGTTCCCTTCGCAAAAAAGAAAGATCCCCCCACTCTCCCTCCCTCCCTCCACAACAAGCCCCTTCTCAGTTGTGGTTTTGAACTTTTATTTTTAAAAATAACTCCATTCTTTCCCTAATGCACATCCCATATCCTTTTAATGAGAATATACAATCATAAAAATATATTTGTTATCTCAGATTTACTATCTTGTGTTTCAGTCAGTTGTGCAAGGTGCATGCAGATAACTGCATTTAGATGTGGTGGGATTGTGTCCTTTCCTCCTTTGAAATCCTTTCTTTAAGGCCTAAGCAACAGGCCTGTGTGTGATTATGCTGCCCTCGTGTGACAGATATTGTGAACTGCAAGTGTGACAGTGGGCTCCCAGCAAAACACCAAGCCCGCTCAGAGCTAAGTAGCTATCCTTTCCACCTGCTCACCAACCACTCCCAAAGTCTGTTTGTTTGTTTATTTTTTGTTTGTTTGTTGTTTGTTTGTTTGTTTGTTTTGCAGTACTGGGGATGGAACTCAGGGGCATTATACCTCCGAGCTACACTCCCAGCCCTATTTTTTATTCTTTTTTATTTTTTAAACAAAGTCTCACTGAGTTGCAAAGGGCCTCACTAAGTAGTAGCTGAGATTACAAGCATGCACCACATCCGGCCCAAAGTCTGTTTTTTGTGCTCTCAAAACATCAGTGCAGAATTCACATGTACTCAACTTACTTCACTAAGAAAATATACAAAGTGGAAAGGAAATATACTATTTATTTAGTACAAGTATTTACAGTATTATGAATTTGCAGGTATTACATGCATTTGCAATTTAATAGTAGGTAATCTCAGAAATGCTCAATGAACTTAATTGTAACAGAGAAAGCTGATATCGAATCATATTTTACGGTTTTTTTTTTTTTTTTTTTTTTTTTGGTGGTACTGGGGTTCCTGGAAGCCCTTCTACCTCCGGACTACACTCCCAGACCTATTTTTACATTTTTATTTGGAAACAGGGTCTCCTAAGCCAGCGCGCCCGGCTGGCTTCAAACCTGCGTGATCCTCCTGTCTCTGCCTCCCAAGCGCGGGGATCACAAGCGTGCGCCACCACGCCCGGCCTTCAAATCATTTTTAAAATAATTGGGAGAGTCTTGAAATTTCTCCAGGGTCATACATAATTTACTTATTTGATTACACAACTTGATAAGCCCTTCCATCTTTTTTAATATTAATCTTGGAAACATGAAATTTATGACAGTAAACTTAAAGTCCTCTATTTATAATGATGAATATGAAAACAGCCTGTGATGGTTAGATACAATGTGCCTACGACAAAATCCAAAGCAAATCTCCAGTGTGGTCCCCTTTCTTCTTATTATTATTATTATTGCATTAAAATGATGCACCATGGTGAGGTTCCAAATGACAATACCTCCATGCACAGCATTGGCTGTGTGTTTCCCTCTAGTACCCACCCCGCACCCCTCCCCCATGGCCTTTACATCATTACAAATAACTTCATGTATGAACAAGGGTCCTCTTTCCCCCTTGACTAATAGCTCATTAGTTTGCAAAAAGAAATAAGAATGGCTACAAATCCCCTTTGGCCACAAGTTTTCATGATAGTCTCACTAACTATGGAGTTCAAAACTAAAAACACTTCAGAATTCCACTAGAATGATATATTCTGAGCCCACCAAAAGACTTTCCAAGGCCTCCAAATTATCTTTTAAAATGGCCTGCCGAGAACCCATAATTCCTGCCATTGTTACTTTTTTTTCCCTAGTGGAAATGTGGACTCTGGTAGTGGGATTTTTATTTTATTTTTTTTTTGGTGGTGGTGGTACTGGGGTTCCTGGAAACCCTTTTACCTCCGGGCTGCACTCCCAGACCTATTTTTATATTTTTATTTGGAAACAGGGTCTCTTAAGCCAGTGCGGCTGGCTTCGAATCTGCGCGATCCTCCTGTCTCAGCCTCCCAAGTGCGGGGATTACAAGCGTGCACCACCACGCCCGGCTGGTAGTGTGATTTCAAAATACCAAAATTCAACATTACCTGGAAAGAAAAGTCCTTATGGGTCAGAAGTTCTTTAGCATGGATTAATTTTTCAGAATAGTTTATGTCAAACAGACAATAGTAAATAAGACCTGCAGAGTAGAGGTCAAGCAACAAGGCCATATTTAAGGGACAGGAGAACAGAGGAGTGGTCCAAAGGGACAGTAATGCCAAGAAGAATGGCCAGTGGGGCCAGCAAAGATCAGTTAAACAAAGGACCCTAAACATAAAAATGGAAAGTGAGAAGAAGGTGAAGATAAATTGGAACTACTTGAAGTTTCATGTAAGCCAACCCCGTTGATCCAAACTGAAATCTGGAAATTATCCAATAAAAGGGAAAACTTTTATCCACATTAACAGATTAAATAAAGCAAAGAAAAAAAATGGCCAAACTTGTTTTCAAAGGACCTTAAAATTAATGACTTTTACAAAAAATCTCACTTTTTGCTGAGCGTGGTGGCACATGCTCCCAAGCGTGGGGATTACAGGCGTGCGCCACCACGCCCTGCTCAATCACAGTACTTGGGAGGCTGAGAGAGGAGGATCACAGGTTTGCCACCAGCCTCAGCAACTTAGTGAGGCTCTCTGCAACTTAGTGAGACCCTGTTTCAAAATAAAGAATAAAAAAATATGACTGGGGATGTAGCTCGGAGGTAGAATGCCCCTGGTTTCAATCCCCAGTAATGAAAAAAAAAATAATAATAATAATAACAAAGACTCACTTTTTGAGCTTAATGATTAGAAGAAAATCTTTGTCAGCTATTCCTCTAATAGAAGACTAATGTCTAGAATATATAAAGAACTCAAAAACTTAATACTAAATAGCCCTACAAATAACCCAGTTAAAAAACTGGCAACTGAACTAAACAGATATTTCTCAAATGAAGAAATAGAGATGACCAACAAACCTATGAAAAAAATGTTCAACAGCATTAGCAATTGGGGAAATGCAAACCAAAACAATCCTGAGATTCCATCTAACTCCATTTAGAATAACAATAACCAATAAAGCAAACTAATAAATGCTGGCAAGGATGTGGAGAAAAAAGAACCCCTACACTCTCTTGGTGAGACCGTAAACGAGTACAACCACTACAGAGACCAGTGTGGAGGTTCCTCGAAAGACTAGGAATGGGACCACCACGTGACTCAGCTGCACCTCTCCTCAGTATCTTTTCAAAATAATTAAAGTTATAGTACTCTAATGATACGTGCATCCCCATGTTTATAGCAGCGCAATTCACAGTAGCCAAATTATGGCACCGACCCAGGTGTCTGTCAACAGAGGAATGGATAACAAATATGTAGCATATGCACACGATGGAATTTCGCTCAGCCATAAAGAAGAACAAAAGGAGAGTATTTGCACGAAAATGGATAGAACTAGAAAATATTATACTAAGTGAGATCAGCCGGTCTTAGGAAGCCAAGGGTCCTGTGATTTCCCTCGTAGGTAGAAGCTAGAATAAAATTAGGAAACAAAAAAGACTTCAGTCGAATGAGGAGAGAAACCAGTAGACTAGTGAGTGTGTGGAAGGACATGGATAAGGAGTGAGGAAGGGAAGAGTTGAAATAGGTCATGTCCGTTCATGAAGGTAGCACAACCAATCGCAGTAACATGCAAAATGAAAGAGTGAGGGAATAGGGATACAGAGAGAAATACTCCAAAAAGCCCTCGCTTTTATTTTATTTTATTTTATTTTATTTTATTTTATTTTATTTTATTTTGTGGTACTGGGGTTCCTGGAAGCCCTTCTACCTCTGGGCTACACTCCCAGACCTATTTTATTTTTGGAAACAGGGTCTCTTAAGCCAGCGTGGCTGGCTTCGAACCTGCGCGATCCTCCTGTCTCCGCCTCCCAAGCGTGGGGATTACAGGCGTGCGCCACCACGCCCTGCTCAAAAAGCCCTCACTTTTGAAATTAAAAGTTCTATACGTAGAAATGCCAAATGGTCTTAAAATGCTTGAAGTCTTTACTAAATACTGAACGTATTTTCTTGGCCAAGATGAGGAAAAGGCCACATTTTATTTCTAAAATTCAACTCATTTTATATCTTAAAATGTTCAGAATGAACCAAATAAAACTAGAAAGAGATAAAGACACATAACTAAAATAAAGTACTGCCAGATAAGGTAGATAAACTGTCTCACCTCTGAAAAATCTAATTCCCACATTTCCAAAAGTGAGCATTTGCAAGTTAACCAAGTAATAATAATACGAGAGTTTTGGGTTTTGGTTGTTTTGTTTGGGTTTTGCCTTTTATAGCTGAGAAAGCAGTTACTAGTTGGTCCTTTTCTTGTGCCTTTCTTCCCAGAATACATGTTTACTGTCGCATAATAGCTCTTCTTTCCAGCATAGTATCTGTACTCATCTCCTGGTGAACCATTTCTTTCTATTAGTGATTTTGATAACCCTGTAACATCTAGAGCAGACATTCTGAGAGCTCATTTTAGATTCCTTCTGCTTAAAGCTTTCCTTTTGTAACCAAGAAAGATGCCAAGGAATATTGAGAATACAAACTTAACAGGGAGAGGGGAAATGTTATCACATTCCTTAACTCTAGTATCTGCACCAGGGCAAAGAGCAGCCATACCTAATGGGCTCTCTCCCCAGTAAAGGCCAGTGCGGAGCTCAGTTCTCTTTTAGCTTCTGCCCTTCTTCCCACTTGAAAGACAACACATTATAGATAAAAGAACAATTTCTATTTTCTCATCCCCAAGGATGATATGAAAATTATTTTCTTTTTTCTTTTTTTTTTTTTTTTTTTTTTTGGTGGTGGTACTGGGGTTCCTGGAAGCCCTTCTACCTCCAGGCTATGCTCCCAGACCTATTTTTATACTTTTTTATTTTGGAAACAGGGTCTCTTAAACCAGCGCATCTGGCTTCGAACCTGCGTGATCCTCCTGCCTCCGCCTCCCAAGTGCGGGGATTACAAGCGTGCACCACCATGCCCGGCAAACTATTTTCTTTTTAAAAAGGCAAGGTGGCTGAGTGGCATGGTACACACCTAAAATCCCAGTACTTGGGAGACTGAGGGAGGAGGATCACAGGTTTAAGGCCAATTTGTAGTAATTTAACAAGACCCTGAATATGTGTATATATATACACACACACACACACACACACACACACATATACATATACACATATATGTATGTATATGCAATATATAGTATGTATAATATATGAAGAGTGAATATATTTTTTTTTTTACAAAAAGGGGCTGAAGGTATAGCTCAGGGGATGATTGTTTGGTACTAGATTCAACCCCTAGTACCATACAAAAAGGCAAGATGGCACACAGATTTATTAGAACTGATTCTAATTGTAAACAATATTTGGCCACTAGATTGTTTTCTCAAATTCCTTCTCCATATCAGTTCTAATTTTCATTCTTCTTAGTTTTTAATTTTAACAGAATTTAAGTACTGTAAATTAAAATAATGTTTAATGCTTTTGTTTTATTGGGGGGTTTTGTTTTGTTTTGTTTTGGTGGTACCCTTCTACCTCCAGGCTACACTCCCAGACCTATTTTTATATTTTTTTTAATTTGGAAACAGGGTCTCTTAAGCCAGTGCAGCTGGCTTCAAACCTGCTTGCTCCTCCTGAATCCGTCTCCCAAGTGCGGGGATTACAAGCATGCGCCACCATGCCAGCCTTAAAATAATGCTTTTGTTTTAAAAAAAGAAAACCAAAATATGTGCTGTTTACAACTATAGCCAAAGTACGTGTTGTTTATATAAGAGATAGTATCTTGCTGTGTTTCCCACACTGGCCTCAAATTCCTGGACTCAAATGATCCTCCAGCCTCAGACTCCTGAGTACTTGTGACTAGAGACACGTACCACAACACCCAAACAGAAAACTGCCTCTGAGTCTATGCTTCACATAGTCACGCAGCAAAATAAAACCTATTTCTTTAACCAATAGGATCTTCAACTATGTCACTAAACAATATGGTGACTTAACATGTAGAATTCTTCTGAATGTGTTGGTCATGTTTGAATAGCATATTTACAATATTGAAAGATACGCCCAAAATTGTTTAAGTGTGGAACAAGAGGTTATACTTTATATGTATACAGAACTTACACAGAGGACTATATAAGGAAGAATAGTAAATATCCTATGCAGAAATATTGCTACAAAAAGTAGAGATGTATACGTAAAAGCCTATTTGAAGCCAAAATAATGTCCACGTCTTGATTCCAACTTCTTTTGGCTCTTAAATCCTGAGCAACTTACTCAACTCACGTACCCAACTCACTTTCTTAGGCTCTTTCTTTGTCTATTAAGTGGTAATAATATCTCTCCCCCCAGACAGTTTATTATGAATATGAAAATGAAATCATGTCAGTGAAAGTGTTTTGAAAATTAACATTTATTTTAATTTCCAAACATCACCTAATTAAGCCCTAGAATAATAATACTGTTAATCAGCCAAGTCCTAAAAAAACTTTATCTTCCCTCCAAGCAAAGTTCTTTTCTTCATGAACTCTTCCTCAAGATATTAGAAATGCGACAAGAATGTAAAAGCTCGACACACGCTTCGGGGGACTAACCCTGGATTAAGAAGGCAGGTAGGCTAGACAATGGCTCATCACCACGACTACACCTTTTGTACCTCACACTTGAAAATGAATGTTATTTATAGATAAAGCCGCCCTGCTAATTCTCAGGAGAGGATTACAAGACTGCCAATCAAGCAAAAGTCCTAGCAGGTTGAGTTTATGTGGACTGATAAACAGGTCCTGGCAAAGCACTTGTACAAGTGAATTCCAGAACCATTGACGCTTCCATATCATATTCTTTCTTCATTCTTTTAGAAAAAAAAAAAAAGAATCCCCCCCAGCTTAGAACAAAGAGAGAGAGAGAGAGAGAGAGAGAGAGAGAGAGAGAGAGAGAGAGAGAGAGAGAGAGAGATTGGTCTTAAATAGGTCTTAAATAGGTAGATTTTTGGGAGGCTGAGATAGGATGATTGCAAGTTCACGGCCAGCCTCAGCAACCTGGCAAGGCCTTCCACAAGTGAAACCCTGTTTCAAAATAAAATAGGGCTGGGGGTGTAACTCAGAGGGAGAATGCCTCTGAGTTCAATGCCCAGTAAAATACACACACACACACACACACACACACACACACACACTCTCTCTCTCTCTCTCTCTCTCTCTCTCTCTCTCTCTCGGTGTTTTCAAGGGTATCTCAACATAAATTATGTTTTTTAAATAAAGAACAGAGATTTAGTTCTTATAGTTATGGAAGCTGGGAATCTGAGGTTGAGGGGCACGCAACCATGCGATACTGTGTCATCTCATGGCAGACTGCGGAAGGAAAAGAAGGAAAGGGAGATGGAGAGAGAGGAAAGGAGGAAGAGAGAGAGAGAGAGAGAGAGAGGGAGGGAGAGAGAGAGAAATTATAATAATATTTTTCCATCTAATATTAGATTCTTTATTTAGGCTACAAGGCCCAATTTCCATCTGTACATCTGTATTTAGGGCAACTCTACCTGGATTAACCAAAGATACTTCATACACATTATATCCAGAAAACCATTATCCTCAGATCTCCCCCAGAAGGGCTTGATCCCAGGAAATAGTATCACCATCCTCACCACCTGTTGAAGCACCACATCATCTTTGAACCCCCCCATCCTCAGTCCCACTGCGGCCACTAGTGTCTTTGACTCCATCTCCAAACTATCTTTCATATTCATTCATTCCTCCTTCCATTCCAGTTGCCTCCGCCCCTGCCCAGGGCTTCATATTTCAACTAAACTATCTCTACAATGTCCTTTGATCACTGACTCTACAAATGTACTTTCCACGTTTTTAACAGAGGACTCTTCTACACAATGCATTGAGATTAGGAAGGCATTTAGCAGACGAATCATATCTACCTTTCACTCTTATTTCCAAGTTAACAGCTTCACAAGGTCAATTTCCCAGATACACTGCACGCCAGCACACCATAACACTTACCCTTCCCTGAATACTGTAGTCTAGAATTTAGGGGTTTTACTTACACTGTTTCCGGCATCTGAGATGTCTCTTTCTCCTGTATCTAAATCTAAATAGTGGCATATTATTTATTTTTTAAAATACAGTTCGGATACTATTGCTTTGCCTCTTTTCTAACTTTAATATTTATTTATTTATTTATTTATTTATTTAGTACTAGGGATAGAACTACCGGGCATACTACCTCTGAACTCCATCCCTAGCCCTATTTATTTTTTATTTGGAATCAGGGTCTCTAGGTTGCTGAAAGTCTCACAGCATTATTGAGGCTCTCCTGCGAGCCTCTTGTCTCAACTGCTCAAGTACTGGGATGACAGGCATCCCCCACCGCACCCGGCTACTCTTTTTTGTTGAACTGCACTCCAAACTAAGAACTAAGAATGTATCACTACTTCCCAGACATCTACAAATCCTGGTTTGTATCTCTAAAAGAACACTCCTCACACACATTCATGGTGCTTGCTCACGAAACTGTAAGTCTAAGTCCGTTAAGCATGTCATTTTTAGAGTGGCATGTCCTCTAGCATCATGTGTGTGTGTGTGTGTGTGTGTGTGTGTGTGTCCATGTGTGTGTACACGTGTGTTATCCATCAGTAGCTCATGTTTGCCAGAATTATGACTGCCATTAAAAGAATGCTTATCCAACATTTTATACTGAGTCATTGAGTTCCCAGACTAAATCTATGAAATGGATAACATTATCTCCATTTTACAAGTGAAATGCCAAATGCCCTAAGAAGTTAAGCAGCTTACCCAAGGTCAACACTAGTCTGGAATCAGAATTAGAACCAAGGTCCCATAATTCATAGCTTCTGCCCTGCAACCAATTCACTATGCAGTCCTTCATGTATATCTTGCTATAGTCAGTCACACACACTCATATAAAAACAAAAACAACAAAATAATCTAGTATATTAAAATGCTACCATAGGGACACTACAACACAGAGAAGCTTCACTCTAAAAATATGAGTTTAAAAGGTATTATGGGAGCTGGGTGTGGTGGTGCACTCTTGTAATCTCAGCATTTGGGAGGCTGAGATAGGAGAATCATGATTCATGGCCAGCCTCAGCTACTTAGTGAGGCCCTTTGCAACTCAGTGAGACCCTGTTTCAAAATAAAGAATAAAAAATAGGAGTGGGGATGTTGCTTGGAGGTAGAATGCCCCTGGGTTCCATCCCCAGTACCACACACAAAAAAAGTAATATGGTTAGAATTCTGAAACTTAAATTCTCAGTTTAAAGAACAGTATTTCTTACCTCTTAAGACTATTATGGAGAGTAAATGAGACCAAGAATGTGAAGACCTCACACAGAACTTGGAATACAGTGGAAGCCCAAACACATTTGTATTTTTTTTTTCAGTTGTAAATAGCACAGAAACTATAGCTAAACTTATCCCCTCAATTATAAATTTTAAGGCAAGTAGAAATTCTTTAGAGTCATAGTACCTGAGTATCAGACAAATAGAAGTGTTGTTTTAGGTTTAAACATAAACTTAATACATTAATAACATATTTCCCAGTATATCTGCTATAGATAGAAAATATCAATGTATTAACAGTATTATTGGAAGAAGTTATGAATGATGGCCTCACAGAAAACATGAACAAGAGATTTCTGTAGCTCTGAGGCTGACCTCAGGATAAAAATTCATCCCCCACAATATCTGCTGTAGATAGAAAATGTAAATGTATTAATATTTTGGAAGAAGTTATGAATGATGGCACCATAAAAGATATGAGCAAAGGATTTCCGTAGCTTTTGAGGCTAATGGTGAAATAAACATCATCTCCGGCACCTTCTTTATATATAGATAGAAAATATAAATGTATTGACAATATTTTTGGAAAGTTAAGAATGATGGCCGCACAGAAGACATGAATAAGACATTTCTGTAGCTTTGGGGTCTGAAAGCAGGATAAAACATCATCTCCCGCAAGACATTCCTCTTCCCCTTTGCTGGGAATAGAGCACTGGAGTCTGTGGAACCTGGGCCATGAAGTGGATCCAGCAACAATAACCATAATAACGGCTTTTCTTTGAGCAATTATGTGTTAGACACTGGGCAGTGCCATGCGGTTCATATGTATCGACACATTTACTTCTCACAAAGCACAGAGGAGGATGGTGCTATCACTGTCATCATTATTATCATTATTATTATTAAGGAAGGAAACGAGGGTGTGAAGAAGTTACATAATGTGTCCAAATTGCACTGCTATGAGAGGCCGAGCCAGGATCTAAGTACACGTCTGCCTGGCTCCGGGCCTCCACGTCTTCCCCACGCAAACCGATCCACTCCATCTGTCCTTGGCTGTTGCTTTTTTCTCTTACAGAGGGAAATCTTTTCCTGTGATTCATTATAAATACCAGCTTCTTTTAAAAAATCATTCATGTGAAACACTCCTTGTCTAGTCAATCCAACTTTTTTTTCAATTTAACAAGAAAAAGCAGACATAAACAAATTACAATTTATATAATCTGAATTCCAGTGCCATAAAACCAGGAGGCAGAGTGTACATTTGTCCACACAATCTTTTCCTAGGATGGTGAAAGCAGCACTGACATCACTTCAGGGGGGCAGACTCACGCCATACCATATGACTATATGATGATGTGTTCCAGGTACAGTTAATGTTGCTTTTTTTTTGTGTGTGTGTGTGGTACTGGGGGTGGAACCCAGCGGCTTTCTACCTCCCGGCTATACTCCCAGCCCTATTTTTATATTTTATTTGGAAACAGGGTCTCACTAAGTTGCTGAGAGCCTCACTAAGCAGCTGAGGCTGATTCGAAGCTGTGCGATCCTCCTGTCTCAGCCTCCCAAGCACGGGGATTACAAGCGTGCGCCACCACGCCCAGCTTGATGTTGCTTTTTAAAAAACAGGTCTTAAAGCCGGGCGTGGTGGTGCACGCTTGTAAACCCTGCACTTGGGAGGCGGAGACAGGAGGATCACGCAGGTTCGAAGCCAGCCGCTCTGGCTTCAAAGACCCTGTTTCCAAATAAAAATATAAAATAGGTCTGGGAGTGTAGCCCGGAGGCAGAAGGGCTTCCAGGAACCCCAGTACCACAAAAAAAAAAAAAGGCAGTCATAAGGATAACACACCAAATAAGATAATGTTAAAACTTCAGTGTTGCCCAAGTCAGCCACATTGACCAGTTTTTACACCTAATACATTTGCATTGCTATTTTCTTTTTCTAATATAATACTTTCTTCTTCCCTGTCCAGGTTCTCACATTATATATATAATATGTTATATATTATATATAATATATTATATATTATATATAATGTAATATATATAATATAATATATTATATATAATGTGAGATATATACTATATACTGCATACTGCATACTGTATAACATATAATATATAATATATAATATATAATATATAATATATAATATATAATATATAATATATAATATATAATATATATATATTATGTGAGAACCTGGACTATATAATATATACATATATATTATATAGTATATCTATATACTACATAGATATACTATATAAAATATATTATTTATATACTAAATATTTGTAGTATATAAATATATATTATATATAAGATATACATATTATATATCTTAGATAAGATATGTAATATAAGTAAGATATATAAGTAATATATCTATATTACTTATAATTGTTTGCATGAAAATTCTATCCCCATAGAAGAATTTAAATTTTAAATATTTATGTGAGACCTGCTCCCAGAAATAAAAATAGGCACCAACAAGGGAAGCACTTGAAATTTACCGTAAATAGCTCTGAAATCCCTTTCTCCACCACATTAAGAACCAGGAATGTGATAAAAAAAAAAATCAAAAGGTTTATTTTAATATGATGGTAGTTTGAGGGGCCTGGCATTGGAAGAGAGTAATTACAGACCACTTACCAAATTTAGTATTTTGAAGTTGAGACAATGTTTTCTTTATTTTCTTAACCTAGTTTTCAAATATCCGAATGCCCTTTCTCAGTGATTACCTTGAAACTCCAGAGATACTCAGTACGGAGTGGCTTTCCTTTCATGCTCTGGGTATTAGGTGTTCTCTGCTGCTCACCCTCCCATTCTCGCCAGCTCTCTAATTCTGATGTTTTGGTCAGTCCTAGAGTCATCAAAGCAACAAGTTATTCTGAAGGGAGTTAAGATCCCAGTGTGGGGGGGGGGAGGGGGGGTAAGCTGTATTTTTCTTTTATCTTTTCTTTCTTTGTGTTCTTGTCACACAAACTGTCCTAGAATGTGGAAAAGAAGAAGGGGCAATCCTTCTGTTGAAAATAAGACTTGTTAGCCGGGTGTGGTGGTGCACACCTGTAATCCCAGTACTTGTGAGGCGGAGCCAGGCAGCCTGCAGGCTCGAGGACAGCCTCAGCAAGATAGTGAGACTCTCAACAACCAAGCGAGACTCTGTTTCCAAACAAAAAAATATAAAAGGGTTGGGGTGTAACTTGGAGGTAGAATGACCCTGAGTTTAATCCCCAGCACCACAAATATATGAATTAATTAATTAATTAGCTAACTAATAAATAGAAGACATGTTGAATTCTTTTTGTGTGTGTGTGTGTGTGGCTCTGGGAATGGAACCCAGGGGCTTTCTATCTCCAGGGCTACACTCCCAGACCTATTTTATAGTTTGTTTTGAAACAGGGTCTCACTGAGTTGTTGAGAGCCTCACTAAGTAGCTGAGGCTGGCTTCAAACCTGCACGATCCTCCTGTTTCAGCCTCCCAAGTGTGGGGATTGCAAGCATGGCCACCATGCCCGGCTGTGACATGTTGAATTCTTGTTATCTGTCCCGTGTTTTCTAACAAACTGTAGAAATGATACATATTTTTCCCAACCAAACATCTATCAAAATCTGTGCATGTCTATTTATTTTGTTGTTGCTGTTAGATCAAGCCTGTTGTTCAACTTGGCCACCATTTTGGTCAGTCAAGAAATAACAATATATTTTCTTCAATCTCACATACAGCACTTTGTAATTTTTTTGAATTTTTGTTTGTTTGTTTGTTTGTTTTTGCAGTACTGGGGATTGAACCCAGGGGCATTCTACCTCCAAGATACAACCCTAGCCTGATTTTTTATTCTATATTTGAAACAGGGTCTCGCTAAGTTGCAGAGGGCCTAAGTCGCTGAGGCTGGCCGCGAATCTGGATCCTCCTGTCTCAGCCTGCCAAGTACTGGGATTACAAGCATGTGCCACCACACCTGGCTATAAAGTTATTTTCGCACTGCTCTCTAGTGATATTTATTCTGTCCTGCAATGGGATAGAGTGCCATCAATTTATAAAAATCGCTCAAGTTAGCCGGGCATGGTGGCGCACATTTGTAATCCCAGCATTCAAGAGGCTGAGACTGGAGGATCACGGTTCACAGACAGCCTCACCTACTTAGTGAGGCTCTTTGAAACTCAGTGAGACCCTGTTTCAAAAATAAACAATAAAAAATTGGGCAGAGGGTTTAGCTCGGAGGTCAAATGCCTCTGGGTTCCATCCCCAGACCTGCAAAAAAAAAAAAAAATTGCTCATTATATTTAATAATCAAAAGAGGTAATAATAATAATACTATTCCAAGTGCATCTGTGGTAAGATGAATAATGGCTTCCAAAGATACCCAGATCCTAACCCTTACAGAGAGGGCTACCTTCTTTGGCAAATTAAAGATTTTGAGATGAAAGTTTTCTGGGTAATCCAGGTGGCCAAAAATTTGACCAAAAGTGTCAAAGTAGAAAGAGACTTGACTATAGAAGAAAGGTGTCAGGCTTGGTGTTGCACTCCTGTAATCCCAGGACTTGGGAGGCTGAGACAGGAGAATCACAGGTTCAAGACCAGCCTCAGCCACTTGGTGAAACCTTGTTTCCAAATAAAATATATAAAATAGGACTGGGGGTGTAGCTCAGAGTATAATGCCTCTGGGTTCGATCTTCAGCACCACACACAACAAAAAATTACATCAATCACAAATCATATGCATGATATAAGGGATATTTTTATGCTTTTATTGACAAGTTTTTTTTATCATCTACAAAAAAATGTAGAATCCATGACTGGAGCAACTGAAACAGATATGTCAAAATTGGAGGCAAGTACATGATATTCACAATGCCCCAAATCCTTCTGGTAAACAAAGCAAGTGCCAGAGGAAGGACAAGATTAAAAAGTGAATTATAGATACATGTTTGCAGGAAAGTGGGGTAGGAATTTCTAAGTATTTTATCCTAAGTTTCTGTAGTTGTGCCAATATCAATATGTGAGTATATGAGTTCCAAGTTACATCTAACAAAAACACACAAATACATGTATAGACATATATGTAGATATATATTCTTTGACTATTAAAACAACATTATTATGGCATTTTTATCCATATTTTTTCAAACTTTCCACCAGAAGGCATCTTTTGAGTTTCATTGGTGCTGTGCCGTGTTACGCTCTAGATTCTTTAGCAAATGTTAATTGCTCTTAGAAACTGTTGAAAATCACCTTGTGGGTGAGATGACATTAGCACAGGGAAGCAGTGACAGGTGGCATCCACAGAATACACAAAGCAACAAAGCGATGAAACCTGAGGTTTTCCCCGGCACTGTGTGGTGGCGTACGCCTGCAATCTCAGTATTCGGGAGGCTGAGACGGGGGAGCTCAGGTTGACAGCCAGCCTCAGCGGTTTAGTGAAGCTCTCAGCAACTTAGTGAGACCCTAGTTCAAAATAAAATTAAAAAAATAATAATAGGGAGCCGGGCGTGGTGGCGCACGCTTGTGATCCCCACACTTGGGAGGCTGAGACTGGAGGATTGCACAGGTTCAAAGCCAGCCTCAGCTACTTAGTGAGGCTTTCAGCAACTTAGTAGACCCTGTTTCCAAATAAAGTATAAAATCGATCTGGGGGTATAGCCCGGAGGTAGAAATTCCCTGGAGTCCACCCCCAGTACCACAAAATAATAATAATAATAATAATAATAATAATAATAATAATAATAATAATAGGGCTGAGGGTGTAGCTCAGAGGTAAAATGTCCCAGGTTCAATCTCCAGTAAAAAAAAAAAAACCTCACTCTCTCTCCCTCCCTCCCTCCCTCTCTCTCTTTATACCAAGGAATCTTTGTGTGTATGTGTGTGGGGGTCTGGGGATGGAACCCAGGGGCATTCGACCTCTAAGCCACACCCCCTGCCCTATTTTTTATTCTTTCTTTTGAAACAGGGTCTCAATAAGTTGCAGAGGGCCTCATTAAGTAGCTGAGGTTGTCCGTGAACCATGATCCTCCAGTCTCAGCCTTTCAAATGCTGGGATTACAAGCTTGCGCTACCACGCCCAGCTACCAAGGAATCTTTCTTATGGCCTCCCAATTCTGTGGTAATTATAGCACTTTATTATGATTATCCTTTTATTAGCCACTCTTCCCCACGGGGCCATAAACCTCACAACAGTAGGAATATTTTTCTTTGTGGCCCAAGTGTTTGCTTAATACATAATATGTGCTTCATATATGCTTATGGCTCTAATGAATACATATTTGTGTTATTGTAATAAATCTTTATGTAGTTGCTGTCCCTCACCCATTTAATGCATCCTGCAAACCATTAACTACTACATATGCAGTCTATGGGGAATGTGGGAAACAGATGAGGGAGGAAAAGCCCCAGTGGAGCGATTAGGGGGTCTATGGGAGGGTTGGGCAGGGTGAGTAATGAAGGAAATACTTTGAATGACATCATGAACATGTATGAAATTATCAATCCTACTATAGATATCATGTATGGGGAAGGGGAGGGAGTGGGAAAGTCATCAAGTGCTACGGGCTGGGTGTCCCTCTCAATCTGAACTTTAATACAATGTGAAACTACAATGCACTGGTAATAGCATATCTTTTAAAAGGATTTTTTTTGTGTGGGTCTGAGGATGGAACCCAGGGGTATTCGACCTCCAAGCTACACCCCCTGCCCTATTTTTTATTCTTTATTTTGAAACCGGGTCTGAGTTGCATAGGGCCTTACTAAGTAGCTGAGGCCATCCAGGAACCACGATCCTCTGATCTCAGCTTCCAGAATGTTAAAAAGAATTTTTTAAAAGTATCTTGAGGACTTCCAGGAAGATGGCGATGGAGCAAAACGGGGCTTATGAGCCCCTCTAATAACCAATCTCTATTACCACAAAATCAGCGCCTTTCATAGCCAGAAAACACCATCAGCAGAGAAACAAAAAATGTAATTTTAAGGGACAGATAAAAAGAGGGCTGGAAAAACGAGACACCAGAAACCAGACCACAGTGCTGCAGCCGGAGCCGTGGTGTGAAGAGGCGGGCGCCATTTTGCCTTGCAGCACCAGGCTCCAGAGAGGAAGGTAACTCATAACAGAGCTCAGAAACCAGAGAGGAGATACGCCGGCCTCTCGCCCGGGAATGCGGCAGCAGTGCCTTACTGCTGGCAGCAGCGGCGAGTTCACCGGACGGCACCAGACCAACTCACTCAACAGCCCACCAAGCTCCAGAGAGGAGCGGCGGACAGCGAGCCGAGGTGAGCCGCTGCGGAACAGCCGGGCGGGATTCGGCAGATTTCTCGGCGCAGGGTGCAGCTAAAGCTCCCAGGGGCTGGGCTGAGCGCACCCTGCAGGGACTCAGAGTGGAGTTCAAAAACAGAAAAGAAATACGCCAGCCTCACGGCCGAGGGTGTAGGATTGGCGCCATATTGCTACCGACGGCAGCAGCAGCGAATTTACCGAGTCCACGACTGCTCCATCTGTGCTCTCAACAGTGAGTCAAATTGCGGCCCCTAGAGGAGAAATCCCAGTACTATACTCCCCAGGGACTTGATCCAGTGGGGGAGTGGTGGTGGCAGAGATATTACACCATAGGAGAACGCCCAACCTGGCACCCCCCCCATGGTCTAAAGCAGCCTCGATTGACTCCCTGGGTCTGAGACTCTGCGATACAACCCAGTAAAGGAGTAGTGGGGACTGAGACACCACAGACTCGAGATCCAGAGCACCTTAAGTGAAGTCGTAGTGACCCAGGGAAGAACCCAGAGAAGGCACAAACTTCCGAAATCATGGGAACGAGATGAATAACAATGGAGCAATGAATGCCCACAACCCCACAATATCAGAACCTGATAAAGCAGAAAATCAGAGATTTATAGAAGATCAAATCAGGAAAATAACTGTAGAAATAATAGAGGTGTTTCAAAAAGAATTCAGAGAGAGCCAAAGAGAGATAAAGGATGCAATTAATGAAGTAAAGGCCTCAATTCAAAGCACAAACAACCGATAAGACCACATGGAGAATAGAATCTCGCTCCTAGAAGATGATCATTCAAAAAATGAACGCATAGTTTCTAATTTAGAAAAAAAAATCCAACAGCAGGAATCTGACATTGAAGAAATATGGGCCCATTTTAAGAGAGCTAACCTAAGAATAATTGGAATAGAGGAGAGAAAAGAAGGTGAAACCAAAGGGATTAACAATCTTTTCAAGGAAATAATAGCAGAAAATTTTCGAAACATAGAGCAAGAGGTTGATACACAGGTCCAGGAAACTTATAGACCCCCCATTAGAGAGGATCGGAGAAGAGGATCCCCACGCCACATAATTGTCAAAATGACCAATGTGGAAGCCAAGCAGAGAATGTTAAAGGCAACAAAAACAAAGGGCCAAGTGACATTCAGAGGCAAACCGATTAGAATCACTCCAGACTTCCCAAACCAAGTCATGAGAGCCAGAAGGGCTTGGAGTAACATATTCCAAACTCTGAAAGAAACCAACTTCCAGCCAAAAATTTTCTACCCAGCAAAACTTTCTATCAAATTAGATGGAAAAATAAGACAAACAGAAACTGAAGGAATTTATGTCTTCAAAACCAGCGCTAGAGAAAATACTCAAAGAGATTAACTACAAAGAAGAAATAGGTAACACACACCAGAACCAAAGAAACAAGATTTTCCATCCAACAGACAACTAAGATTGGTTATCTGTGGAGATTCATTATTTATGCTAGTCTTTTACCTATCTCTACATTATATTGTTTGCTTTTATTGTTGCTAATTTTTAGGATTTCTAGTTGGAATATTAATATACCTTCAGATATAGCATTTGGAAATATTTTATCCAATTCTATTAGTAACTTTTAACTCTGTTTACATTGTCTTTGGATATACAATTTTTTTTATTTTTTAGGGAGTTTGTATACTCTTCTGTTGCCTGTGCCATTGAAATCATATCCAAGAAATCACTGCCAATTTCAATGTTGTGAGGTTTTATGACCCAGATTTTCTTCTAAAAGTTTATAGTCTTAAGATTTATATTTAGGTCTTTTATCTATTTTGAGTTAATATTTGTATATGTGTTAAGTAAGGGTCCAATTTTATTCTTTCTCATGTAATTATTATTTTTCAACAGTATTTGGTTAAAAGATTATTATTTCCTCAACCAAATGTTTGTGGAAACCTTGTCAAAAATAACTTGACAATATATGGAAGAATTAATCTCTAAGCTTTTGTTTAACTCCAATGGTTTATATATCTGCCTTTAGAACAGTACTATACTGTTTCAATTATTGTAGCTTTATATGGTTTGAAATCAGAAAATATACATCTTCTAGCTTTGTTCTTCTTCGAGATTGTTTTGGATATCTAGAGTCTATATTCCATATCAGGATAGATTTTTTTTCTGAAAAATAAATAAATAAATGTATGATAGCTTCACCTAAAAAAAAAAAAGAAAAAAAAAATTCTCTGGTAAGAAAGAAAACAAAAAGAAATATTGAACTGTTATCTTTTAAAAGTTGATATCAAAAGCTTGGTATCAGACAAATGAAACTGTTTTGTGAGATTATCATCATTAATATTGGATAAATTGCTATAAAACTAGATGTCAACCACTAAGCCAAGCATGGGAAGGAGAGATGGGGAGTGAACGGGGTGGGGATCGGGTAGGGGCTAACTGGGTGATATGTGCATGTATGTCTACAAAAGTATTTTCTTTATACCATTATGATGCATGAATATATTGCACCAATAAAAATAAAAAATAAAAATTTAAAAAAATAAAAATAAAAAAAAAATAAAAGTATCTTGAGCTAGCCGGGCGTGGTGGTGCACGCTTGTAATCCCAGCATTCGGGAGGCTGAGACTTGAGGATCGTGGTTCGCGGACAGCCTCAGCCTCTTAGTGAGGCCCTCCACAACTCAGTAAGACCCTGTTTCAAAATAAAGAATAAAAAAATAGGGCAGGGGGTGTAGCTTGGAGGTCAAATGCCCCTGGGTTCCACCCCCAGACCCGCAAAAAAAAAAAAAAAAAAAAAAAAGTATCTTGAGCTAGGCACAGTGTTGCAGACGTGTTATATCAGTATTGATAGCCAGAATCAGGAGGATCACAAATTCAAGAACAGCCTGGGCAACTTAGCAAGACTCTGTTTTGGATTAAAAAAATAAAAAGGGGGCTGGGGTGTAGCTCAGTGATAGAACTTACATGGACTCAATTTCCAGTACAACAACAGAAAGGAAAGCATCTTGATCAAGAAGATTTTTTTTTTTCTTTTAGAAAATGTCAAGTAAATTTCTTAGACATTAAAAATGTCAGCCGGGCGTGGTGACTCACACTTGTAATCCCAGGATTTGGGAGGCTGAGACAGGAGGATCCAGGTTCATGGTCAGCCTCAGCTACTTAGTGAGGCCTTCTGCAACTTAGTGAAACCCTGTTTCAAAATAAAGAATTAAAAAAAATTGGGCTGGAGGCGTAGCTCAGAGGTAGAATGCCTCTGGATTCTATCCCTAGCACCACAAAAAAATGAAAGAAAGAGAAAGAAAGAAAGAAAGAAAGAAAGAAAGAAAGAAAGAAAGAAAGAAAGGAAGAAAGAAAGAAAGAAAGAAAGAAGAGAGAAAGAAGGAAGGAAGGAAGGAAGGATGAAAGAAAAAAAGAAAAGAAAATATCAAGTAAATTTCCAAGATACTGTTTCTCAAACAACATAAAAATACTGTAACAAACTTAGAATTGAACTCATCCTTCCCTTTTATTTTGTTTTTGCTTTACTATTAATGAACAGGCTTTGTTAATTCTCTTATGCCAATCCTATTACATGTACAGAGCTATTTCTGCAAGGGTCATCAATACCCAGGGATCTTAAATCTGAGCTTACATTCTCAGCCTTACACTGCCCAGTAGGCAGGGTCTCACCCTCTGAACGTAACACGGACACCAGGCACAGAGATCCAAACTGTGAGTCTGCCCGTCATCTTTGTGATACTATAACATTTTTAACTTTATGTTAGGGGAGAGAACAATGGTTTCCATGTTTATTTACTACTGTGTTTTTTAAAAATTATTTCAAAGTAACATAAGGTATTGATTTTTCTACAATGAAGAAAGTAGATAATGTCTATCTCTTCCTCCTGAAGTTTTCTGTACTAGTTCTCTCCACTAATAAAAAAAAAAAAAGTCTTAGTAAACTTGCAATTCCAAGTCTTATATTCTAGACTGTTAAAACAGGAAATTGGAAATTTAAAAGTCTTCACTCCTCTCTTTGGGTGAAGGGAGGATGAAAGGGAAGAAATAATGCTTCCTTGCACCTAGTGTTTGAGAATTGGGCTTAGGGCTCTGAAAAGGTGCATTCACTCAAGGCTCAAAGCCTTCTCAGAGAGCTCAAGCACACACTTAACCAGTATTGTGTTTGAAGCTTTTTACAGTATATTTTTTGAGTTGTTGTTTCTTTTTGTAAAGTTTAAAGTGAAATAGTAATATCTGTTTCAAATGACTAAAATTTTAGTGAGACAAACGTGA
This sequence comes from Muscardinus avellanarius, assembly GCF_963383645.1. Classification (NCBI taxonomy): domain Eukaryota; kingdom Metazoa; phylum Chordata; class Mammalia; order Rodentia; family Gliridae; genus Muscardinus; species Muscardinus avellanarius. The sequence goes on from NC_137793.1 coordinate 101,405,662, forward strand.
TGCTTTTAAAAGAATCACAAGTTTGTTGATATTTATTAAATTAGGTTAACTTTTTCTTTCAAATGGTGTTTTTCTTCGATTTTGCTCCCATGAAGCTGATTATTATTACCAATAAACTTTACTGTTTGCAATGTGAAAAGGAATATAGTTTTCCCATTATTTTGCAACGACATTATTTTATTAAGTGCAAAAATAGCTTTTAACTGTAGCATCCATTTTAGATATTTTATTTTTGTCCATTATGCATGCTACGTAGAATCGCCAAACATTAAAGCTAGGAAAGAAACTTAGAGACCATCTAATTCATCATGGCAACTTCTGCCTAAATATTATTCTTATAAACTCAATTTTATTTATGTGTGTGTGTGTGTGTGTGTGTGCATGCACACTGCACAAATGTTATTGTCAAAATATATGTGAACCATTCATGATACTATTTGTAATGGAATTCGAGCCATGTATGCTGGACTATGTATATTCATAATATAAAGATATACTAAAAAATAACTGCTCTGAATGTCATGCAAGATTCTGATACACCTTTCTTTCTCCAAAAACAAGTAAGAAACCATCTATATGTAATAAGATCAAGCCTTGGTAGATTGGTTTCTTTATATTACAAGCAATAATCCAATTATTGTTTGCAAAGCTCCTATCTTCCCAGAATAAATCTTTTTTGCTGATGACACAGGTTGACAGATGTGAATTTGTATGTGTCATGGATTCCTGACACACAGATTATTTAACAGGATTCCTACATCTTTCACCTGCCCAGTCTCATTTGTTGAAAAAGCAAAAGCATTTGAGTGGGGCAGGAACCGAGAAGACGTTACATCTACCCCGCAGTGCGTTAGATGGAGTTTCTATCGGAGCTCTTCTATCCGAGTTGTCATGAACTTTATCTAGACCCTGGAGGGAAATATAATACATAAATTAGGATACTTATCAGTAGCATCAAGGTTTGTGTTTTATATATGAAGGTGAAGAAACTAACATTTGCTGAGTTCTAGCCACTCAGCATTTTCTTATTCATTGGTGTGTGTGTGTGTGTGTGTGTGTGTGTGTGTGTGTGTTACTGGGGATTGAACCCAGGGACATTCTACCTCCAAGGTACACCCCAATCCTGTTTTTTTTTTTTTTTAAATGGGGTCTCAGTAGGGGGCAGAGGGCATTGGCAAGTTGCTGAGGCTGAGGCTGGCTGTGAACCTGCGGTCCTCCTGTCTCAGCCTCCTAAGTACCGGGATCACAAGCACGGGCCACCACGCCAGACTCACAGTGAGAACTATGTGTCCTATGTCCCGTTGTACTTCTGAGAATTTAATTGTTGAAGAAAATTAATACTACCACAAAAATATATAATTTGGCATGTTCCCACATTAACAACTAGAGTAATTACAGGTGGCAACAGATATTATGGGTGGCATTACTAATTCTGGGAAGTTCCACCTCATTAGAAAACTGAAATGCAGAAAATGTATATATATATATATATATATATATATATATATATATATATATATATATATATGTCATAAATGGAATGGAAAAATCACATTAAAATTTGCAAAATAATGAGTAGCAAAGTCAATTCACTGGAAAACAAGTAAGTTACATTCCAATTAAGTCATCAATCCCATTTATCACTGGAGTACATATTATCTTCAGAAAAATGTTTTAGTGTTGCTTTCAAGAAATTTTGTGTACATTTTATTAATCTGTGCTTTATAATTCTCTTCATTTTGTATGTTCTTAAGTGGTTTGTGCAGAAGAGTCCTCACAAGAAGTAAATCAAAGTACTATGATGAAAGACCTTAGTAGTGAAATAGGAGAAAATATAACAGCTGAAAGATTAATGTACAAATCTGTGTAGCTATGTATGTATACACCTGTTGTTCAGGTTCAAGAGATAATTAGACATAGGCATTACACATTAGTATTGATCCCCAAATAAAATATAGATGATTTTAACTATATACACACTGCTAATAGTTTCAGAGCTGGACTTAAACCCAAGTATCAAAAATAAATAAATAAACCGGGCGTGGTGGCGCACGCTTGTAATCCCAGCATTTCGGAGGCTGAGACCGGAGGATCGCGGTTCGCAGCCAGCCTCAGCTACTTAGTGAGGCCCTCTGCAACTCAGTGAGACCCGGTTTCAAAAAAAAGAATAAAGAATAGGGCAGGGGGTGTAGCTCGGAGGTCAAATGCCCCTGGGTTCCATTTCCATACCCACCCCCCAAAAAATAATACAAATAAATAAATAAATAAATAGCTGGGTGTGGTGGCGCACGCTTGTAATCCCCTCGCTTGGGAGGCGGAGACAGGAGGATCGCGAAGGTTCAAAGTCAGCTGTGCTGGCTTAAAAGACGCTGTTTCCAAATAAAAATATTAAAAACTAGGTCTGGGAGTGTAGCCAGGAGGCAGAAGGGCTTCCAGGAACCCCAGTACCGCCAAAACAAACAAATAAACAAACAAACAGACAGACAAAGGAAAATCAAGGATCCATCTGCTAACCATCATGCTCTACTACTCCTTGGAAGCATTCAAATGTATAATTCCTGCTCACAGGAAGCTTGGCTACTCTTTTGGGAAGACAAGTGTAAACAAATCAATTAGAAAGTAATTTAAGAAATCAACAGATAAATTAGGAGACATTAAGTCCCCTCTAGATTAACCTAAGGGCACATCACAGTTAGCTACCTGTCTCTCACTCCTAAAATCAATAAATAAAATAGAACAGGGTCGAAAAGAATAGCAAAGTGTGCCTTGGGTGACCTAGTTCCTTTGTGACTCCAAAGACGGTGGTGTCTCCACCAGCCTGGTAATACCCCAGGATCTGCCTGCGGGGCTGTCTGCACATCTGATAGGAATTCCCCCATGGCTAGCTTATTTTAAAGAGGAAGAAAAAAGCAGAACTACTCTCCCTGGGAGTCCAGCCTGCCTTGGGGAGGATCTTCACAGCAGGGGTTAAAACACATTGGCACTGGTGAGCACATTAGCCTGGCTGGGTTGATCCGATTAGCTCCCAGTCACCTTGAGAAACACAGGCAAGCAGAGACCTAAGGAGACGTCTGGTTACGGGGAGCAGAGCCAGAATGTTTATGAACTCCTGCAGGAGGAAGAGGCACACAGTGTGACACCCCATGAGACCCCATCAAAGTTTAGCTGAGAGAGGAGGGGTTACTGGGGGTTAAACCCAGGGCATTCTGCCTCCAGTGACACTCCAGCTCTACTTTATATTTTATTTTGAAACAGGTGTCCCTAAGTTGCAGAGGCTGGCCTCGAGCCTGCCATCCTCCCGTCTCAGTCCCCCAAATACTGGGATAACAGGTGTGCATCACTGCACCTGGCTAGAATTTCTTGTTTTAACCACAGTAAAAGTGAAGCAGAATGTCACTGGTTTTGCCCACTTCACAGTTCTTCAGGGCTCAGTCCTCTCACAGCGCAGAGGGTCTTTGGGTCCTTGGGTATCAGGTTAGTCTAGAGATACCAGTGTTTCTCTTAGGGCAGAAGAGAGACCCAGGAGCTGACAAGGAAACTCACAAGCATTTATTTACCTCGCATGAAGGAAACTCCCAGAATCTCAGCTTGTATTTTTAGGGACACTTGTGTGACATCTCAGGAATGTGAGTCAAGAAGCAGAGAGAGGGCAGGGAAAAATTAAAACAATGGGTCTATTCTAGATAAACCTCATTTCCTTGGTTTTTTAACATTTTTATTTGTTTGATTGCTTGTTTTTACGCGATACTGGGGATTGAACCAAAGGGGTAGAGCAAGCTACATCACCAGCCCTATTTTTTTTTAAATTTTATGTGTTTTATTTATTGTTTTTATTTTATTCTTATTTATTTTGTTTAATTAAACAGGGTCTCACCAAGTTGCAGAGGGCCTTGCTAAAGCAGTTGCTTTAGCAATTTAGGATTACAAATGTGTGTCACCGTACCAGGCTAATTGCAATTCTTAAGGGATACGTAGAGAGCCCTGAGAAGTCAGGAGACTTCAGAGCTTTCACAGCTGAAGAAGGGGCTGACGATGGAGGCCCAGAGCACAGACATGTGGCCGATGTCTACATTCTTTATTCATACAGAAGTCAGAGGTAGGAGCTATGAATGGCATTGTTACCCCCCGTAGCGCATCTGTTGAAGTCCTAACCCCCAGTGTAATGTGTTTGGAGACAGGACCTTTATAGAAGCAACCAAACCTAAATGAGGTCAGTAGGATGCAGTGCTGATCCTATGGGATTAGTGTCCTTGTGAGAAGAGACACCAGAGAGCTTGTCCTCGCTCTGGCACGTAAAAACACCATCAGAACATGGCCACCTCTAAGCCAGAAAGAGAGCTCTCACCACAAACTGACCCTGCTGGATCTTGAGCTAGGACTTCTATAGCCCCTGGAACTGTGAGAAAATACATTTCTGTTGTTTAAGCCACGTAGCCTGTGGCATCTTGTTATAGTAGCGGAAACAAAGGCAACTTTGTTATTTGCAGCCTCTGATGCATAGAAAAGTGGTAGAAAGTTTGAACAAGAAAAATTTTTTTTCTTTCTTTTTTTTTTTTTTTTTTTTTTTGGTGGTACTGGCGGTGGAACCCAGGGGCTTTGCTACCTCTGGACTATACTCCCAGACCTATTTTATACTTTATTTGGAAACAGGGTCTCACTAAGTTGCTGAGAGCCTCACTAAGTAGTTTGTGCTGCCTTCGAACCTGTGCCATCCTCCTGTCTCAGCCTCCCAAGCCCTGGGTTTACAAGCGTGTGCCACCACGCCTGGCACAAAGTGTTAGTTTTTAAAGATGGGCCACACAGCAAAAGTTTTATATAAAATTTGAACTAGCTAGATAATAACAGGCCTATGAGACAAACAATTTTAGAAGTTGATCTTAAAGATTTATGAAGCCATAGAATTGCTACTTTGAAGCCAGGCGTGGTGGCCCACACTTGTAACCCCAGGACTTGGGAGGCTGAGACAGGAGGATCACAGGTTTGCAGCAAACCTCAGCTACTTAGTGAGGCCCTCTGCAACTTAGTGAGACCCTGTTTCAAAATAAAGATTTAAAAACAGGGCTGAGGGTATAACTCAGAGGTAGGATGTCCCTGGGTTCCATAATCCCCCAAACCGCAAAAAAAAAAAAAAAAAAAAAAAAAAATTAATGGTAAAATACAATTCTTTGGATCTTAGAATAATTCTTATAAATGGTTGGTAAGAACCCATGAATGAAATACCTCACTTTGTATACTAATCTCCCTCAGAAAACTTAAATTGCAATATTTCTCAAATTTTGCCATACATGCAAGAGTAGTTCTATAAACAGCATTTCCTAGTTTTATTTTCATAAGTAGTTAATGCATGTTGCTAATTATGTATTTGCTTTGATAAGTCATCTAGAGACATTGATGATGAATTCTCAATCAATTCATATGATTATCAAGAACCAACCGTAGAAAAGGCATTTTGTCTTTTGTATTGGCTTCCTAGGGTTATTACCAGTAATTTAGAACTAATTAAGTTAGCTTGAAATAAACACTCTTCATTACATCTGGTATAAACTAATAAGGTTTAACCCAAAACAGAAACTTAGAAACATGTTGAGATTTATTTTTCATGTGCTTATCTTGGTTTTACTGCATACCAAAAAATTAGGTTAGCTTGTTTGATTAATGCATTACTCATTAAGCATTTTATAGAAGAAGCAACAGAGTAGTGGGGAAAAAATAAAGATTTTGGAAATTGAAGATTCAAAGATTTGAACCCTGGCTGTATATACTCCAAACCTCTGTGAGTTTTGGCAACTCACTGACTCTCAGAGGCTGACAATCCACATAATTAGAGGTAGATTGGGGTTTTTCAAGAGTCTTTGAAAATTGATATCTAAGGAGCTGGGCGTGGTGGTGCAATCCCAGCATTCGGGAGGATGAGACTGGAGGATTGCGATTCACGGACAGCCTCAGCTACTTAGTGAGGCCCTCCGCAACTTAGTGAGACCCTGTTTCAAAATAAAGAATAAAAAAAAAAATAGGACATGGGGTGTAGCTCGGAGGTCGAATGCCCCTAGGTTCCATCCCCAGACCCGCAAAAAAAAAAAAAAAAAAAAAAAAAAGTATAAGAATCGTACTAAGCTGGTTATGATGGCCCATGCTGTAATTCCAGTGCTTGGGAGGCTGAGACAGGAGGATCATAGGTTCAAAGCCAGCCTCAGCAACTTAGTGAGGCTCTCAGCCATGTTTCCAAATATGAAATGAGACAATCAGCAACTTAGCAAGACCCTGTTTCAAACTACAAAATAAAATGGGGCAGGGGGTGTAGTGGGAGGTAGAGTGGCTCTGGGTTCAATCCTTAGTATCTAATAATCTGTCCACAGCGAATACTGTTCTTTCTCCTCTTTCTTCTACAGAGGCTACAAACAGTGCCAGCAAATCTGCTCATGTCTCAAAATTTTTCCTCTAATTTGTTGACTCCTTCCCCTGGCATTAAACTAACAAATTATGCCAGTTTTCGTACTCCTATCTCAAAGGGAAGCCATTTACTAAGGCGACTCAGTTGACTTGAGTCTACGCACTAGTGAGCATTTCACCTAAGTACTTTGTTCTTCATGTAATTCAGAGCCCAAAAGATACCTTGGACCACAGCCCATTCATTTTTTTTTCTTTTTTTGAGGTACTGGGGATGGAACCCAGGGGCGTTCTACCTCTGAGTGATACCCCCAGCCTTATTTTTTTATTCATTATTTTGAAACAGTGTCTCACTGAGTGTCTCAATGAATCAGGTCAGTGTTGTGTAACTATATTATCTTATAATAAAAGGATTTCTTGAAATTGGCAAACAGCCTTTTCTAAAAAAGTTAAAAATTTCTTTTTCTCCCTCACTATTGTTGAGAGTCATTGCTATCTCATATTAACAATGTACTGTTGCAAAATAAAAGAAATTTGATTTGAGTCTCTAGTTTTCTGGGAACTAAGCAGCTATTAAAGTTATCAAAAGTTTCTTTGTTCTCTGATTTTCTATTGAAGCAAAAATGTTTGTGTTTTCTTAGATGTAAAAATTATTTTTAAATGATTGCAGTAAGTTATTGAATTGCTTTTTTGTCCAACAGTATTCACTTATTATCATTATTCTTTTAATTACTAAACCTATTCAAATTTAACATTTTTTTTACATTTATAGCTTCCTAAATATTGTGGAGTGGATTTATTTTTACTTAAAAGCCCACTCTTAAATACCTATTCTTATTCCAGTAGGAAAAATCAAATTGCCAAAGACTTGAACTCCAGTTATCCTGGGTAGGGATTATGATAAAAGAAATAATAAAATTATAAGAACAGCCCAAGTATTGGGTCCAGAAGTCAAGAAAAAATAAAAAATAAAAAAGGAGATGAAGGTGAGTTCTAGCTTACCATCTTGTGCCTTGGGAAAGGATGGAATAAATCAAGTCTAGAATTGAAGTAAAAATCTATAAAAACAAACAAAAGAGGAAAGAATTCCAAGCACAAGATGGATATCAATGCTTAAAACTGAGCTGGGTGAAGTGGTGCACACCTATCCTGGCTGGGAGGCTGAGACAGGAGGATCGAAAGTTCTAGGCCAGCCTTGGCAACTTAGCAAGACCCTATTTCAAAATGAGAAATAAAATTTAAAAGTCTAGAGGTATAGCTGAGTGGTAGAAGGCTCCTGGGTTCAATCCCTCATGCCACCAGAAAAACAATCAGAACACTGACTTCGGAAGCAGAAAATGTGAAGGCAAACCACATATCCACTGCTAATATACTCTCATGAAATTTTCAGAAAAAATCCCACAACTGTATGAACCCATCTGAAAGTGTATGGTGCATATAATAACTGAGTTTCCTAGATGCATAAAAGATGAAAGGCAAGGAGGTTGAGTCTGACTGTGAACTAAGGGTAATAAGGCTTGATATGAGAGTTTCCTATAGTCGATTTTAGCATCTAAAAAGTACTGTAGGCTTTTTACTGGTTGTTTTCATTTGCTTGGTGGATGTTGTTCTTTAAAATTGTTTGTTGGTGTGTGGAAATATTATGGTGTTAAGTTTTATTTTTATATGCTTTCATCAGTACACTATGATCTCACATTATAATGGAAATCAGAGTGATAGTGGCATACCCACACCCAACACTTGGGCTTTCCCACAGCTCCCTCCCCAATGCCCCTTTCTCATTAGGGTTAAGCTTTAAATGACACTATTCCTTAGACTATTTTCTGTAATGGCAATTTGGAGATTGGATTTGCCAAGCCACACTGACTGAGAAAAACAACTCTGTTTTAGTGATTAACTTCTGTAGTTGTGTAATGGTTAAGGGTAGACTCCGGCAAGCCAGGTGTGGTGGTGCACACCTGTAATTTCAGTAGTAGGGAGGCTGAGACAGGAGGATTGCAGGTCCTTACCTCAGCAATGAGAGTCTCATTAACCTAGCGAGACCCTGTTTCAAAATAAATATAATAAAATCGGACTTGGTATATAGCTCAGAGGTAGAATGCCCCTGTATTCAATTTCCAGTAGGAGGAGAGAGAGGAGAGAGATATGTATATTTATAGACTCCTGCTTCCAGTTCTAGGAGAGAGAGACAGAGGGGGGATAGAGAGAGAGAGAGAGACAGACAGACAGACAGACAGACAGAAGAGAAGAAAGAGAAGGTAGAAGAGGGGAAAGGGGAGAGAGAGAATGTAAAGTCAAATAGTCTACTTAAAAGTCCTTTTTCCACCACCTACTGTGTGAACATAAGCAAGTTACTTAAATTCTCTGCCCTTCAGCTTCCTTAATGGTAAAATGGCATTAACAATTGTCCTTACCACATATGGCTGTGTGAGAGTTAAGTAAGTTTTGTCACACAAAACAATTCGAAAAATGCCTGACAAGTAGTAGATATGCACAGTAAGTGTATAGTTCTTATTAACTTAGAATTTTATGTTATATAATATTTAAATACATATGATAAGGTATATTAAAATCAGTAATTGACAATGTTTATCAAGTACACAGACCTAAATAAATGCATAAGGAAAGAAAAAAGGACAAACCATGAATTAGCCAGACATCTTTAATAAACAGGCGTTAAGCTAATGTCTTTTTCCAATGCAGATAGAAACATTCCAAAAACTTTAACGCTTTAATAACACGCATTAAGTTAATGTATTTTCCAATGCAGATTGAAATGTTCTAAACATTTTATCACTTATTAATAACCATTGACCTTAGGCCTGGCATGGTGGCTCACGCATGTAATCCCAGCATTTGGGAGGCAGAGACTGGAGGATCGCGGTTTGCGGACAGCCTCAGTTACTTAGCGAGGCCCTTTGCAAATCAATGAGACCCTGTTTCAAACATAAAAAGACTAAAAAATAGGGCACGGGGTGTAGCTCGGAGGTTGAATGCCCTTGGGTTCCATCCCCAGTACTGAAAATAATAATAATAATAATAATAATAATAATAATAATAATAAAATAATAACCATTGACCTAACATGGAAGCTGACAGCAGGAGGCTATAAATATACATACCTACACACATACATTTTATATGGACATATGCAAGTATATTCTAGAATTCACCTGCATTATTACCTCTTTGTTCATCCTACAGACTGTATAAATTCAATCAATTCCCCTACGATGGAAGAAGAAAAAAGCCAGAGTTTGGAGGAAGACTTCGAAGGACAGGCCACACACACAGGTAAGTAGAGCTGGAAGGAAAAAAATAAGCATTAAATTAAGATTAAATCTAGAAATACCTAATGTCCTTATTTACAACATTCATTATGGAATTTAAGTAATATCTTCATGTGGTCAGATAGAACAACCAGAAAATTTTAAGTGGGAAAATTAATTTGAAATGAAAATAACTCTTAAAACAGTGTTATTTTAATACCAAAGAATGAGAAAACTCTAATGATTGATAATTTCTCGCTACCCAACTATCACAGGACCTCTCTATCCACAGTGTCATTAAGCCACTTTCCATGCCCCTGATCTCCTCCTGCTCAACTCCAGGCTCTCCTTGGTACCTCACAACAATGGTAGAGAAAGGTATACGTGTGTGTGTGTGTGTGTGTGTGTGTGTGTGTGTGTGTGTACCAGGGACCGAACCCAGAAGAAATCTATCTCCGACCTACACACCCTGCCCTATTTTTCATTCTTTATTTTTTGAAACAGTCTCACTGAGTTGCTGAGGGCCTCCCTAAGTAGCTGAGGCTGTCCGTGAACTGTGGTCCTCCTGTCTCAGCCTCCCAAATGCTGGATTACAAGCATGCACCACCATACCTGGCTTACAAATCATTTTTTAATTTAAATTTTTTTAATCTGAAAAAATAAGGGGACAATAGAACATTCCTGAATCAAATAAATTTTTATTTTCCTCCAGAGCCCATTTTCTTAATCTGTTCAATTGTACTTGACGGTCTATGTGCTGCTACTGAGAGTTCAAAAGTCAAGTACCATGATTTGATTTTAAAATTCAGATTCAGATTTTTTTCAATGCTCTTGAATCTTACTCCACTAATAATTCCCTATGTCTTTTTTTTTTTTTTTGGTGGTACTGGGGTTCCTGGAAGCCCTTCTACCTCCGGGCTACACTCCCAGACCTACTTTTACATTTTTATTTGGAAACAGGGTCTCCTAAGTCAGCGCGCGTGGCTGGCTTCGAACCTGCGCGATCCTCCTGTCTCTGCCTCCCAAGCGCGGGGATTACAAGCATGTGCCACCACGCCCGGCCTCCCTATGTCTTTTAATATGGATTCAAGCCTTTGTATTTAGCCCAAGGTGTGAATGAATTCACACTAGTCATAGACAAAACACATGAAAATTCATTTTATAATGCCCATGAGAGGAATATATTTCTAAGTATTCCATAAAACCAAAAAATAAAATATTAATAAATTCAGCAGAAGGAAAGAGTATGGAAAGGAATGAAGGATAAGAAACCAAAGAAATGTCCACTTTATCATAAAAGAAGCAAAAATTTAATAATGAATTGGGAAAAACATTTGTAAATCAATGTAGAAAGGATTAATGTGTTCATAGGTATTAGGAGCTCCTACAAATTAATAAGAAAATGGACTCCGGATGAAATGAAGTTTTAGGGGCTAAAGATTGGATGGACCATTCTCACAGGAGGAAAATCTAAAACAAAACAAAGCACTTATAAATTTAGAACTTTGGTGAGATGCAGGCTTTCACACAGTTGGAAAAAAGTAAACAAAAAGTTAAATAACACATTTGTGGAATGAAATACCCTCATGCATTACTAGTGGGACTGTGAATTGGCAGAACCTCTGTAGGGGCAGCCTAGAAAATAATGAAATTAGATATATATATGCCCAATTGTACTTATATAACCGTAGATACACCTGTGCAGGAAAAAAATGTATGTGTCAAGTTCTTCACTCACTTCATGCATCAGAAAAAAGTGTGGAGACAACAGTGTTCATCAGTAATAAACTGTTTTACTAAATGATATATGTCCTTCCAATAAAAGACAGTGCTTCCAATTTTAAGAGCCTCTTTATGTGTGTAAATAAAAAATCTCCAAGATATATTACAAAGTGGGAAAAAAACAAAGTAAGGAAAAATTTTTATAATATCCCACCATTTGTAGGAAATGGAAGAAAAAGGTTCTCTTTTCTACACACATAAACATGCATCTGCATAAAACATCTGGAAGATGAAGGCTACACACGGAAATAAAGGGCAATGATTGCCTGAATATAATTAATATAAATAGATATGATACATTTATATTAATTTATCACATATCTATAATATGTAACATAAGCATGATTTGACAATATGAAAGAGAATATACCTACATATAGAATGTAATATTAAAGGTATATAGAGTCCAAGCTTTAGTCAAGAATATTCAGCTTGATACTGTATATTCTCAAGAATTTAAGAATGTGGCACTGGGGATGAATCGAGGGACATTCTACCTCTGAGCTATAGCCCCAACGCTTTTCAATTTTTGTTTTGAAACAAGTTCTCCTTAAGTTGCCGAGAGTCTCACCTTGCTGAGGCTGTCTTTGAACCTGTGATCCTCCTGTCTTAGCCTTCCAAATATTGGGATTACAGGTGTGTGCCACCATGGCCAGCATTTAAAACCTTCTAACACTGCTATTTTTCAGGACAATTGAATATCAGAATTCCAGTTGAATCATCTGATTTAAGGAACTTTTCTTAAATCTATAAATTCCATCCCTTCTATATATGTGAAAGATTCTTAGAATCTTTGAAGCAACGCATTCATGGAGGGCAGACCTCCCTGTCTCTGATTGTCTTTTAAGTTCTACTGTTACAGTTTCCCCAACAATCACAGTTTGATTTCCTTTGTTATTAGTGTAGGGCCAATGTTACTTTAAAACTAAAGTTGCTTTCTTTCCTTGTGAAAGCGCTCTTTTTCAAAAATTCTTATTGTCTCTGTATGTTCTAATTTTTTCAATATTTTATCCCAAACTATAGCCAATTGTTCAAAGTGCATAGTTTATGCTTTTTTTTTTTTTACTAGTGCAGATGTTTCAGAAAGATTCTTTGCCAAAACGCACTTGACAAGATTAATTTAGGAGAACAATTTTACCAGCAGGACAGTAGAAAATGTGGAACCCACATAAGACGTTTCTTTTTATGCAGGAGATAATGAGTCTGTTCCCACGGCAATGCTCAGACAAATTCCAATTGTGTACACAGTGCTTTTGAAAATCAAAAGGAAAAAAAAAAAACTTTTTAAATATCTTATTCCAGGACCCAAAGGAGTAATACATGACTGGAGGAAGTTTAAGTTAGAGAGTGAAGACGGCGACTCGATCCCACAGAGCAAGAAGGAGATTCTCAGACAGATGTCCTCTCCTCAGAGTAAAGACGACAAAGACTCAAAAGAAAGAATCAGCAGAAAGGTAAGACGAGCAAAAATTACCAGTAATTTACCTTGTGTTTTTCGGTCTAAGTGACTCTAAGGCATTACATTAGAATATTCTGAAATGTGCCGGATGTGGTGTGGTGGCGCGCCAACTCAGTGAGACCCTAATTCAAAAATAAAAAGACTAGGCCAAGTGTGGTGGCGCACGCTTGTAATGCCAGCATTCAGAAGGCGGAGACCAGAGGATCTGGGTTCGCGGACAGCCTCAGCTACTTAGTGAGGCCCTTGGCCACTCAGTGAGACGAGACCCTGCTTCAGAAAATAAAAATACTAAAAAAAATTGGCCGGGCATGGTGGCGCACGCTTGTAATCCCCGCGCTTGGGAGGCGGAGACAGGAGGATCATGCTGGTTGGAAGCCAGCCGCGCTGGCTTAAGAGACCCTGTTTCCAAATAAAAAAGTATAAAAAATAGGTCTGGGAGTGTAGCCCAGAGGTAGAAGGGCTTCCAGGAACCCTAGTACCAGAAAAAAAAAAAAAAAAAAACCTAAAAAATAGGACTGAGAGGGTAGCTCAGACGTACAATGCCCCTAGGTTCCATCCCCAATACCACAAAAAATATAAATAAATAAATATAAAAAGACTTAAAAAATAGGGCTGGAGCCTGGTGTGGTGGTGCATGCTTGTAATCCTAGCATTCGGGAGGCTGAGATCAGAGGAATGTGGTTCTCAGACAGCCTCAGCTACTTAGTAAGGCCCTCCGCAACATAGTGAGACCCTGTTTCAAAAAATAAAAATACTAGCTGGGCGTGGTGGCACACACTTGTAATCCCAGTACTTGGGAGGCTGAAACAGGAGAATCGTGCAGGTTTGAAGCCAGCCTCAGCTACTTAGTAAGGGAGGCTTTCAGCAACAGTGAGACCCTGTTTCTAAATAAAATATAAAATAGGGCTGGGAGTGTAGTCCGGAGTTGGAAAGCCCATGTGTTCCATCCCCAGTACAACAAAATAATAAATAAATAAATATATACATACATACATAAATACATAAATACATACATACTAAAAAATAGGACTGGGGATATAGCTCAGAGGTACAATGCCCCTGGGTTTCATCCCATTACCACACACACATACAAAAAGAATATTATAAAATGTATTTGTTGCAGGATTGTGTTTTTTTCTCTTTGTGCATGATTGTTTTTGTTCTTTTATTGGTGCATTATAGTCTCACATCATAATGTAATGTTGATAATGACCTACATGCACACCCCCGACTCATTTTCCTCCCTCCCAACCCAGAGTGCCTAGAGTGATGGTGGCATATATTCATATGTATACACATAGTCTATGGTCTACAGAATGAGAGAAGATCTTTACCAGGTATCCCTCTATCATAAGCCTAATATCTAGAATATACAAAGACCTTAAAAAAACTTTACACTAGAAAAACAAATAACCCAACAAGAAATGGGCAACTGAATTGAATAGACCTTTCGCAAAAAAAAGGAGATACAAATGGCCCATAGATACATGAAAAAAAATGGTCAACATCATTAGCCATCAGGGAGATGCAAATCAAAGCTGTATCATTTATAGTGGCACAAAAACAAGAAAATGAAGTGAGTCTCCATCAGGGTATTGCGCACTGAGAAATACATGCTATGTATCTCTATGAAAAATGAGTTGCAAATTTATGAATTGGCTTCGGGGAAGTTTCACCGTAAAGAATAAAAATTACAGAAAATTTTAAATTATAAGAATGTTTCTATTCTCCAAAACAATAAGAAAGATACCTGCATGTATGTTTTGTTTTATTAGGTTTGTGTTTTTGTTGTTGCTGCTGTTTTGCTTGGCTTGGCTTTACAGTACCGGGGATTGAACGCAGAGGCACCCCGCCTCTGAGCTACATCCCCAGCCCTTTTTGAATTTTTTTTTACACTCTTACTGGTGCACTCTAGTCCCACATCATAGCGTAGCTCACAGTGATAGTGACAAACACGCACGCAGCACTTGGTGGGCTTTCCCCTGCTCCCCCTCCCATCCTCCTTTCCCCTACAAGGTCTGGAGATTAACGCTGGTATGCTCACGTACATGCCTGATGCCAGTGGAAGCGTCTCCTTCATTAATTCTCCGTCTCCTCCAAGGCCACCCTGCCCCAGCTCACCTCTCTACTCCACTGGAGCTTCTCCTCCAGTTTCTAAAGTCTTTCACGTCACCCACTTCCTCTCCAGCTTCAGCATAGGAGAGAAAACGCATGACCTTCACTCTCTGCGCCTGGCTAATGTCACTTAACGTAATGTCCTCCGGGTCTTCCCATTTTGTTGCAAGTGACATAATTTTGTTCTTTTTTTTTTATTGCTGAGTAGAATCCCATTGTGTGCATATCCCATAATTCTGTAATCCATTCATCTCTGCATACCCTTTTTTAGTTTTTAATTTTGAGATAGTGTCCTTCTAAGTCGCCCAAGATGGCCTCAAATGTGTGATCTTTCTGTCTCAGTCTCCCAAGTAGCTGGGAATATAGGCATAAGCCGTCATGCCCAGCTCTGTGTATGTTTTTATGCTTATATAATTACAAAGCACATAACTTTGTATAGAAAAGTAGAGAAACTCCTAAGTTGGCAACCTTGGTAATTTAAAATAATCAGATTGACTGAGGAAAGAAAAGTAAGGAGAAGTAAGCAAAATAAGCCACAACTTAAAAACAAAAAAGAAGCCAGGCGTGATGGCACAGCCATGTAATTTCAATACTTAGGAGGCTGAGACAGGAGGATCACAGGTTCGTGTCCAGCCTCAGCTACTTAGTGAGGCCCTCTGCAACTTAGTGTGACCCTGTTTCAAAATAAAGAATACAAATTAGGGCTGGAAGTATAGCTCAGAGGTAGAATGCCCCTGGGTTCCATCCCCAGTACCACAAAACAAACAAACAAACAAACAAACAAACAAAAAGATATTTACCCTCTGTAAAAAGAAGTATTTTTTATAAGGCCTCACCTATTTACTTTTTCTCTTTTATACATCTTGATGCAGCTCAGGGTGATAAAGGCCTACGCACACGCACTCCTTGAGCCTCCCCCAGTTCCCGCCCACTCCCTCTCCCTTGCCACCTGCCCGTGCTCAACAGTGATTGGCTGTGCTAAGTTTGTGTGTGTACATCGTGCCAATTGAGGCATTTCCCTCTGCAAGTCTTCCTCCCCCTCCCCTCTCCCTCAGTTACGTCCCCTCGCTCACTCACTCCACCCAGGCTTCTCCTCCTTTGTCTGGAGCCCCTCCTGTGTCTGACTTCTCCCTAGCTTCCACATATGGGGGAGAACATCCACCCTTCACTCTCTGTGACTGACCAACTCACTCAGCGTAGTGTTCTCCAGTTCCATCCATTTCTCCACAAATGGCATAATTTTGTTCTTTATGGGTGAGTAGAATTCCATTTGGTACATATCCCGTAATTTTGCAATTCAGTAATCTATTGATGGATATCTCCGCTGGTTCCATAGTTTGGTGATTATGAATTGTGTAGCTATAAACATAGACATGCATGCATTGATTACATGTGTACGTCTGTGTCATAAAGAAGTGCAGTTAAGAGCCAGGCATGATGGCACATACTTGTAATCCCAGTACTTGGGAGGCTGAGACAGGAGGATCTCCATTCGCGGACAGCCTCAGCTACTTAGTGAGGCCCTTTGCAAGTCAATGACACCCTATTTCAAAATAAAGAATAAAAAATAGGGCTGGAGGTGTACCTCAGAGGTAGAATGCTCCTGGGTTCAATCCCCAGTATGAAAGAAAGAGAGAAAGAGAGAAAGAGGGAGAGAAGGGAGAGAGGGAGGGAGGGAGGGAGGGAGGGAGGGAGGGAGGGAGGAAAGGAAGGAAGGAAGGAAGGAAGGAAGGAAGGAAGGAAGGAAGGAAGGAAGGAAGGAAAAAAGGTTAGAAAATAGGGCTGGGGTGTAACTCAGAGGTAGAATGTCCCTTGGTTCTCTCCCGAGTACCACACACACACACAAAAATAAATACATTTAAAGATGATCTCCAAAATGTTAATGGAGATTATCTGAGTATTAAAATGGTGAAATTCAGTGTTTCTTACTTCCTTTCTTTGATTTTTAGGACATTTTTAAGCTTCATAATTAGAATTTTTTTTTTTTTTGGTGGTACTGGGGTTCCTGGAAACCCTTCTACCTCCGGGCTACATTCCCAGACCTAATATATATATAATTTTTTTTTTTAAACAGGGTCTCTTAAGCCAGAGAAGGTGGCTTCGAACCTGCACAATCCTCCTGTCTCCGCCTCCCAAGAGCAGGGATTACAACCCAGTACAGCATGTATTATTTATAGAATAGTGAAAATAATAAAAATAAAATCCATAAGGTAATTTTCATATGTGGGAAAAATCACTCTCATGTACTATTTATCTCTTAACCAGCATACATAAATTGTTTACAAAGTCTCAACAGACTGTGATCAGAAATATACATTAGTCCAGGCTTCAGCCATAGACTGTTCAAGTCTCAGGTTTCCAGGGGCTGGGGCAGAGGTTGGTTCCTTTACTGCATTACTGTGAAATACGGATGAGACTTTTAAATTTTCCCATCTGAGGAATTGTAAAACAGTTTCTCTACTAATTTTGAACATGTATGAGGAGAAATAAATATAAAAGTGCTTCAAAATATAAAATACTATATAAATATGAGATACTTATTAAAAATTTTTATGCTAAGATTAAGTTTGGAAATGCATCTCTTTTTTTTATATACTGGGGATTGAACGAAGGGCCTTTCTACCTGTGAGCTACACCGCCACACCTATTTTATATTTTACTTTGAAACAAATCTATCTCATGTTTTTAAGCCAGTAGATAAAAATAACCTACAGGGTTGATTAAATCCTGGATCACTCAGCCTCACTCTTAAAGACTCTTGACTCAGCAGATTTGGGTGGTGCCCCAAGGGTGCGTTTCCAGGAGTTCCCAAGTTGATGCAGATGTTACTGGCCCCGCCATTAACCCGCCTGGCTAATTTAATGAACTCCAAGTAGCAGTAAAAAAAATGTCTTGCTTTAATTCCATCCTACATACTCCACACTCTAGTATATTATGAGACTTTCAACCACTTTTGTGGAAGAAACACTAATGTCTAGAGAAATGTATTAAGAACACAAGTGTATATGTCTAGTATTTCTTCTTCTTTTCCTCTTCGTCCTCTTCTTTTTTTTTTTTTTTATGAAAGCCCCTCTAGAGCAAACTTTGCTGGATTTTTTTTTTCACCCAAAGTACTGGGAAGTTAAGTGGCATAATTTTGACTGAGCCTGTGGGTCTATTGTGGCTCCGCTATATGCATTTAGTCATAAAACAAAGATTGAACCCCTGTGTACCAGACACCGTAGCAGATGTCGAAGATACAATGATACAAGTAAAATTCCCACCTCCATCAAACATAATAGCTAGAAAAATTATTATTAAACAATTAATCACATATATGATACAAGCCAAGGTAGCATTTATTGCTACTAAAAAAAGAATAGAGAGCCAGGCATGGTGGCACATGCCTGGAATCCCAGTACTTGGGAGGCTGAAACAGGGGGATCACAGGATTGAAGTCAGCCTCGGCAACTCAGTGAGACTCTGTTTCCAAACAAGAAACAAAACAGGGCTGGGAATTTAGCTCAGAGGTAGAATGCCGTTGGGTTCAATCCCCAGCACTACAAAAAAAAAAAAAAAAAAAAAAAAAAAAAGGAAACAGGAACTGGAGAATGTGAAACGATGGCCCTTTTAAATACCAGGAAGGTGACATTTGAACAAATACTTGAATGAAGTAAAGGAACAGGCTACCAGGCACGAGGAGAAGGTGGTTGGGGCAGAGAGAACTGTAAAAAAACAATCTTCCAGAGTTGAGAATGAATTTGGTGTGTTTAGGACTATGCCTCTCCGACGGAATGATTTCTAGCATTTCTCCCACCTCTTCTCAGATGAGCATTCAAGAATATGAACTCATCCATCAAGACAAAGAGGATGAAAACTGCCTGCGGAAATACCGGAGGCAGTGCATGCAGGATATGCATCAGAAGCTGAGTTTTGGGCCTAGATATGGGATTGTATATGAGCTAGAGACCGGGGAGCAGTTCCTGGAAATCATTGAGAAGGAGCAGAAGATCACCACGATCGTTGTCCACATCTATGAAGATGGCATCAGAGGCTGTGATGCTCTAAACAGCAGCTTACTGTGCCTCGCAGCAGAGTACCCTATGGTCAGGTTTTGTAGAATCAAAGCTTCTAATACGGGTGCCGGGGAACGCTTTTCTGCAGATGTGCTCCCCACTCTGCTCATCTACAAAGGTGGGGAGCTCATCAGCAATTTCATTAGTGTGGCTGAACAGTTTGCCGAAGAATTCTTTGCTGGGGATGTGGAGTCTTTCCTAAATGAATATGGGTTACTACCAGAAAAAGAAATCCATGTCCCAGAGCAGGCCGACATGGAAGAGGAAGATACTGAATAAAGATTCACTCTGTGAAGCCGGACGTGGTGGCGCACGCCTGTAATCCCAGTACTTGGGAGGCTGAGACAGGAGGATCACAGGTTCAAGGCGAGCCTCAGCAATTTAGTGAGGCTCTCCAAAACTTGGTGAGACCCTGTTTTTCAAAATGTAAATAAAATAGGAACTGAGGATGTAACTCAGAGATATAATGCCTCGGAGTTCAATCCCCAGTACCACAAAAAGAAAAAGTAAGATTCACTATGTCCATATCTCATATTTATCCTTTATGCATTGAGCAGTGATTTTGGTAGTATCCATATTTCTTTAGAGAACACCAAATATAGCCGTGGCTATTGTAATTTGTAACAAAAGGATCAACATTAAAATTGTTATTAGTATCTCTTAGTATTACTCAAATTTACATAATGCTTTACTACAAAAACATTGTAGTCCTTAGCAACATTATTAGTAAACAAAGAGAATGTGGATAATATTACATCATTAAAAAATCTCTTTCAGGTTATGTACTAGCTTTTTTATTCCTTGTCTTTTTCTCAATGTTATTTTCATTTGTGTTTTTTGAACTGTTGTTAATGATAATTTTGCTTATGTAATAAGAATAAAATCTTCTGAAGAAACAAACTTTCTATACTATGCCTACAGTTTCTCACTTATATTACCTTATCAAGGTACTAAGAACTTTATAAAGTACAAATACAAAAAAAATTTCATTGAGTAAATTATCTTATATTCCAGTCAAATCAAGACATAAGAAACATCGTGCTGTTTTAAAGCTGTAAAAATAAAAAAGGGGTATTTGTTTAAAAGGCAGGGTGGAGGCTGAGAGAGGAGGATCAAAGGTTCAAGATTACCTGTGGCAACTTAGCAAGACCGCTTTCAAAATAAAGAAGAAAATCAGTTTGGTAGAATAGCTCAGAGGTGGAATGTCCCTGGGTTCAATCTCCAGTATAAATTAAAGTCAGGATAAAAACAAGGCCTTCTTATTTTCTTAGTGAAAGAATAATATTTAGTAGTAGTAAGAATTTCAGGTGTCATTTGTGGATTGCCAGTTTTTAACAAGTGATATATATCACCTCTAGTTAGTAACCATAAACATGCATGTAGACAGTATCATTCTTATTTTTAAACGAATGAAACTTAAGACTCAGATGTAGTGGAAGTTCTATTTTTGTTTCCCTTGAAAGCATTTGGCAGTCTGTCCTCCTACAAGAACACATGGAAGAACAAAATAAAATATAATTTTGATGTAATTTCAAATGTCATTTTTAAATGGTTTAGGATTCATGAATGAGCTAAAGAGCAAGAGCAAAGAACGTTCGAGGTGTCTGAATTGGAGTAGAAAATAATAGTGAGTGAGAGCGGAAGCCCTGGGCTGCAGGTGAAGACACAGAGCTTGGTGAGTGCCCAGAAGCAGGCTCCCCGGGAAACGCGCTTCAGTGGGTTTGCCCGTTTCCTGGTAACCCGGTGTTGAGGCCAGACATGTGCCACATTCATCTCCATTCTCTTCTGTGTGATGCTGGGGATTGAAATCAAAAGCATTCTATCTTTGAGCTACGCCATCAGCACTTTTTAAATTGGAAACAGGGTCTCGCCAGGTTGCTTACAGTCTCACTAAGTAGCTGAGGTTAGTCTTGAACCCGCGATCCTCCTGTCTCTGCCTCCCAAGTCCTGGGATTACAGGCGTGCTCCACCATGCTGGCTTAGTCTCCATTCTCTTATATGACTATTTTTTCTATATAGCATTTCTTCTTTCCTTAAACCCTTCACATCCCTTTCCCCAACCCCAAACATTTCATCTCGCCCATACTTCATTGAGAAAATAGCAGATATCAGATGAGAAGGACTGCTTCACCTTCCCCTTACCAGAACTAAAATGTGCATTTTCACGTAAGCGTTCTTTCCATTGATGTCATGATGGAGGCAGTGTCCAGCTGACCAGTCTACACTATAGACCCCATTCTTCTCATCTACAAACTCACTTTTCTCCTGCAATTATTCCCCTCCTTTCTGCATCATCTTGCTTATCCTTTCCTAAATGTTAAATTATTCATGTTGATCCAGGTACGGTGGTTCACGCTGGGAATCCCAGTACTCGGGAGACTGAAACAGGAAGATGGTAGGTTCACAGCCAGCCTCAGCTACTTAGTGAGGCAGTCATCTTGTCAAACTTCACATCCAATTCTTATTCCTTAGCTTAGTCTATCTCCATCTCCTGGAAGCACCTGTCAGAATCATCTCCCTCCCTTTGGAGCTGCTTCTTATGGCTTTTTTTTTTTTTTAACAACACACTGCTTGTTTGCCTACTATTCTACCAAATATTGCATCTAAGTCCTTCAGTGACCTCTTTAAACATTCACTCTAGGTAACCTCCTCCAGCCCGTAGTCTTAACCCCCATGGAAATGTGGTCCACTCTCAAATTCACATCTGCACTTGCACCTCTTTCCTAGTCTCCAAAAACCTACATCTCAACTGGACAGAAAGAAGAAGAGTGGGAAAGGAAAAGACAATGTGTGATTGTACTAAATGTCAGTAATACAGAAGTCTCACTTTGTCCATTTCCTAACAAGTTATCACCGAGTGTTTGTGTTCATGAATCTGAAATCCTTAACTTTTATCTCTGAATTGGAAAGGCATTTTAAATATCCTACAGTGATTTTTTAAGTTGATGAGCAACAGGCATTTTATACACACACAAAAAAAAGCTCTAGGAGGAAGACATGCAGGATAAGTATGGGTATGACATGAAGCTTTTAAAAATAGTTCAACGGCCGGGCGTGGCAGCGCACGCTTGTAATCCCCGCGCTTGGGAGGTGGAGACAAGAGGATCGCGCAAATTCGAAGCCAGCCACGCTGGTTTAAGAGACCCTGTTTCCAAATAAAAAAGTATAAAATAGGTCTGGGAGTGGAGCCCGGAGGTAGAAGGGCTTCCAGGAACCCCGGTACCACCAAAAATTAAAAAATAAATAAAAAATAAACAAAATAGTTCAGTATGTTTTCTCCTATCAAATAATAGCTAACAAATTTATTAATCCCCTACAGAATCCTTTACTAAGGAATTAGAAGATTTAAAAGCTATAACAAAGAGACAGGTATGGAAGTGCATACTTATGACCCCAGTACTTGGGAGGCTGAGACAGGAGAATCACAGGTTCAAGGATAGCCTCAGCAAGTAGTGAGACTCTCATCAACCTAGCAATAGTCTGTTTTAAAAATAAAAATAAGAGCAGGCTGGGGGTATAGCTCAGAGGTAGAATAACCCTCGGTTCAACCCCTAGTACCACATACAAAAATATAAATAAATAAATATTTTAAAATAAATACAAAATAGAAAGGGCTTGGGAGTGTAGCTCAGAAGTAGAATGCCCCTGGGTTCAATCCCCAATACCCCCCACACTAAACAAATAAATATTAAAAATAAATTTAAAATAACAAAATAATGAGGCTGGGGTTGTGATAAGAGGTAGAATGCTCCTGGGTTGAATCCCCAGGGCCAAAAAAAAAAAAAAAAAGAAAAAGTCTAGCAAAGAAATAAACAGGGTCCTTGCATGAGATATTTATGTATCCAAAGCTCCTTAATAGAATAGCTATTTAGGTTGACATTAATTTCATGGACTGGAAGTAACTACTTAAAAGAATGAGAAATGACAATCAAATATCTCCAAAGGAAACAATATTTTGAGAATAAAATATAAGCTCTTTTTAATCATGAGTTATTGCTAAGTGTAAAACTGTAATGTAGCTTTGCAGGCCAGAGACAAGAAAGAAAGACAAAATAGTGAAGAGAGGCTCTCATGTATGGAAGAGAAGCATGAAAGTAACTGCTTCGAAAGATTTCCTGTTCAAAGAAAGCTCTGCTCTCATTAAAAAAAAAAATCTCCACCACACTTTAGGACAGAAAGCCAGCAGGCTTAAGTAGGAATAAGCCCAGGAATGTGTTTAACCCATAACTGCCAAAACACCAACAAAAAAGTAACTAGGTGGTACCTGGGCTGAGAGAGAGTTATGATAGCAACCATTCTCTAACTAAGTCCTTGGTGACGCGCGGTGCCAGGGCGAAGCTTTGATCCGAACACTCACCGCGAAGTGTGCGCCCACCAAAGGCAGGATTTGACTAGAATATTTGAAATCTGCTGCTGCCAAACTCCTGGGGTACAACTCGCCTCGTGTAAACACTGTGTTTGACTTGACAGGAGGAGAGGAAGAGGTCGCTTTTGTTTGAGAAAAAGAATGAAGTCATAAGTGCCAAGATTCAAGATGTCAGAGCACGTCTGGTAACCAACCGCTCAAAGAACAACTAGAAAAGCTTTGAAAGAAAAGCCAAGGGTGTTCGTTGGAAAATAATAGGGAAATGTGTAAAGAATAGCAAAGTCATCTTCTAGGCGGAGAAACTCATTTGTTGGTGTGTTCAAAATGATTCAGTGGTGATCTGCAATGCATTGTGCAGTGTCCTAGACTTCAGGAAGCACAGGCTAAAGAGACCGATCGTTGATACACGCGGTAGTTGATAAGAGCATCTAAGTCGTACCCGTTTGTCTCTACTGCGGTGGTGGTAGTGGCTGTCTTGAGCAGCGGTGCCAGACTTCACACACTAATGTTGTGACCTTGGGAAAATTTAGTTAGCCTCTCTGTATCTCTTTCCTTGTCTGTAAAAAGAAATAATAAAAGGATAATAATAGCACACACATCTTTTTCGGGTTGTTGTGAGAAAGAAAATGAATTGATTATGTAAAGTATTCAGAACAGGGCCTGATACACAAGTGTTATTCAAATGTTATTTGATGTTATTAATAGGTAAACATACAGTGCATACAGCACATGGATAAGAGTTTTTTGGGGTTTTTTTTTTTGTTTGTTTGTTTGTTTTTTGCTGTATTGAGGATTAAATCCAGGGGCATTCTATCTTAGAGCTACATCTCCAGCTCTTTTTTTTTTTTATGTTTTGAAACAGGGCCCAAGTTGTGGAGGGCCTCACTGAGTAGCTGAGGCTGACTGCCAACTAGAGATCCTCCTGTCTCAGCTTCCCAAGTATTGGGATTACAAGCGTGCCACCCCAACCAGCATAGATATGAGATCTTAAAAACATGCTTATAGAAACAGAAACTAGTTTATGAAGTGGTCCAGATGCGATTCATCTATCCCCAAACCATTCACATTCCTCTAGGTAAGAACTGTACAATATTTGAATTGTGCACAATATTGGTAGGCAATATTAGAATTGCATATACAATATTTGAATTGAAAAGAGTAAGGTCCTCTAAAACCGCCAGGATAGAGGAAGTGAGCGGGAAATGGATGCTATCCAACACAGCCACCTAACCGCCACGCTCATTAGATTCTACACTCAGCCTTCTGTGGCTTGGGGCCCTGTGAATGCTAGTGACCACTCTCAGATGGGAACTATTTGCCCGCATGGTTTACAGGACACCACTCTCCTGGTTCTTCTCTGCTTCCGTGACCATTCTTCCAGCCTTTCTTTGTCGGCACAGTCCTTGTATACTAGTATCTCTTTGGAATACGTTATTCACTCAAATGACTCCAGAAACTTTCTATACCATGGCTTATGAAACACACTATGATTGACATTTCTGGCCAGATAAGTCTTCATTGTAGGGGTTTGTCCCATGCACATAAGGTTTTTATCAGCATCACCAGGCTCTGCCCACTAGACACCAGTAGTACCATTTCCTTAACTGTGACAATTAAAACTATCTTCAGCCAGGCGTGGTGGCGCACGCTTGTAATTCCAATACTTGGGAGGTTGAGACAGGAGGATCACAGGTTTGCGGCCAGCCTCAGCTACTTAGTGAGACCTTCTGCAACCTAGTGAGACCTTGTTTCAAAATAAAGATTAAAAATAGGACTCGGGGTATGGCTTGGAGGTAGAATGTCCCTGGGTTCCATTCCCTGTACCTCAAAAAAAAAAAAAAAAACTAAACCAAAACAAAATAAAAAACTATCTTCAGGTATTTCCAAATGTCTCTGAAATGTAAAATGTTATTTAGGGCTTCCAAGGCTACTATTTACATGAATTTTTTAGTATCATGAACTTATATACTGTCAGGGATCACTTACCTCTCTATATAAAGCATAGACCTCTTCTGTCTTCTATGCTCCCCATCAATGGAAAATTAATTACCATAATGTGTTACTTGAACCACTGCAGTCATTTGCTGACCTGCTCACAACTCCCGGTCATCGTGCTGACATTAGGCTGATGCATTAAGGATTCTGGGGACACAAGGAAATCCCAAGGCTGTCAGGCTGTGCAACCGAAAGTCTTCTTGCAACATCAGGAAGACAAGTGGCATTATAAGACTTTTTTTTTTTTACATACATTCAGAAACATTTGGAGATATAGACGTTCTTCTTGATGAGCTGTGACTTGTGGGAGTGAAGCAACTATGTACGGAGAAAACTATACTTCCCATCACTAGGACAAGTCATTCTTCCAGAAGAACATCAACTCACCAATATTTTACCAGACAGGATTTTTTTTTTTTTTAATTTTGCGGGTCTGAGGATGGAACCCAGGGGCATTCGACCTCCGACCTACACCCCCTGCCCTAATTTTTATTCATTATTTTGAAACCGTTCTCACTGAGTTGCAGAGGACCTCACTAAGTAGCTGAGGCTGTCCACGAACTACGATCCTCAGGTCTCACGTCTCAGCTTCCAGAATGCTGGGATTACAAGCGTGTGCCACCACGCCCAGCTTTTTTTTTTTTTTTTTTTTTTTTTTTGGTGGTGGTACTGGGGATGGAACCCTTCTCCCTCCAGGCTACACTTCCGGACCTATTTTATATTTTATTTTGAAACAGGGTCTCTTAAGGCAGCAAGGGTGGCTTCAAACCTGTGCGATCCTCCTGTCTCCGCCTCCCGAGCGCGGGGATTACAAGCGTGCGCCACCATGACTGGCTTACCAGACAGGTTTTTTAAGAGGTTGATTGTTTCATTGAAAGTTTGCAACCTGAAAAAAGAGAAAAGACTCTATGATATTGGCATAAATTTAGATAAAGATATACATATTTTATGACAAAATTGTTATTTTTATAGTAATTTGACATTTTTTGATAAAGCATATCAAATTTTGTATACTATATATGAGCACTGTGTTATGGGCACATACACAATAATCATTTTAACTATTTTGATGTAGGTGGCATTTTAATAACATTTGCGCCTTTTAGCAAAAAATTTTTGAAGTTTTTTAAAAGCAAATATATTTTTCATGGGTAATTATTTATCCTGTTATGAAAATAAAACACTTTATGACAAGATTAAAAACTAAATTTCTGAGGAACATTCAAAAGCCAAACACTATATAAATTCATAATTACTAAAGAATTCATGGAGGAAATATTATCCATATTGTTGAATAGTAGCTTTGGAGGCCCTAAATAGCCAACATTTTAATAATATATTGTAATACACAGATACTCTTTGCTCTATATTGAGGCTACTTCCTCATGAACCCAGTATAAATTGAAAGTAGCAGAACCTAATAGTGCGCTCAGAACGCCACAGCTTAGCAACACAGTACACTGAAGAGCACAGTTTGTTTACCCTACTATGGAGTGCTTTCTGGGATACTATACTGCATACCACCAGCCCACAAAAGGATCAAAATTAAAAACTTGAAGTATGGTTTCTACAGATTGCACATCACTTTCTGCACCATTGTAAAGTCAAAATATCTTAAGTCAAACTATCATTAAGTCGGGACTTATGCTTATGATACCTTTTGTGTGTGTGTTTGTGTGTGGGGGGGGACTGGGGGTGGAACCCAGGGGCTTTCTACCTCCGGGCTATACTCTCAGATCTATTTTATATTTTATTTGGAAACAGGGTCTCACTAAGTCGCCGAGAGCCTCACTAATACATAATCTCATTTGAAGAATTGTGGGAACTGAACTGGTGAGGAGGTAGGCAGAGCATCGGTTTTAGTGGGTCTTGTTCAAGAACGAAGAAATTGAAGTGCTTGTGGTTGGTTGGCTTGTCCAGGTTTATACGGCTCGTAAGATGTAGAGCTTGAACTTAAGCTTGGGTTTCCCACCCCTCGCTCGTGTACTCTGCACGTTATGTCACTACTCGTACCTAGCAATCACCAACATAAAGAAAACACTAGCAACCTAATTCGGGATCCTCTAAGATCTGCCTGAGTGTGTTTTGGGGGCGTGTGCCAAGTCTTCAAGGGAAAAAGAAAAAGTTGCAGGAATCCAGAAAAAGCTTCAGTAAGACCCACACCTCTGACAGCTAATGCAGCGGACATGGTCCTGGCTGAGAGAATAACGTGGCATCATTGGTAATCTCTGTTTTCAACCACAGGTCTTCATTATCTGAGCAATAACATTAAAGGAAAGCATTAAATTTTATCATTTATCCAGGCTCTCAACTATAACTACTCTGAAAGTCTGTTTATCTTTCAGGGGGTTTTGTTTTTGCCACAGTACATGAAAAAAAATGTTCCAACTAATTAGTTTTTCATAAAACCAAAAGTTTTGCCCCAGGCTAGATTATTTCTCAGGGAATCCATTCCCCAATCCCAGTCCTTGAACTAGCTTGATGTAAACATGTTATCTCAGAAAAGTAATTTATTTCAAAAGTTTTCATTTATTTGTTGCTGACCGAACATAATTATCTTCCCAATAGGGTTCTTTTTCTAACAAATTTGATTCATTTTCAATAGGCAATTGCAGTCACACATGTAATTAAGCTTGCTGGGTAACATGAATTACAGTGAGTTAAATAATAAATGGTGTAAGTCCTACAGAAGTTTAGAAGAACAAGGCCATGATGCTACATTTACCTCTTATTAAAAATAAATGCAACCCAGGCACAGTGACACACCTATAATCCCAATACTTGGGAGGTTGAGACAGGAGGACTGCAGATTCAATCTAGTGAGGTTATCTGTAACTTAGTGAGACCCTGTTTCAAAAATTAAAAAGGACTGGGGGTATCTCTCAGAGGCAGAATGCCCCTGGGTTCAATCCCAGGTACCACAAAAATAAATGAATGAATAAATGAATGAGTCAATAAATGCAAGCCAGGTGCAGTGGCACATGCCTGTGATTCTAGTACTTAGGAAGTTGAGACAGGAAGATCACCAGTTCAAGACCAGCCTAAACAACTTAGACCCTCAGCATCTTAGCAACACCTTTTTTTTCAAATATTTATTTATTTATTTATTTATTTATTTATTTATATTTATTTATTTATTTTTGGTGGTACTGGGGTTCCTGGAAGCCCTTCTACCTCCGGGCTACACTCCGAGACCTATTTTTTACATTTTTGAAACAGGGTCTCTTATGCCAGCACGGCTGGCTTCGAACCTGCACGATCTTCCTGTCTCTGCCTCCCAAGCGCGGGTATTACAAGCGTGCCACCACGCCCGGCTTTTTTTCAAATTTAAAGGAAGAAGGAGGAGGAAAAGAAGGAGAAAGAGGAAGAAGAGGAGGAGAAAGAGAAGAAGGAGAAGGAGAAGGGGGAGGAGGGAGAGGAGAAGGAGGATGGGCATATGGCTCAGAGGTAGAATGCCTCTGGGGTTAATCCACAATAGCGCGCGCGCACACACACACACACACACACACACACACACACACACACACACGACATTCTTGCCAATCTTTTTTTCCAATTTATTTTTTCTTCAAGTATGTGCTTTTGTTTGCTTGTTTGGTAGGAGACTAGTGAGAACTTCCAAACCTTTACTTGGCTTTTCTGAAAGGAGCAGCAGTGAGTTGTTATCCATTTAAAACTGTTATTTTACTATCTTCTTGGTTCCAAAGTCAAAGTTTAAAGTAGAAATAGTTCAGCTGAGCATGGTGGCACACACTTGTATTTCTAGTACTTGGGAGACTGAAACAGGAGAATTGCAAGTTTGCAGCCAGCCTCTGCAACTTAGGCCCTCAGTAACATAGTAAGACCCTGTTTCATATATATAGATGGCTGGAGGTGCAGTTTGGAGTAGAGTGTCCCTGAGTTCAATCTCTATTATCAAAAAAAGTAGAAACAATTCCAAATACAATCATTGTAACAAAAAATGTGATTTAAATTTCAGAATATATTATCTAGTCTTTTATTTATTTATTTATTTTTTTATTTTATTTTATTTATTTTATTTTTTATTTTTGGTGGTACTGGGGTTCCTGGAAGCCCTTCTACCTCCGGGCTACACTCCCAGACCTATTTTTTTTTATATTTTTATTTGGAAACAGGGTCTCCTAAGCCAGCGCACATGGCTGGTTTCGAACCTGCGTGATCCTCCTGTTTCTGCCTCCCAAGCGCGGAGATTACAAGCGTGCGCCACCACGCCCGGCTTATCTAGTCTTTTAAAAGACCCAGGTACTTGGTATTCAAAAGAGATACAGAGATAGTTTTCTACTATGGAAACATAGAACACAAAATGGTGGAAAAGCTGTATCAAGCAAATAGATTAGTATCAGATAAATAAATTTAAAGACACAAAGCATTATTAAATACAGAAATGACCCGGCATAGTGACACAAACCTGCAATCCCAGTATCTGGGAGGCTGAGATCGAAGGATCGTAGGTATGAGGGCAGCCTTAGCAACTTAGTGAGACCTTGTTTCAAAATAAAAAGCATTGGTGATTATAGCTCAGAGATAGAGTGTTTCTGGGTTAAATCCCCAATACCAAATAAATAAATAAATAAACAGTTATCTCATAATGGTAAAATGGTACATTTCACCAGGAAGATCTAACAATTTTATACCTATATATGCCTAATAAAATGTGATAAAATATACACAGCAAAGATTGATAGAACACAAGGAGAGAGTGACAATTTACCATAAGATAGTTCTTTCAGTCTTTGCTATAGCTAATTTAAAAAATAGCATTTATGTAAATATTGTCTACATAATTAACACGCTTGTTCTAAGGAACATATAAAACATCACAATCAACATTGAAAATGTGAGCTTGCCCCACCCACCACTTCTTTCCACTCTACTTCCCACCCACTCCCAACCTGCCCTTGGCAATGACATGCTACCATCATCCCCATGAGAGTCTCGGCTTTTCTGTTTTCGAAAATCAGCAAACATCCCTTTATTTCCAACCTTTCTCTCAGCCTGCCCTGCATATCCATGCCATGACTAAAGCCTGGCTCTTCAAGGAGGGTACACGCTACCTTTATGTCTTTTAAATGGTGATTGTGCATTATCTCGTCATCAAAATATAACTCTTGACCTTCTCTCATCCACTGGCTTCTACAGAAATCACTTATATCTTCTAAGCTCAGGCTGTGTGCAGTCCTCCTCCCTCCATCATTGTTACTGTCAATGATGGGCCCGCCAATCATTCTCTCTGGCTTACCCAAACCGGACGCTTGATTCCTAGAGTCTCCTGTCCCTTGAGTTTTGTCACCATGGTGAGTACCATTGTTCTAGCGGACAGCCCAGCCATAATTCCTTGACCTCGCCATCCTTTCACCTGCTCTGCTCTCATGCACATGTTCTTCTTCCTAAACCACTATTCCAATCATAATTATTTACAAAATCCTTTACTTGCTTGCAGACCTTGGCTGCCTTTATACCTTTACCTTACACTCACAATTCTTCAAAGTGTGTATACTCTCTTTCTGTTCCCCACTCTCTTCGCTTATTTTAGATTTCATGGTCTGTCATTACTCTATATTTCCTAGTTCTTCTTGGCTTTAAATTTAGTTATTCATTATGAGACTCTTAGAGACTGATATTCATTTTTTTTTCATTTATTTTAATGTATATTCTTAATGGGACTGGGGATTGAACCTCCAAGCTACGCCCTCCCCCTGATTTTATTTCTCATTTGTAAACAGGGTCTCACTACTTGCTGAGACTGTCCTCAAACCTGTGATCCTCCTGTCTCAGCTTCCCAAGTACTGGGATTACAGGTATGAGCCACCACACCCAGCTCATTTTTTTCCTGTTATTAAATCTGAGAAGACAAAGACTATTGGATGGGGGGGACCATTCAATTTCATTCGCTTATGACTACTAACCTCAAAGGTAAATTTACCACTATATAAATGGCTTGATCAATTTGATCTCCTATTATTTGAACAATTCTTCCAAATATTTCAGTCACTCTTAAAAGATGACCTTGCCAAGTTCATAGAAATTTGAAGGCGTCAGACAAGGTGATCATCAACTTTTCACTAGCAAACCTACAAGTTCACAAACACTTGCACAGACTTTCTTTTTCCACTCAAATATTATAGTAAGAGAGGCATTCCTTGTCTTAAGGCCAATATTCACCTATGCCTGGGATATTGTACTCACCTGCTCAAGAATATTAAATTTGCATTTTCTTTTCTTTTTTCTTTTTCTTTTTCCTTTTTCTTCTTTTCTTTTCTTTTCTTTCTTTCTTTCTTTTTTTTTTCAGTACTGGGGATGAAACCCAGGGGCACTCTACTTCCAAGCTACACCCCCAGCCCTATTTTTTTATTCTTTATTTTGCAACAGGGTCTCACTGAGTTGCAAAGGGCCTCACTAAGTAGCGGAGGCTGTCTGTGAGCCACGATCCTCCTGTCTCAGCCTCCCAAATGCTGGTACTACAAGCCACCATGCCTGGCTCACATTTACTTATTTTATGCAGTCATCTCTCCTGGCCTCTACACACTTGATCTTTTCCTTTCGTCACTATCTTTTCTCTTTAGATGTATGTGTCCCACTAATCATTAGAGTTAGTAACATACATTCTTCGTTTCCCCTTTCCCTCTCCCCTCCCTCCCTTCCTTCCTTCCTCCCTTCCTTCCTTCCTTTCTTCCATTCTTCCTTCTTTCTTCTTTTTTTGTGATGATAGTGAATCAAACCCAGAGGCATTCTACCTCTGACCTATATCTCCAGCCCTTTTTTACATTTTGTTTTAAAACAGGGTCTCCATATGTTGCTGGGAGTCTCACTAAGTTGCTAAGGCTGGTCTTAAACCTGTGATCCTCCTGTGCGGGCCTCCTAAGGGCTAGGATTACAGGTGTGTGTCACCATGCCCAGCTACAAGTTACTTTTTGAACTTCAGTTTCAAAATTGATAAAAATAAAAATACCTTGCAAATGGTAAAGCACTATTTAATAAAAATTAGTTTAATGTTGTTAGAATTTGTTCTAACTGGCTGGGTGTGGTGCTGCACACTTGAAATCCCAGTACTTGGGAGGCTGAAGTAGGAGGATTGCGGGTTTGCAGCCAGCCTCAGCTACTTAGTGGGGCTCTTAGAAACTTAGTGGGGGTGTAACTCAGAGGTAGAATGTCCTTAGGTTCAACCCCCAGGACTGAAAAGAAAAAGGAATTTGTTCTAACCTAAAGAGCAAAGGTAAATTACTTCCAAGGTTTTATTTTTTATTTGGCAGATGTGGTGGCAATGCCCCAATTCACCATAATTATTAGCTACTAGTAATTTAAAACTAGAAAATGTTTTCAACAATGCTAATTTGAAAGTATAGAAAAATCTATTTTAAAGTCCATGTTGAATTAATGATATGGCAGTCTAGCATCTTAGATTATTGACATTCAGAATTTTAATCACGCATTTAGGTGTCTAGTGAACCCACAACTTAATTGGATCTGACTAAAATAGAGTCTAAGCCCTGATTAAGCTGCCTTCATCCCTATCATTAACTTCCCTTTCACAGTTCCATACACAAAAGCTCTCCTTAGCACAATGAACAAATTAAGTGATGGACATTTTATCTTACTTAAGAATTTTTGTACAGAGTTCTCTACAGTATAGCATAAAACCCAGCTTCACTTATGGTGCTAAGAATGTAATTCATTTCAAGCCTGGTGTGGTGGTAATTCCAGCATTTGGGAAGCTGAGACAAGAGAATCACGGTTCGTGGATAGCCTCAGGAGACCCTGTTTCAAAATAAAGAATAAAAAAAAAATAGGACTGGGGGTGTAGCTTGGAGGTAGAATGCCCCTGGGTTCCATCCTCCGAAATGAAAAAAAAAAAAAAAGAATGTAATACATTTCAAAACATTTTTAGCTGTGTGTGGTGGCACACCTCTGTAAGTCAAGTATTTGGGAGGCTGAGTAAGGAGAATTGCAGGTTCATGCCCAGCCTCAGCAACTTAACAAGGCTCTCTGCAACTTAGACCCTGTCTCAAAATAAAAAATAAAATAGGACTGGGGTGTAGCTCAGAATGCCCATGGGTTCTATTTTCTTTTTGGGGTACTGGGGATGGAACCCTTCTACCTCTGGGCTACACTCCCAGACCTATTTTATATTTTTTATTTGGAAACAGGGTCTCTTAAGCCAGAGAGGCTGGCTTCGAACCTGCGCAATCCTCCTGTCTCAGCCTCCCAAGCGCGGGGATTACAAGCGTGCGCCACCACGCCCAGCTCATGGGTTCTATTTCCAATACCGTGTTGTGCTCACGCTCAAGCATGCATGAGCACATGTGCATACACGCACGCACACACACACACACACACACACACACACACACACACACACAACACAAGACAAAGGTGAAAAAGGAGGAATGATCTATTTCTATTATTAAGACAAAGATAATATTTACCCCAATATTTACTCTTTCTGACTACATGTCCTATGGAAAATAATATTAAACCAATGTGTATTTCAACTGTATTTATCAAATTTGGATGTATTTAACACCTATTTGCCCCACTAAAAACCCAAGAGTGTTGTAAGAAACCAATGAGGCCATGAATGTGAAAACACCTGCAAAATGGCAAAAGCAGAGACGAAGCTTCTGTCACTCCCAGCTCCACTTTTATTCTTTATCCTTAATAGCCAATAAATCAAGACTTATTAACATATAAACTCACCTTTGGATGGGCTATACATTTTT
The DNA here is from genome assembly GCF_963383645.1 of Muscardinus avellanarius. Lineage (NCBI taxonomy): Eukaryota > Metazoa > Chordata > Mammalia > Rodentia > Gliridae > Muscardinus > Muscardinus avellanarius. Next base: position 101,439,828 of record NC_137793.1, read on the forward strand.
GCAAGAACTTCTTGGCTCCTTTTAGTGAATGTTCATGAACATAGATGATATTCCCAACATAATTATCCATTAAAAGTCAGAAATCAAGAATAAGAAGATTCTCCTTGGAGAATGAGTTAAAGTCAGAAATCAAGAATAAGTGAATATTCTCCTTCAATTCTTGGGTTACAATTTAATAATCTAGCCAAGATTTCCAGGTAGGACACTGGAAATGCGAACTAGCCTGTCTATGATCAAATAAGAGAAGAAAGAAATGAGCTAAATAAGCTTCTCAGTTTTAAAATATTTCATAGAAAATAAAAGAATCAAGAACATGTTTTCCAGCCATCTAGGGGTTGTCAAGGAAGAAAAGATTTCAGGGTAAAGACAACAATCAGAATTACTATTGTAAATCCTTTACGACTTCAGATTAAGCCATTCCCCCCAAAAAACTCTTAGGTAGATAAAAAGACCTCTATGGGTCCTATGGACAGACTCGATAGACCATTTTGCTAGACAATGAGTATTTAAGACTCCTAAGGGTCCAACCCCTGATTCTCTGCTCAATGTGAAGGCAGACCTGTCATGATGAGATTTGTAGGTATATCTGTTGTATAGTGGAGTTGATTAAAAGGAAATTCAAGATGTTTTTAAGGGAACCATATAATCTTATACCAAAAGGAAAGGACAGTTTAAAATAAAGAAACTTCCAGGTCTTCAACCTCCAAAAATCAGGAGGCAATTTGAGAAAGCTACACAGATTGTTTTGTTTTGTTTTGTTTTGCATGGTACCGGGAACAGAACCCAGGGGCATTCCACCTCCAAGCTATACCCCCAGCCCTATTTTTTTAGTCTTTTTTTTTTTATGGTGGTACTGGGGTTCCTGGAAGCCCTTCTACCTCCGGGCTACACTCCCAGACCTATATTATTTTTTTTTATTTGGAAACAGGGTCTCTTAAGCCAGCGTGGCTGGCTTCGAACCTGTGCGATCCTCCTGTCTCAGTCTCCCAAGCGCGGGGATTGCAAGCGTGTGCCACCACGCCCAGCTTTTTTTTAGTCTTCTTTATTTTTTGAAACAGGGTCTCACTGAATTGCAAAGAGTCTCACTAAGTAGCTGAGGCTGTCCGCGAACTGCAATCCTTCTCATCTCCGCCTCCCTAATGCTGGGATTACAAGTGTGAGCCACCACACCCAGCACTACACAGATTTAAACAGAAGGCATTTCTCATGGAAAAGGATGACCCAAAGTAGAATGAGTATTTCATAGGGAATAGCTAATACCTGAGAACCACTTTCAGAGAGAATTAGGCCCTACGCAACATACGATCTCTGCTTCCAGTATCACGAGGAATCAGAGACCTGTGTCCAATTGGAGTTCAGAATTGCCCTAGACCCGAGCTGGTTGGGTATGGTGGTACACACCAGTACTTGGGAGGTTGGGACAGGAGTATTGCAGGTTTGAAGCCAGCCTCAGCAACTTAGTGAGGCCTTTAGTAACTTAACAATACCCTGTTTCTAAATTAAAAAATAAAATAGGTCTGGGGGTGTATTTCAGAGGTAGAATGCCCCTGGGTTCAATCCCTAGCACCACAAAACAAAACAAAACAAAACAAAAAAACAAAGAGGAGGAGGAGGAAGAGGAAAAAAGAAGAATTGCCCTAGACCATTCACTGGTGTGTACCACCCATTTTCCTTCTGTTTGGGCAAGGGTGTCTATTGCTTGACTTGCTGATGGGTGCTAAGTGGATATGGGAAAGAAAACTTGTTTCCCTAGTTTCACACATGTTCAGATTGAGAAAAAGTGTAGGAAAGGTGCCTCCTATGTACTTAAAATTGATTAAGATGAAACCCAAAAATATACCTGTTGAGCTTGAACCTGTTGCCATATTGAGACTTGGGAGGTGAGACTTGGGAGTCTCTTGGGAGGTGGTGAATGCTTTTTTCCACATTAAAGATTTAAGTTACAGCCAGGTGTTCTGGTACATACTGTAATTCCAGTTCTTGGGAGGTTGAGAGGAGGATTACAGGTTCAAGACTAGCCTCAGCAACATAGTAGGACTCTCAGCAAACTAGTGAGATGTTGTTTCACAACAACAAAATAATAAAAATATAAAAAGAGCTGGGGGTATAGAACAGAGGTAGGATGCCTGCCCCTGCATTCAATCCTAATTACTACACATACCAAAAAAAAAAAAAAATAGCATGAGTTGCTATGACCAGAGGGCACATTATAATAACTAATCTCCAAAGATGGCAGCCATCAGTCCCTTCCTTTCTTGTGTATGCATTCCCTTTTCTGAATCAAGAGGAAAGAATATTTTTTTGTTTTTTCCTTCTTTAATCTGAGGTGGGCCTGTAAATTAGTTGGGCCAATACAACTTAATGAACGTGATTTTCTGGGACTTCCAAACCAGGGCCTCAGTAGGACTCAGCTTATTCTCCTCTTCTTAGAATGCTCACACTTAAGATGCTACTTCATCATGTGTCCCAACCATCATGATAGGAAGAAGCCCAGCCATCGGTGGAAATGCTCCAAGCCACGTGGTGGGCTTTGTAGAAAACCAAGATGTGATAGCTGCATTCCCAACTGCCAACCCTGAGAGTGAACTACCACGCATCCAACCCCCACCTAGTTCCTAGATCAGTGTAGCTTTAGCCACCTCGCTGATTCCTGACAACCCAAAGAATTGGGGAAAAATGAAATGGTTATGTCAAAAGTTTAAGCCAATTATGTTTGGTGATGGTTTGTTGGGAAAGAGATAATAAAAACAATGTATATGCTAATGCCAGGAAGTAAATAAAGTGAACATCAAGACAGCCAGTACTCAAGACCTAAAACATTACCAGTACTCTTTCCTGTATTCATGTGACACCCCGCCTCCCTGTCCTATCAATCCCACTCTGAGAAAGTGGTCTCAATTTTGAATTTTCTTTCTTTCTTTCTTTCTTTTTTTCTTTCTTTCTTTCTTCCTTTTTTTTGGTGGTACTGGGGATGGAACCCTTCTACCTCCGGTCTACACTCCCAGACCTATTTTTTTATATTTTATTTGGAAACAGGGTCTCTTAAGCCAGCAAGGCTGGCTTCAGACCTGCGTGATCCTCCTTTCTCTGCCTCCCAAGTGTGGGGATTACAAGTATGTGCCACCACGCCCGGCTATTTATCATTTTTTAACCTTAAAAAAGTTTTGTCATCAGTATAGTTATTTCTACATATAATAGTTTAGATTTGCTTTTTTAACTGTATCATATTCTACATAGACTTGAGACTTGCCTTATCAGTGTATTCCTAAAATTCCTCTTTGTTGTTGCATGGAAGTGATTTTCCTGATAAAGATTATAGGATGGGCATAGTGGCGCCCAGCATTCGGGAGGCTGAGACGGGGGATCATGGTTTACAGCCAGCCTCAGCTACTTAGTGAGGCCCTTTGCAACTTAATGAGACCGTTTCAAAAAAATAAAAATATAAAATAGGGTGGGGGGGGTGTGGCTCGGAGGTGGAATGCCGCTGGGTTCCATCCCCAGTACTGAAAAAAAAAAAAAAAAGATTACAGAACTTATAATTTATTCTTTTGATAATGGAGGATATTTGGGTGGTTACAAGTAGGGTTGCCATAAACACTGTTACACATGTACTCTTATGGTACACATATGCAACTTTCCCTAAGGTACAAATATACGTACAGGTAGAATGGGTAGGGTATGTGAATGCTTAATACTATAAGATATGGAATTTGCTTTCTCAAAAGTGAATCAGTTTAAAATACTATCTGCAACGTGAAAGATGTCTTCCTGATGCATACCATCTTCATTAGTATTGGCATATTTCTTAATTTCTCAGTCTAGTAAATGTTAAATGGTATTTATTATGGCACTAATAAAGTGTGTGTGTGTGTGTGTGTGTGTGTGTGTTACTGTGGATTGAACCCAGGGGCTTTATTTCTGAGTTACATCCCCAGACCTATTTTATATTTTATTTTGAACAAAGTCTCACCAAGTTGCAGAGGGGCTAAGTTTCTGAGGCTGGCTGTGAACCTGGATCCTCCTCTCAGCCTCCTAAGAACTGGGATTATAAGCGTGTACCACCATGCCCAGCTTCTTTCTTAATTAAACCGTTTAAAGCTATTTATCTCAAAGTGCTGTTTTTTTCTATATCACCCAATTTTTAAAAAATAAATTACTTATAACTGGGTTCTAAGTACTTATGTTTCCTTCTTATAACTGAAAATGTCTTTTTAAACTTGTAAATAGATGATTTTTTAAAATGTAACCTTAAATTTAACCTTAAATAACTGAGCTCTAGTTGTTCCTTAGTACCAATACCAATTACTGAAATTGTGATTTACTTCATGCCCAAGTAGTATACATGGTCAGTATTTGGTAATATACAGTAAGAATACATTATTGTGAATGTCTATATAAATATTATTTCCATTACTGAAATGATGTTGCTTACTTACTCTTTATCAGTTGAGGGCTATTGAGGAAATCAGTGACTACCGCTCAGTTTTAGTTCTATAGTTCATACATTTTAAGATCATTTCATAAGGTATATTCATGTTTGAAATGTTACCTATTCCTAGCAACTCTGTTTTACTATGGAGTGTCCTCCATCCTTAATAACACTATCAAAGTCTAATTTTTATTTAATATCACTAAAGCTGTACATGTTTTCTTTTGAATGAACCCAGTGCATTTTCTTTCATCTGACAAATTCCCCATGTCTTATATTTTAGATATTTTACAATTTAAAAACCTGATTAGAACCGAGTGTGGTGACTCACACTGTTGTTGTTTTCCCCCCCACCCCCCGCCACCCCTGTACTGGGGATGGAACCCAGGGGCATTCTACCTCCGAGCTACACCCCAGCCCTACTTTCCTACTTTTTATTCTTTACTTTGAAACAAGGTCTCACTGAGTTGGGAAGGGGCACACTTGTAATCCCCACGCTTGGGAGGGCTGAGACAGGAGGATCGCACAGGTTCAAAGTCAGCCTCAGCTACTTAGTGAGACCCTGTTTCCAAATAAAATATAAAATAGGTCTGGGAGTGGAGCCTGGAGGTAGAAAAGCCCATGGGTTCCACTCCCAGTACCATAAATAAATAAATAAATAAATAAATAAATAAATAAATAAATAACTGATTAGTGTGTCAATTAACTGAGTAATTCAGTATACTTAATTATTAATCTAAGACTCCTTACTATTCTTGCTTTTGGTGAAGATCAAACTGAGGGCCTTGCACACTATAAACAAACACTCTACCACTAAACTACATCTCCAGCCCTCCTGTGTTACTTTTTAATTTTTGTCCCCTTTCACATAATTTCTTCCTTTATTTTTTGAGCTAATGCCTTCAATTTCTATATTGTAATCTTCTTCGCCTTCGGAATGATACAGAACCTATCCTATCAGAAGTCAACCAGGAAATTTGAAATATAATATTAAAATAGTCAATTTTAAAATTAAATAGTATCTTAATACAGCTTCTGAAGAATAAATGTACCTCAGAACACTTTAATTCTAATCACCCTCCTCCCATCATATAAACCAGTGCTGTTTTTCAGTTATACCTTTAGTTGAAAATTCCACATCATCAGTGTTGCAGAACAATATTTATTCACAATTACATGTTTACAATTTCTTATAAATACTTCTTTCATTATGATTGCCTTATACAAACACTTAAAATTTACATCTATTTATAGTTCTGTTTGCACACTGGTTCTTCCATTTCAGATCATCCTTTTGCAGTCATTTTCCGTGTTGAAGATCACCCTTTTGCAGTTTTTAATGAGGGCCTATTGATGGTCAGTTTTGCTTTGTGCAAATTCTGATAGTTTTTCTCAGAATTTTAAAGGTATTATCCTACCATCTTTGGGGTGCACGGCTGTTGCTGGGAGGCCTGCTGAGCATTTGACTGTCTTGCCTTTACTGTGGATCTTTAGTTGCTTTTACTCTTGCATTTGATATCGTGCAGTTCACTGGAGTAGGTCTAGTAATAGATTTTGCTTAAATACATGTGGGATATACTGGGTTTTTTGAATTCATGTTTTTCTAACAAATGTGGAAAATTGTCATCTCTTCAAATATTGCTTCTCTGATTCTCTCCTGTCCTAGACTCTCAATTCGTATAGTTCTTTTAGTGTGTGTGTGTGTGTGTGTGTGTGTGTGTGTGTGTGTGTGTGTTTGCTGGGGATTGAACCCAGGGGTATTCTACTTCCAAGCTAAAACCCCCAGCCCTATTTTATTTTTTATTTGGAAACAGGATCTTGCTAAGTTGCAGAGAATCTTGGCAAGTTGCGAGGCTGGTCTTGAACCTGCAATCCTCCTGCCTCGGCCTCCCAAGTACTGGGATTACAGATGTGTGCACCACGCTTGGGTCCCTTTCCCTATCTCTTCACGTTCCAGTATTTTCTAGCTCCTTCTTTCTACTCACTGCTCACTGGGTCTCCAGCCAAGTCTACTATAGTTTTCAGTGTGCCCAGGAATTTCTTTTTTTTATTTCAGCAACTACCTTTCTCACTCCTAGGAGCACCACGTGGCTCTTTCTCAGGTCTGCCCTGTGGTCCCACCCTCCACTTCTTATGTTGGTGAGAGGGACTTGGAGAACTGACTTCAGTTTTTTCTTCATAGGTCTCTCTCACGCTAGCAAGTTTCATCTTGCAGCTGGTGATTCTAGTCATAAAATTATATTGCTTGATCATAATCTGTGGGAATCTTGGGCCTGAACTCTGAACGTTTCTACTGTTAGTGCTGGGAGCTACAGAGCTGCACACCAAGGGTTACTCAATCTTGAACTGTCCTAGCTAGGACAGTGTCTCAGATTCACACCTCCTCGTTTCTGGTTTGAGGAAAACTGCATATAGCAGTGCGACTACTTGTATTTGCCATCCAGGGAACCACGGTCCACTTGTATGTTTAAAATAGCATTCATGATTCTCAACATGTGTTCATTTTTGTGGGGAGGAAAAGTGTGGTTTTTGGAGATTTCTCCTACTTCTTTTGAGTCTATTCAAAAGCAGATCTTATTGAGGATCTAGTTGGTCTACAGTACCTAGTCTAGCATATTGTGGAAAGAAAAGTCTTCATAATATATTAAAATTTAAAGTACATTAACCTGAGAAAGCGCATGATTTGTCATTCCTGATTCAAACCTCCCTGGAAAGGTTTCTGAGCCCTTGAGTAGAACGAAATATACAGTATATTGCAACTGAGCAGATATTAGAAAGGCCCTCCAAGACAAACATACCCCACAAACTGCTGAACCACTGAATAGAAATATTTCCTAATACTCTTTTACTAAGACATTATATAGTCAATACTGACTGCTCAAAATTTTAATGTCCTGATCAGTGTGTGCTTCAGTTCAATAGGATTAAAATCTGTAACATACCACATTTTGAATCTTTTCAGAAATAGATATAATGATTTGTTACATGCAACTCTCATCTAGATGCATCACTTAATTTTTGGAATACTGGGCCATCTATGATAGAAGCAGGGCTACACAGGGCAGCTGGTGATTTCATATTAGAAACACACCTAATGGGCATCTGGCAGCAGATGGGCTGCTACTGATGGACTGTTTACATCTTTAATATTCATAGTTGTTGGTCAATGTTCTCTGGATGATCAGGAAGCGCTTTGGGCCTCACCCTAATCACTGAAGTAATGAAAGGAGATACCCGCAGCAAGGACTGCAACTGCAAATGCTGCAATCACACCTAAAAGTAAAACAAACACAAAACACATGGAAATGAAATGAGTGGAAAAAGATTACTCGACCCTAGGCTCTGAAATGCAGGTAACAGATGGGCCTATGGAGCATCCGTGCACAGAGACAGACACAAATGCACACCTTATCTTATGCAAAGACATGTGTATGTACTAAAGGCTAGTGATGTCTTAGAGGAAAATATGGCAGAAAGTTGAAAAATATATGAAACATACATAAAAATAAACATTGGACAAAGTTTCTCATACACAAATGTGTACTCAGACATATCTAAAAAAAAAAAACAAATACTTTCATAACCTTAAAAAACAAACACACACACATAGCAGCTTACTTAGTCATCTCAGCTACTTAGCATGAGCCAATGGGCCATGGCTTTCAATCCTATAATGCCAACCATTTGTGAAGCTAGTCAAAACTGCAAATGCCCAGGTTCTGCTATTATATGTCAAAGTATCAGTTAGTCTGAGTCAGGAACCTTTTTTACATTTTTTCCTGATTATAGAAAATTAAAAAAAAAAAAAAAAACTGACCAAAGTAGTTCAGATACACAAACATACAGAGATATACAAAACTTTGAGGTAATTAAGTAAAGTTTACGTAACAAGAACTCTAAGAACTTGACGAGACCTATGACAAAATCTTTGGCTCCTGTCAGAGGTCTTAATGCTCAGTCGGCATTTCTTGAGCTGTGAGCATGTTCTTCCTTCAAAACATCTGAAGTGACTCCACTTCTTGCAGCATTTATTAAAATACAAAACTGCACTTTAAGTTTCCAGACTTGAATTTACCATTTCTCCTAAAACACATCAAAATCTTCTGCAACAATAATCCTAAATATCAGTTTGGAATTCTCAAAACTCTACATGTTTTCTTCTGAATCCCCCCCGCCAAAGTTAATAGGATGTGTTATATTTAAGGACACTTTGGTGATAATGTATTACTTTTCATTATTTACTTTCCATGATACGTGTGTGTGTGGGGGGGTAATGGGGATTGAATATAGGAACATTCTACTGCTGAGCTACACATCGAGTCTATTTTATTTTTATTTTTGGCACTAGGGATTGAATCCAGGAGCACTCTACCTCTGAGGTAGTATAAACCCTCAGCTCTATTTTTTATTTTTATTTTAAAATAAAATCTTAGCTTTCCAAGTACTGGGATTATAGGCATGTGCCGCCATGCCTCATTCTTTTCTAAATTTGAAACAATGTCTAAGTTGCAGAGGACCTGACTAAGTTGCTGAGGCTGGTCACGAACCTGTGATCTTCTTGTCTCAGCCTTCCAAGTACTGGGATTAAAACCATGGGCTATCACACCTGGCTTCTATAATATTGATAAATAATGGATAAACTGAGCACTTTCAGGAAATGAATAGTTTTAAAGTATCAAGAAAATTCACATACATAATATTATCTTTCTAATGTTATAAAAAAAAGTAAAATACCTATGTTTTGCTGAATTTTCAATACTATTGTAGTTCTAATTGGTTGCTCTGGCTGCTCATCATCTCTGTTGTCCAGTGAAGTTTCATTATTCATAGAGGAACTCACACAAGCTGCAAGAGATAATAATAAATCCTACATAAAATGAGAATTACTATTTTTCAATTGAATTTTAAAGTGTATGATAAAGAATATACAATCAACACTATTTTCCTTCCACTCATCCTTTTTATAACATAATGCTCAATATCTAATGTAGGCGAATTAAATTTCATGAAATATGTCAAATTGACAGTTTTCAAAATACTTAATACAATTTTTTTTTTGTATGTGTGTGGATCTGGGGATGAAACCCAGAGGCATTTGACATCCGAGCTACACCCCCTGCCCTATTTTTTATTCTTTATTTTGAAACAGGATCTCACTAAGTAGCTGAGCATGTCCGCGAACTGTGATCCTCTGGTCTCAGCCTCCCGAATGCTGGGATTATAAACGTGTGCCACCACACCCGGCTCTACTTAGTACAATTTTAATCACTGACCCAAAAACCAGAAATCCTCAGAGCAGCATTGAAGAATTTCACTTTTTATATAGCTCTTAAGCTAAAAATGGATTACAAATATATATGAATGAGGGCTTTTATGTGGCTCACAAAATCTAAAATATTTACTATTTGGCCTTTATGGGAAAAGTCTGCAGACTTTTGATAAAACCTGAAATTTGAAAAACACAAGTAAACCATGATCAGAAATCTGACCTTAAAACAACTCTTAATGCAAATACACCATCCTATTTTACACGTGGAAAACAAAACCTAGGTGCATAACAGAGGGTCATATGCAGTTAACTAAACATTCAAACAAAAATTCATGTTTTTGAAACACGACTCTCAGATTAGTGACTGAAGGATTGCTATTTATTGACTGCTTATTATGTATTGGGCAATAGTGTAGGATTCTAAAAATAAAATACATATTCCCAAATCATTCATTCATTCATTTACTCAAGTACATTAAATGCCATGATCTTAAATACAATAGTTTTTAACTTGAGGTTTGCCACTTACAAAGGTATTAATTCTAACAAGTCCTTTCTGAACTCCAGATTCTCTTGGGGTTGATGTGAGATTTTGGTAAAAATGTTAGGAAATATACTTTCTAAAAAGAAAGATACATAGAGGATGACATAAACACATTATGAAGTAACAAACTACTTTTAAACAAACTAATAACTTAAAAAGCATGAGTGTTAAAATGTTTGAAAGCGCCGGGCGTGGTGGTGCACGCTTGTAATCCCCGCGCTTGGGAGGCAGAGACAGGAGGATCGCGCAGGTTCGAAGCCAGCCGCGCGCGCTGGTTTAGGAGACCCTGTTTCCAAAATGAAAATGTAAAAAATAGGTCTGGGAGTGTAGCCCGGAGGTAGAAGGGCTTCCAGGAACCCCAGTACCACCAAAAAATAAAAATAAAAATAAAATAAAATGTTTGAAAGCAATGTTTTATGATAATGTACAGATTTTCCTAAACATTTGAAATTAGGATTTCCACATAAAATAAACCACAGAAAAATATTTCAAATGTTCAAATTCAAAAACTGAGCTGAGCCGGGGATGGTGGTGCATGCTTGTAAACCCTGCGCTTGGGAGGCTGAGACAGGAGTATAGGACAGGTCAAAGCCAGCCTGAGCTACTTAGTGAGGCTCTCAGCAACTTAGCGAGACCCTGTTTCCAAATAAAATATAAAATAGGTCTGGGAGTATATAGCCCAGATGTAGAAAAGCCCCTGAGTTGCATTCCCAGTACCACACACATACACGCGCGCGCGCGCGCGCACACACACACACACACACACACACACACACACAATAAATAAATAAATAAATATATAAATAAATAAAAAACTGAAATCAATTGCACCTTTAAAAAAATTAAATTTGTCATAACTATCTGAGTTTGTTTCTAAGTGTTTAAAATTATTATTTGCTTGATTATTACTTAATTACTCCTGTTCTATAATATAGCTGCCAAGTAGTTGCTATGTTTAATATACATATTTTGCCAAGTAAGCAGTGTACAATAACATACTTCTAAATGACTTAAGGGAAGAAGAAGAATTTGTTTGTCAAAATGACTCACTTATGGTGAGGGATAACTAGGCTTTAACTGTTCTTAGCTGTGTTAGTCATCCCCTGGTAGACACCAACTTAATAATTCAGATGTACTTTATCCCAAGTATCAGATCAAAACATTTAGAACATCTTCCAAATCCGGTGAAACTCATCTTTGATAATTCTGTCTTAGTGTCAGATCTGAAATTTTTGTTGTTCAGTTAAACAATGATGATTTAAAGAAAAAGCAAATAATATTAAAGTTGCATGCTTATGGCTAGATCACTCCACACAGTGACAGGATAGTGATACAGGGAACACAAGACAACCAACTCAGGAGTTCAAGTTCTTTTTTTCCTTTTTTTGCGGGTCTGGGGATGGGACCTAGGGACATTCGACCTCCAAGCTACACCCCTGCCCTATTTTTTATTCTTTATTTTGAAACAGGGCCTCACTAAGTAGCTGAGGCTGTCTGCGAACTGTGATCCTCCGGTCTCAGCCTCCCGAATGCTGGGATTATAAGCGTGCGCCACCACACCCGGCAGGAGTTTAAGTTCTAGCATTTCATTTTAAGCCTCCAAGTAGTCCTGCCTTCCCATCAACACTTGAATTACAATATGAACAAGTCTACAACTTTGCATGTGTACATGGCCCTTCTTTCTTATGTTGACAGTTGCTCAAGGTTACTTTCTTATGTAACTTGAGGTATGTCTGAATTTGAAATTATTTTATTTTAAGAAATGGTTTCTATCAAATTATATTATTTGCATCTAAATTTCAGATAACATTAAAATACTGGTGAAATGACATATCTGAAATCTGAGTTTAAATCCCATAAGTCCTCACTAAAAATAAAACTTAAATTGTCCTTATTTATCCTTGAAAAATGTCTGCTTTAATAAAATTATCTCAAATTTGTATCAAATCATTATTTTTATGACAAACTTAAAAATGTAAATAGAGCAGTAGAATGTCTTTTCTAGAAGTAAATTATTTGTCCTCTAATTAAAGCATGATCTTCATTTATGACAATTCAATATTAAATGTGTACGTAATGCATCACGACAAGATACTTTCTTACATCCTTTGTACATAATAGGTATTGAAGTAAAAAATTTCCTGTAGTAAACAGGTGGAATTCCCATTTCATCCCTTATTTGTGTATATTTGAACCACTGAGCCATAAAGCCGTGACTATTATATCCTTTTTAAACCCTGACCATGTTCAGGATAGCATACTACACAACCCTTAATAATCTTATGTCTGAGCGGGGAGTAGCGGGCACATGCCTGTAATCCCAGTACTTGAGAGGCTAAAACAGGAGGTTCACAGCAACTCAGGGAGGGCCTCTGCAACTTAATCAGTCTTTGTTCCTAAATAAAAAATAAAATAGGGCTGGAGCACAGCTTAGAACAGACTGCTTCTGGGTTCAATGCCCAGCACCGCACACAAAAAAACTTAGTCTGGCTAGGCATGAGCTTATAATTTTTTATTCATAAAATAGGTGTGAAAAAGTGTGCTCTGGTTTCCTAAAAATTATTTATTTAATATCTATCAACCAATAATAAATAAGCTCTGCATACTTACCATGTTTTAGGACTGGAGCTCAGCTAGAGATACAATTTTTTTACTTATTCTCAAAAATCTTACATGCTAACGTGAAGATCAACACCAAACACCCAACTGATAATTTAAAGAACCAGAAGTGTGTAGCATAATATAAAGACCAGCATAGAACAGAACTATTAGAACATTTAGAGAGTTGACCAGACTGAAAAAAAAGATGACAGTGAATCATTGATGGAGATTTTTTAAAAAACACTTTAGTGTTTTTAAAAACACTATTTTTTTATTTTAGTATTTTATTTATATTAAGTATTTTATTTATATTTTATATTTATATTAAGTATTTATATTATATTAAGTATTTATATTAAGTATTTATATTATAATAAGTATTATATTAAGTATTTTATTTATATTTAGTATTTTATTTATATCAGTATTTTATTGACCTGTGGGTCCCAATTCCTAGGATGAACAAAATCACTGATTTATTCATTTAACAACTACTTACTAAACACCAATGATGTGCTGAGGCTCGGCTTTTTGTAAAGAGTTGGAAACACAGCAGGGAAGAAGAGGCAAAAGTCCCTTCCCTTGTGACTCTTAGGAAAAATCAGATGTTTGCTGAATACACATACACTGGTATCACACAAGTTTGAATTTACTGGATTTTGTTTTGGAATGCTCATGCAAGACTACCACTGTTACCTCCTTAGAAAGGTAGCTTGTATGACAGTGCAAGAGACTGCTTGGAATTTTTTTTTAATGTCTTGGTAAAGAAAGAACATTACCTCTGTTTTAACTTTAAAGTATAACTTAAGTAGCACTAAATACATCCATACTCTCAGCTTAAAAACACAACAGACAAATGACGAGCTAAAATATTTAAGAAGCGTGTCATCTCAGCATTTGAAAGGCTGAGACAGGAGGATCGCAGTTTGAGGACAGCCTCAGCTACTTAGTGAGGCCCTTTGCAACTCAGTGAGACTCTGTTTCAAAATAACGAATAAAAAAAATAGGGGTGGGGATGTTGCTCAGAGGTAGAATGCCCCTGGGTTCCATCCCCAGTACTGCCAAAAATAAAATTTAAGAAAAATGACAATCTTTAATCTAAATGAAATCTCTCTTCCTATTCTTTTGTATTTGATTTTTAAAGAAACTTATAAATGGGTCCAATTTTGCATACAGTACTACCCTTAGTCATTCTTATTTTAGGAACATGATATTTACTAAGAATAAAGGCAAAGAATTTAAAAATATGAAAACCATACATGATAATAGATCTAAGAGTACAGCTAACAAGCAGAAAAGTATACTGCTACAATCAGAAAATAAGACCAAGATAAAGCAACATCATTCATTTGTTTTTAAACATGTTCGAGTGGATGAAATGAAGTTGGGCATGGTGGAGCACATCTGTAATTCTAGTAATTGGGAGGCTGAGACAGGAGGATCGCAAATTCAAAGGTAGCCTCAACAACTTAGTGAGGCCCTCAGGAACTAAGCAAGACTCATTCCAAATAAAAAGTACAATGGGGCTGGGGGTGTAGCCTAAAGGTAGAATGCCCTTGGGTTCCATCTCCCAGCACAATGGGAGGGAGAGGGGGGGAGGGAGGGAGGGGGAGAGGGAAAGAGAAAAAATGAAAATGAATATGTAATGAAGGATGCCAAGCTAAAATAAGTATCTGGATCATGGAAAGTATTAGTCAAATAGTTTAATAGTCTGTATAGGTTCAGGGAAAGGTGGTAAAACAAAACTGTCAGAGAAAAAAAAGACTTTAAAACCAAATGCCCAAGTTAAATTCCAGCTCTACCATGATTTACTAGGGCTGTATCAAGTTACTTAACCCTTCCGAGCCTACATTCTCTTGAATGGAAAACTGGGCAAATAACTCCAGTTAGAATGACAATCATCAAGAAAACAGACAATAATGAATGCTGGGGAGGATGTGGGGAAAAAGGCATGGTATTTAAACTAACTGTTCATAGGTAATCTTAGCTACAGTCTAATCAGGTTCTTAATTACCTGTATTTATCTCCTCTGCAATTTCCAAATCTTCTATTTGAATCGGATGATCTAACATCTCTATAAAATGGTCTCTGATTTCTTCAGATGATTCATCGCCAAATTTATAGTCACATAACATTACATTGGATCCAGGAATGGGGACAAAAACTCGGTGAGGGAGAATGTGGAACTCTTTTTCACAATCTGTTAAGAAGGAAGATATCAATATTTAGATAGGTCTGTCTTTGGTACCAATAAACATCTTAGAAATATATGAAAACATCCAATAAAAATGAAGCTTGGTAAGACAGTGCTTTTGTAGTTTCTAATTGACATGGCACAAAATTGCTCTTACTGATTCTACTTAACTCCTGGCCTTCGTAAAGGATTTAAATAATGCTCCTTAAACTTAAACTTTTCGTGGCCTTCGATGTAAAGAGGTTGTTAATCACACATTCTTCCGTGACCCACTGTCCTCTGATGGATGCTCAAGAGGGAGTATTGTCCTGGTCCAGAAATTGTTGTCTCCTTTATTTGTTTTAACCTTAGCACCACTGTGGATTTCACAATAAACTGACCTTTTCCTTATCTAGGCATGTATGGAGTAAAATTAGGGGCCTGCCTACACCAGGTACACAGACAAGACATGCACATTGCTGTATTATTGTCACAATGATTTTAACTTACTTGATACAGCCCAATATCAAGCATGTTTACGATATCAAGGCATACACTGGGTACCAACCTCACCACCAACCCATCTTGTTTTTTTAATTTTCATCCTCCATATGCTTCATGATTATTTAATCTATTTTTCTCTGATTTACTTGTAATGCACCTTTGTAAACAACCTTAAGTAATTTTTAGGGGAAAATGAATATTTCATTTTTCTTTGGATAATTAATTATTTTCCCCTAATTTCTAACAGTAGAATCCCTGGCTCAGATAAACACATTAACTACTGTTAAGTTAAAAACTATTACTCAAACCATCAGAAAAATAGGGATACTGTGTAAAGAATAACCTTTGTCAGCAATAGAAGATGGTTTATTTAATCACAGATGGTTAAATAAACTATCAATGTGAAGATAAGTAGCAAGCTGGGGCTCTCTTGAATACTAACCCATAGTTTCCTCTTCCAGAAACTAGTAGGAGCTTTGCATAAT
This sequence comes from Muscardinus avellanarius, assembly GCF_963383645.1. Lineage (NCBI taxonomy): Eukaryota > Metazoa > Chordata > Mammalia > Rodentia > Gliridae > Muscardinus > Muscardinus avellanarius. The sequence goes on from NC_137793.1 coordinate 101,455,833, forward strand.
TACAAAGCACGGATGAACTATGCTTTAAGTGCCATAAGAAATGCTACGACTTTATGCGTCTCTTCTAGATGTCTTATCTTGTTCACACAGAACTGTGAAAATCATTTTACTCTTTGACCAGACTGCCTCCTAGCGGTAGAATTACACAACTGCAAGTTGTACTGCGGTATATTGAACACATTGAAATTCAGTTTATATTATTGGAATTTGGGCCACTGATACTTGAAACAGATTAAACTTCACAGATGGCTATAACAGTACCTATCAAAAATCTATTGTAAAGCCAGGCGTGGTGGGGCACGCTTGTAATCCCAGTGCTTGGAGGCCAAGACAGGAGGATTGTGCAGGTTCGAAGCCAGCCTCAGCTACGTAGTGAGGCCCTCAGCAACTTACTGATACCCTGTTTCCAAAGAAAACATAAAATAGGTCTGGGAGTATAGCCCAGAGGTAGAAGGTCCCTGGGTTCCACCCCCAACACCAAAAAAAATCTATTACATAATGTTCAACACTAATATGCAATTTACTATCTTGATTATAGTTAAGTTCTTTTAAAACCTCAAATAATAAAAATATTAACTTTAAAGTATCAACAAAAGTTTACTATTCTGGCTGGGGAACTCAGAATCAAGTAAAAAAATCCTTTCTGAAGCTGTTAAATGTTGAGAGATTTGCAATTATAAATTATTCACAAATAATTTGGGGGCAGTTGCAACCAAAAAAACTATCTTTCAATAATAAAAGTAAAATATGATGTATCTACCATATACTAAAATCTTGTATCAAAATAAACACATGTTAAAAAAAGTACTTATTTTATACTCATAACTTTTCTTTCTGGACTTTCATTCAAAAGAAGATCCTCAAATAGTATTTCACAACGATCAGCAACTGTGTTCAAAATATCTCTCTTCACTGCCTGGGGTGGGGGAAAAGCAAACACAAGAAATAAAATACTTTTAAGTTTGCATTATTTTATTACCAAAAAAGCTCCACATAATTTGCTTCCCACTATAATCATGTTCACTAAATAATTGACACATCAGTCCATTTGTTATTTCCATTTATTAATCATGCTTATTAAGAGGTTTATAGTTTAATGACAAATTTGACTAGACCTCATCTAAATAGGAAATTAAAACCAATAAATAAGTGAAGATTTGTACCTACACAAATCTTGCAGTATTCCTAAATATGACATAAATGCCAATCACCATTCTTTCAAATTTAAGAACCATACAGCAGTACACCTAATATTCTTCCTGTGAATACTTTTCCTGTTTAAAATAAATTGAATTTCCCTCAAAAGAAATTATTTCAGCTGGGTGGTGGTGCACGCTTGTAATCCCAGTACTTTGGAGGCTGACACAGGAGAATTATGGTTTGTGAAACGCCTCGCTACTTAGTGAGGCCCTTTGCGACTCAGTGAGACCCTGTTTCAAAATAAAGAATAAAAAATAGGGCTAGGAGTGTAGCTCAGAGGCAGAATGCCCCTAGGGTTCCATCCCCAGTATTGCAAAAAAAAAAAAAAAAAAAAAAAAAACCCAAGAAAACAAACCAAAAAAAGAAATGATTTCAAATGCACTAATAGGTCAGAACTGTGGATACTTACTAAGCCTGTATAATAATTTTAAAAGAGGCATAAAATATTTTACATATAAAAGTCTTAAAACCAATTATATTATGTATTTGAACTTTCCAACACATCAAGCCTTCATCAGTTAAAATCAGACTAATAATTATAAAATCTTAGGTTAGAAAAACCAAAATTTTAAGATTCTTCAATAGTTATATTAACTTGCTTCCATTTTCTTTCTGGTTCTTTTTTTTTTTTTTTGGTGTTACTGGGGGTGGAACCAAGAGGCTTTCTACCTCCAGGCTGTACTCCCAGACCTATTTTATATTTTATTTGGAAACAGGGTCTTACTAAGTTGCTGAGTGCCTCACTAAGTAGCTGAGGCTGGCTTCGAACCTGTGCGATCCTCCTGTCTCAGCCTCCCAAGCACGGGGATTACCAGCATGCGCCACCACGCCCGGCTAACTTGCTTCCATTTTTTACAGACAGTTATTGGCTTCTGTACCTGCACTGCATCCTTGACCTTGGGTTTATTATTGTGAATATAAGCTCTGCATTTCACAGCACCCTTAAGGTTTACAGAACCGCTGCAGATCTGGACGGTGGCTGTGGATCTGTGCTCTGAATTCAGCAGCTGAAAAACAAAATCTTCTTAAGTCTTAATGGCCAAAAATTATCAACTATAGACAACAGTTAAACATTACATAAGCCATTTTTATAGCAAAAAAATGAATTTTTAGCTAAGTGGTTGAACATTCTCCTAAAGTTACACAAGGGCCTTCATATTTCTTTTTATGTTACATATTATTTTCTGAGCATTTGGAATATAGATTAAAATTAAACCCAACTGTACGTAAATGTTCTCTCACTATCATAGACATCTAAAATATCAATATTTATCGAATATAGGCATAAAAATATATTTTTTGCAGATTATTCAGATAAGTACTATGAAGAAGAAAAATGTATAAAGACATGATATTAATAGAAGATATGCACTATAAGAAATGCACAAAATAAGAATACAAGGTAGGCTGCAATAAATCATGGTAAAATTACAAGCAATATGTTTATACATTTATTTACACACTTTCAACTCATTACCTTTATATGCAAAAAGTAAATGCTATGCTTCATTTAGGCAAACCAAAACATCAACCATGCCTATCACTGGAAAATTATATTGACGGTTTAAAATGGATGAAATGGCTGTCATTTTTATCTCACAGTTCCGTCTTCTTTAGTCTAAGGAGTGTTCACTCTGGCTAGATTTTCAGGTGTCTCACAGACATTATTTTAACATCGTCATCTTAATAAATGCCAAAACAAACAGCACGCAGAAACACTGAAAGTACTACTGAAGGCCTATCATCACAATGGTAACAAGAATTGTGACAAAAAATAAAACAAAAAACTGAACATGATAAAAAAAAATGATGTTCTAAGCACATCTGGATAAATCATTCAATAATGGGTCCCTTTAGTAAGCAAAAGGCAGATCCCAAATTTTGTAGAAAAATGCCATGTACAAAACTGGTTATCTATATGCAAAAAAATGGGAGTAAGTCCCACCTTCTCACCCTGCAAAAGAGTCAACTCAAGATGAATCAAAGGCCCGGAAATTAGACCAGAGACTTAGCAGTTACATAAAGAGGGCACAGGACCAACACTCCAACTTATAGGCACAGGTAAAAACTCCCTTTAAAACCCCAAAGGCACAGAAATTATTATTATTTTTTTTTTGGTGGTACTGGGGGTAGAACCCAGAGGCTTTCTACCTCCGGGCTATACTCCCAGACCTATTTTATATTTTATTTGGAAACAGGGTCTCACTAAGTTGCTGAAAGCCTCACTAAGTAGCTGAGGCTGGCTTTGAACCTGTGCGATCCTCCTGTCTCAGCCTCCCAAGCGCAGGGATTACAAGCGTGCGCCACCACGCCTGGCTAAAGGCACAGAAATTAAAACAAGGAGTAATACATGGGATTGCAATAAACTGAAGGACTTTTGTGCAACAAGGAAAGTTATCGAGAACCTCCAGAGTCAGCACAATGGAAGAGCTCTGCCAGCTACTTTTGTGATAGAACTCAAGAAACACACTGACAAAATATCAAATAATCCAATCAAGAATACGTGAAGTAGACACTGTACAAAAAAAGAACTACAAATGGCCAATAAATACATGAAAAAATGTTCAACATCATTAGCAATCAGAGATGCAAATCAAAAATACTCTCAGATTTCATCTAACTCCAATTAGAATGGCAACCATTAAAAACAAAAATAATAAGTGCTGGCAAGGATGTGGAGAAGCAGGAACTCTGATACACTTTGGAAAACAGTGTGGAGGATCCTTAGAAGAATGGGGATGAACTTACCATATAACCCAGCAATACCTCTCCTGGGTATCTACTCAAAAGAACTGAAACCAAACTACCATAGTAATACATGCATATCTATATTTATAGCAGTACAATTCATAATTACCAAACTATGAAACCAGCCAAGGTGTCCACCAACAGATGAATGAGTAACAAGATATAGGCTATACCCAGAATGAAATTCTACTCAGCCATAAGAAAGAACAAAATTATGTCATTTGCAAGGAAATGGATGGAGCTAGAGAGTATCATGCTAAGTGAGATTAGTCAGTCACAAAAACTGAAAGGTCCTGGTAGTAGTATGCTATTGAGATGAAAAGTTGCTTGAAAACATGGTTGTGCTATTTTATACCCTTGTCTGCTTTCCTGGATAATTCTGAGCAAAATCATGTATACTTTTAGGAATAGTTAGTCTTTTTTTTTTTTTTGGTGGTACTGGAGGTAGAGCCAGCGACTCCGGGCTATACTCCCAGACCTATTTTATATTTTAAGTTGCTGAGAGTCTCACTAAAGTAGCTGAGGCTGGCTTTGAACCTGTGCAATCCTCCTGTCTCAGCCTCCCAAGCGCTGGGATTACAAGCGTGCACTACCATGCCCAGCAATAATTTAGTCATTTTAACCCTGTTTTTAAGATATCTTTTAATTTCCAAAGAGATCTATAATTTAAAAGACCCATATAGAAATAAGAAACTTGCTAATTAGTACTTTGTGACTTTTATTCAATCAAAGAAGGTATAAACCTACTTCAAATTAAGTACAATTATGATAATTCTTGGCACATTTGTGCATACATCTTTTGCTTTTAAGTTGCTAAGAATTGAAACGTTACTTATAAAACCTACAACCCTAAATACTTACACATATATGTATGTATATGTTTTAAAGATTGCTATCTACTTGATAGCAATTTTAGTAGCCTTGTGATAAAAGACTCAAATCGGTTTAATTAAAATAATGTTTTGCCGGGCGTGGTGGCGCATGCTTGTAATCCCCGCGTTTGGGAGACAGGAGGATTACGCAGGTTCGAAGCCAGCTGTGCTGGCTTAAGAGACCCTGTTTCCAAATAAAAATATAAAATAGGTCTGGGAGTGTAGCCCGGAGGTAGAAGGGCTGCCAGGAACCCCAGTACCGCAAAAAAAAAAAAAAAAAAAAAAAAGTTTCTCAGAAATAATTTCTCTATAACTGTATATTTTATACAGTTTCTTACTCTAAAATTCTTTTATTCTCTAATTGTAAACATTAAAAAAGAAACAACCTGATTACAATTATTCTAGGAAATAATATACTTTAAATAAGAGGGAGCCGGGCGTGGTGGTACACACTTGTAATCCCAGTACCTGGGAGGCTGAGATAGGATATTCGTGGCCAGCCTCAACTACTTAGTGAGGCCCTCCACAACTTAGTGAGACCTTTTATCAAAATAAAGAATAAAAAGTAGGGTTGGGGGTATAGCTCAGAGGTAGAAGGCCCCTGGGTTCAATTCCCAGCACTGCAAAAAAAGAAAAAGGTTAAAAAAAATTTTTTTCTTACAACATGCTTTTATTGGTGAATTATAGATAGTCTCATGTCATAATGTAAATCATGTTGACAGTGATATATATGCACAGAGCACTTGCCCCTCCCCCTTTCCTCCCTTCCCAAAACAGAATACTGAGAGATTGCTGTTGGTATATTCATGGATGGGATGTACATATAGTTGGTGGCAGTATTTCCATTGATGAAGCTCATTCTTCCCCCTCTCCTTCCCTTAGACTCCTCCCTGGTGCCACCGGGGCTTCCCTTCTGTTATCTGGAGTCCTGCTATTCTAATTACTCCATAGCTTGGGCATATTAGAGAAAACATACAACCCCAATAAGAAGTATTTAAAAAATACTTACCAACTGTGTTAGAACTCGGACATCAAAAGAGTGACTAGTTGCTTGAGTATTTCCTCTATAAGACTTTTTCTTAAAACAACAACAACAACAGAAAAACACTGATGTTAAAAAGCCAGACTGTGGAGACTATACCTGGAACATGAAGGACAATTAAGGAACTAGCCTACGTGAACTAAGTAACTGACAGGAAAAACACATCTTATTACTGAACTTAGCTGTTTATACACATATGCTATGTGATACATTCTATCTCAATCAATACATACTTCAATTCCTCTAAAACAGCCATTCATAAATGAGTGCCTGTGGGTCAGCTCCACACCATCCCCTGTCTCTGTAACCATGATCACTCATTTACATTACGCTACTTTCACATGACAACAGCAAAGATGAATAGTTATAACAAGACAATATGGCCTGCAGCATATAAGATATTTATTATTTGGCCTTTTAAACAAAGTTTGCTAATCCCTGATCTACAGAGGGAGACCACCAAGGTTCCTTTCACATCCAGTTAAAACTATTTTATAATCCTCTGTAGACCCTCCCATAACAAGGCCACAGTTCATTTACAAACTGCTACCATGTAGAACAACATGAGAACTTTATTTTCATTCATTTATTTGCTTAGGTGATACTAGGAATTGAACACAAGGGCACTCTACTTCTCAGCTTCACCCTCAGCTCTTTTTAAATTTCAAAATAGGACGTCTCTAAGTTCCTACATGCTATCCTTGAATCTGTGACCCTCCGGTCTCAGTGTATCAAGTACGGGGATCATAGGTGCCACTGTGCCTGGTAGAATTGTAGTTTAAGAAAGCCATTTATAATTTGGAAATTAGATGACACGTAGATGACACTAACACAGGGCTTCAGGATCCCAATTACATCGTAAGTCATCTCTTTCCATCATTTTATGAGAAAACTCCTGCTTTTATTTTAAAAGACCTTAGAATGAGTAGATGGAACTGTTTTCATGAAGGCAAGGACTAACAATAAATCATTTTTTATTTTTGCTTAAACACAAATTATTTCATAAAATGATTTTCTCTTGCTTACCTGTCCTTCTAATAAGTCACAATCTTCATCTTTCACTTGTCCGTTAATCAAATAAACACCGTTTTCGATCTGCTTGGCCCAGCGTGTAAGTCCATTCTTAAAAGAAAAAAACCATGGGTAGATTTTATATAGAATGTTGTCTCAAATTCCTGAACACAATAAAATTTTGAAAACCCCCAAGTATTAATAATGCCATATTAAGTCCAGTCTCATAAATTAAAAAACCAAAAACTATACCTTAAATTTCGGGCACTTATTCATATTTAAAAATACTTTTACCTGATCTTTATCTTAAACTAACATATATAATCACAGACTTTGGAGTCTTATTAATTACATGACCATAGTGAAATAAAATTCTTTAAAAAACTATGAAAAATATTTAAAACAACCTAAAGCAGCATTAAAGAGGAAAAAGTAAGCAAGCTCCATCTGCCTTTTTTTTTGAGGGGGGGTGGTCCTGGGGTTCCTGGAAATCTTTCTACGTCCAGGATACATTCCCAGACCTATTTTATATTTTTATTTGGAAACGAGGTGTCTTAAGTCAGCGAGGCTGGCTTTGAACCTGTGCGATCCTCCTGTCTCCGCCTCCCAAGTGCAGCGATTACAAGTGTGTGCCACCACGCCCGGCTCACTTGCCTTTTTTAATGTGAAAAAACAGAATAAAAATGAGACATACACGAGAGTAACAAAGAAATACAAAACAGGACCGGAAAAGAGAAAACCAAGCTAATAAGAACCAAGGAGGCATGGTGGCACACGCTTGTAATCTCCGCGCTTGGGAAGCAGAGACAGGAGGATCGCGCAGCTTCAAAGCCAGCTGTGCTGCCTTAAGAGACCCTGTTTGCAAATAAAATATAAAATAGGTCTGGGAGTGTAGCCCGGAGGTAGGAGGGCTTCCAGAAACCCCAATACCACCAAAAAAAAAAAAAAAAACCAAGAAAAAGCTGTAAAACCAAACAATATAGCTACTTACATAATTACATTTCATGTATGCTAACAAATATTAAGTACCTACTATGGCAAATGTACTAGTATTATGACACGGTTCCACCTAATCTGGAATTAGTTGCTGATGTAGCACAACCATTATCATAAATATGGTGCACTTTTCAAGAATTACAAAATGAATGACGTAGACAACCAGAATAACAGCTTATTCTCCACTCAGCAAACACTACAGAACACTATTTTGCCCTGATACCTTTGTATTTTTTTCCAGAGTATAGCTGATAGAAGTAGGAGAAAGTGGAATGTGAATATTAATGTGAACAGTACACTCCAGGGAAAGCCACGAGGTAGACAATCTGCTTTGGTACTTCCATTCAGCTGGTCTTGCTGAACTCTTTAGCAGAGGAGAAAATGGAAAAACGTTAAGTATGCTAGTGGTAAAATGCATGCATCAATAAAAACGTCATAAAGTATGCAGCCCAATAGCTCATCTGATATCTAATGTACTGAATCAAATTCCCTAATCAAAGTACAATAGATGAGAACAAAATAAAAAATGACTACTAAGTGCTAGACATTCTTTCTTTCTCATTCTTGCCAACCATGCCTCAAAGTTATTTTTGCATACTAGTCACCTTTTAAAAAATATGCTGGTTTAGGTCCAGCTGAATACTTGTTTAGTAGATACTACAGCTATCAAACGTTTTAGGTCACTTTTTGACTATCAGCTTCTCAAAACTAAGCACATAAGCAAAGTAGGAGGAGCTTAACAAAAATATCTCAATAATTAACTGGGCGCAATACTTCTTTTCTGTAATTCCAGTATTAAGGAGTCTGAGGCAGGAGAATTACAAGGTCAAGGCCAGCCTGAGAAACTTAATAAGACCCTGCCTCATAATAAAAAGGGAAGCTGAGCGTGGTGGCGCGTGCTTGTAATCCCCGCGCTTGGGAGGCTGAGACAGGAGGATTACACAGGTTCGAAGCCAGCCTCAGCTACTTTGTGAGGCTCTCAGCAATTTAGACCCTGTTTCCAAATAAAGTATAAAACAGGTCTGGGAGTATAGCCTGGAGGTAGAAAAGCCCCTGGGTTCCACCCTCAGTACCCCCCCACACACAAATAAATAAATAAATTAATTAATTAATTAATTTAAAAATAAAAAAAAATAAAAAGGGAGCTGAGTGTGGTTGTATACGTTTACAATCCCAGTACTTGGGAGGCTAAAACAGGAGGATGGCAGGTTCCCTGACAGCCTCAGCTACTTAGTGAGGCCCTCTGCAACTTAGTAACTCCCTGTTTCAAAATAAAGAATAAAAAATAGGGCTGGGAGTGTAGCTCTAAAGTGGAATCCCTGAGTTCAACCCCCAGTACTGAAAAACAAACAAGTAAATAAATAAAATCAAAAGGGCTGGGTGTATAGTTGAATGACAGAGTTCCTCTATCACTGGGTTCAGTTCCCAGTACCCACGACCCTGAAAAAACAAAAAATTAAAAGAAAACAAATTTTCATTCCCTGTAAAGAAACTGATCATATTTTAAAATAAAAACTTCAGGTGGCTGGAGATATTCATAGGAAGTGACAGCATTGAAAATGATTAAAACTAAATATAAAGGTAAATTTTAATAACAGTACTCTGTAAAATGGAAAAATATTTAAAGAGTAATTTTTCTTACCTTTGGATCTTGGACATCATAGGTTCGACAGGATATTCTTTACTAATTAAGGACAGAAATGACCCCAAAAAAGGAGTAATTCTTGATAATTAACAGAAAACATCAAAAATAACACAAGCATCAATAAGTTTTTACAAATCATGACTTTATACAGATAAACGTATAACTCTTTGTATCTATACAACTTTGCATACACATATCACACACACACCAAGTTGTTCTGACTATACTACTTGTGGTACTTAAAATTTTCTGTTCAAAAATACTGCTTATTACAATAAATAAAGTAGACACAGTTGTGAAATTTTCCGCCAACAAATCCTGTGTACAATAAGGAGTGCTGTTCTGGCTGGGGTTAAGCCTGAGCACGTTTATTGGGTGAAAGGGTCTGACCGTGGAACTTTCCAGTTAAATACCAAGGAAGTTAAAAGCAGATTTTCTACAGGAATGGCCTTTTTTTTCTCTTATTTTGCTAACTGAAAGTCCTAATTTATTGGTCCCTTGGACTGTAGCACTGCTTCGTGAGGCTTCTTGCGTGGGGTCACCTTCGTCCCGGCAAGCTGGAGATTCCATGGAGGCCTGTAGCTGGTTTTTGGCGTCACTTAATCTTGGTAAAAGTTGGAAGAAGCTCTTGGATGTCCTATACTGTCCAGCTCAGAGCATTTAATCTCTGGGAACTGAAGGTGAAGAGTTTAACATAATGAAAACACTACTTTGCCTAAGTTGTCAGTTGGCATTTCTCTCTCTTTAAAATCTACTACTGTGCTTGGGTGTACATGGGGTAGACAGCTGCTAAAGAATCCAGTACCCTGAGAGTCCTCGCTATCTCTCACACACTCACAGCCCTGGGACATGATTAACAGTTGTTATTACTCCTGTTACTAGTCCTGGCAGACCTAATTTATGTACCATTTACATAAAAACAAACTATGCCTATTTTCTAAGTGATGATTTAAACAAGTATTTAAGGAAAAAACTCGAAGTATTACTTTTGGTGCCATATACTATAGACATTTAAACAAAAGATACTTTTTTGTAGAAGAGCATATATGAAGTATCACTCGTTCTGAGGCCTCGTCCTCTGTGAAGTTCCACAGTCTTTTCCTATTCATAGACTTTTCCACAGCAAATATTAGCTGAAAGATAGAAAAATACACATTAATTGAATGGAAAAATTAAAATAAGAAGAGGAAAAATATACTTACTTTTTTTTTTTTTAATTTGGAAACAGGGTCTCTTAAGCCAGCGTAGCTGGCTTCGAACCTGCGTGATCTTACTGTCTCCGCCTCCCAAGCGTGGGGATTACAAGTGTGCACCACCACACCCGGCGTACTTACGTTTTTAAGCTATAAAATTCCATTTCTTTCAAATTTTCCTTTGAATCAAGAAGTAGAACTGATACATGATTAACCATCTGATTTTACTTTTAAGGATTTCAAAAAAAAATTGGAGTTCAAAATGGAAAAATTATAATTCACTGTTATTAATGATCAAATGGACATAAAAATTAATTTGGGGCAAGCAGTATTCACTTGAATTGTAGAAGAGAGACTTTATTTTAAATAAAATGAGAAATATAATTATTTTAACTATAAAAATAGAGTGTGTTTCCTATTTTGCATTTCTTATTTAAATGTCACAAAAGATTTATGTCAATATATAAGGACACAAGAAAAAGAATAACAAATTAAAAGTGAAAAAATCAGAATAGTGACATAAGTCTGTATGCTTAATTCAATACCAGCCACAGAAAGATGTGTATAAACAATGCTACTAATATTAAACACATATAGACTTAAATGGTATTTCAAAACCCAAAGCCAAAAAACAATGGAAAAAGAGGTAAATTTACTTAAAATGGGAAAGATGAGAGCAGCCTGAAAACCTTGTCAGGGAAGGAAGTATCTCTGTTTTCTCCTTACTTTTTTTTTTTTTTTGCGGTACTAGCGATGGAACCCCAGCATGCTACCTCTGAGCCACACCCCCGGCCCTATTTTTTTATTCTTTATTTTTGAAACAGGGTCTCACTAAGTTGCAGAGGGCCTAAATAGCTGAGGCTGTCCGCGAACCACGATCCTCCAGTCAGCCTCCTGAATGCTGGGATTACAAGTGTGTGCCACCATGACCGGCTCCTCTTACTCTTTTAGGCACAAATAACAAAGACATAAGAGCAAGATCTTAAGAGAACTAAACAGAATGACTTCACATTACAGCAATTATTGGTATTAAACAGATCTCTAGCAGAAAACAGGTATTGTACAAGAAATAGTTATACCATTATGACTTGTTTCATAACATTAAGAAACTGTCTTTAAAATAAAGACTATTTTAAAATATGTATCTTTGAAAACATATTTACATTTATTGCACTCAAATATTCAAGCAATTGGGCGGAAGAGACTGTTTCAACTTAATTCTAGCATAGGGTATTATGGAACAGGGTCATAATAGGGCCACTATATGTATGTGTGTGTGTGTGTATGTGTATATATATATATATATATACACATACACACACACACACACACACACACACACATACATAACACTAATTAAAACAATATGGAATTCAGAATTATTAAGAATTTCTGATATATCAGACTTACTCTGCGCAGGGTATTTTGAAACTCATTTGCCAGTTCTAAAGTTGTAACAATAAATATTCCAAGAACTAAAAGCCCTCCTGGTAGCATTCTGGATACCTAAAAGTGAAAATGTAGTATTAGTTATCATAAGCATATGCAGTCCTTCCTACTAGAAAAGCAAATATCTATCAAGAACCAATTACATACACAGGATCAAAGTGAGACCATTGAAAAACTAGTTAAAATAACAGAAACATAAGAACAGAGATGAATGGGGTATCAGTCATTACGTATAGTCTTCCAAGAATGCCCTCAACTTTTTAAGATTGCTTTATAAATAAAATCATTTGAGACGGGTGCGGTGGCACACGCTTGTAATCCCAGCATTTGGGAGGCTGAGACTGGAGGATCGCAGCCTGCAGACAGCCTCAGCTACTTAGTGAGGCCCTCTGCAACTTAGTGAGACCCTGATTCAAAATAAAGAATAAAAAATAGGGCTGGGGGTGTAGCTCGGAGGTCGAATGCCCCTGGGTTCCATCCCCAGACCCACGCGCACACACACACACACAAAAATCATTTGATAACAACATCCTATAGCTGTATCAATATATAAACCCCATTCAAAAAAGGATGAAAGAATAAAAATAACTTGTGAATATTTTTTCAATGGCCTTCCATTATGAGCAAAATAAAATACACATTTTGTGCTAGACTGGTATTTCAGTCTTTCTATAATCTGTCCAATCTGTTACCTGGAGCCTCACCTGATACGACTTTACTCATGGTTCTCCATACATACCCCGGGCTTTTTGACACTATGCCTCACGCTGCCTGCTCCCTCAGGCTGAGCTGACTTTCTCTGATATGTCTCTATGTCTGCATCCTATTAGATCCTGCAGAGTCAGCTTCAGAAAGGTGCTTTCCCCAATCCTTTGATCTCTGAACTCTCAGAGGATCCTGGATTAGTTTTCCCATGAATCTTTATCACACAACCCTCCCTGTATTATAAAATACTACCAGCTCGTTTTCAAAAATACATAGATATCCATCTCCTCCCAAGACTGTGGCTAGGTCTTAATGTCATATGTATTTTTGTCTGACATTTATATTCTGGTTAGCTTCTGTGTGCCTAATATATAAGTAAATGACCATAAAGTGTTAAAAATTAGATACCATTGTCTAATCTCTTATATTTGCATTATATCTGCTAAAGATGCCTTCAGATTTCATAAATTCTACTTACTTTACCACAAATTTGACAGTTTTCATATTTAGCATGAGAGACATGCATATCTTTTTTGATATCAATAACAAATAAAATTAGCTATTTCTTTCTAGAGGTAAAAAGGTTAATCTAATTTGCTACATAAATTTATTCATACTTTCTTTTTTGTGTGCATGTGTGGGTTTGGGGATGGAACCCAGGGGCATTTGACCTCCGAGCTACACCTCCTGTCCTATTTTTTATTCTTTATTTTGAAACAGGGTCTCACTAAGTTGCAGAGGGCCTCACTAAGTAGCTGAGGCTGTCCATGATCCTCCAGTCTCAGGCTCCCAAATGCTGGGATTACAAGCATGTGCCACCACGCCTGGCTCAAACTTTTTATGTGTGTATATATGTGTGTGTGTGTTTATATACACATATACAATGCCCTATAAAATTCTATAGAAAACCAAAAGCAAGATTAAGAGTAGAAAGTTACTTATAAACCATTGGGAATTTAAAATATCAGTTATTTTAGATGATAGCATCAAATATTTCTTGGATTTATTTTTTTATAACTACATACTATTCCCCCATCATAAAAACATACACAGAAACACATTTGTGTGTTTAAAGGATTTAAAGTTGATTAGAGTAGAAAGTATAATAATTCTACTTTTACCTTAGTCTAATATTCTTTATTATTATTTTTGTGTATGTGTGTGTGGTACTGGGGATGGAACTCAGGGGCATTCAACCTCTGAGCTACACCCCCAGCCCTATTTTTTATTCTTTATTTTTGAAACAGTTTCTCACTGAGTTACAAAGGGCCTAAGTAGCTGAGGTTGGCCGCAAACTGTGATCCCGTCTTAGCCTCCCAAATGCTGGGATTACAAGCGTGCGCCACTACGCCTGGCTTCTTCTTTATTAAGTGGTATAATCTATTCAGTACTTTTATGTGAAGTAGTTTACTCATTAGTTTACTCATTGTTCCCTCTCACCCACCTCTTAATCTGTTTCTTCCTTTCATAATACTGCCCTCCTATCACTCCCTCTATTTTTTATTCCCAATCTACTTGGTTACTAAATCAATCCCCCCCACCCCCATGGTACTGGGGAAAGAACCCAGGTGTTTTCTATCTCTGGGCTACATTCCCAGACTTACTTTATATTTTATTTGGAACAGGATCTCGATACTCACTAAGTTGCTGACAGCCGCACTAAGAAGCTGAGGCTGGCTTTGAGCCTGCATGATCCTCTTGTCTCAACCTCCAGAGTATTGGGATTACAAGCGTGCACCACCACGCCGGCTACATCTTCTTGATTCTAGCTTTCTCTGAAATCACTTGTTAATGAAGTTCTAGCCTGCTTTAAGTTTACTCAGGCATTCATTTATCCAGTCTTTGGAACTGTGATGCTAAACCATGGAAATCCTGGGTGAGGCACTCAGGACACAACATAATAAAACTGATGTGACTCTGGACCCCAACAGCTCAGAGTCTAGGTCGACATCAAGTTCTGCACTACTGTCATAACTATACATTTTCTGTTTTATTTCCAGTCTCTCTACTCTGTATAATGTTCTAAGGTATCCAAGTTACTTTCTCAATTGCTGGTAAGCAAATCGCATTATCCCTGAAGGACTTCTGAGAGTTTCCCATGGAGCTACTATCTACCATTCCTTAGGGTACCACTGGGGCCTTTCAAGCCTTATGACGCATGGCATTCTTCCACATGCTCCATATTCAACCACACCTTACTGCCTTTGACTCTCCTAACCAACCTTTAACTTCCCCGCGCGTGTGTCATTTATCTTATTTCTGCTTTCTACTGGCAAAGCCCTACTCATCCTCCAAGTTCAGAGCCTTCTGTTAAGCTGCTTTGAATCCAACCACTGGCAACTCTTTAAGAATGGGTACTCTGAAATCCTCGTCTAATAACCTGAGAACACAGAGCTTTTTCATTTGCTAGTCAAATAAATACAAACATAACCGTATAAAGAGACATTACCTGGCTGGCATGTTCTGCGGCCCACTCTTCATCCAAATTATCC
Organism: Muscardinus avellanarius; assembly: GCF_963383645.1. Taxonomy (NCBI): domain Eukaryota; kingdom Metazoa; phylum Chordata; class Mammalia; order Rodentia; family Gliridae; genus Muscardinus; species Muscardinus avellanarius. The sequence goes on from NC_137793.1 coordinate 101,471,186, forward strand.
AGTGTAGCTTTGGGATGTTTGAGGGTCTCATTTTGCTCCTCTTTGGGTGGAGTTCTAGTGGCAAGAATCACATAATCCTTTTGTGAAGAACACTTCAAAAACAAATTATAAAAGCTTATTAGAGTGATATCTGATTGAAGAATCAGATATCTTAGTTCTTAGGACATGGAATAAAAAAACCTAATATTTGTAGGAGGTTAAACTGTTAATACCCATAGTATAATGGCATCTGTATTTGTGGAAACCAGTTTTCATTACTGAATACTGCACAGCTAAGTTTCAAATAAGTGTCAAAAGAGAATGTGCCTGACTTAAGCAAACCTGGGCTAAGTCCTCAAAGATCCAGTTTAGATCTACTTTTTCTCCATCATATCATTCCACCCCCCAACCTCAGCTTGCTGGGAAATAGCATACTTAACATAAGCAGGTAGTTTGTTGTATCAGTCAAGGTACATACCTGTCCTATCAAAAGACCAGAGACAAAGGCTTTTCCTTGGAGATTGATGTTTGAAAGATACTGGCCAACAGTCTCTTCTACAATGTAGGTTCTTCCCATTATTGGGAGCTAATTCAATCTCCTAAATTATAAGGAAAAAATTTTATAGTGTTTTTACAAAAATAAAATTTAAATGTTTTTAAGATGGGGTTAGAACAACAGTGAGGAAAGTGATACTCTACCATACTCTGCAGCAATTGCTTATTAAATAGACTACTCTTTCTTGCAGGAGCTTTGGAATTCTTTTCAACATTAGGCTTCAGGAAATGACTACCAATCAACCAGATTTATATGAGAGATCCAAACTATTTCTCATATCTGGGGTAAGGGAGACAACACTGAATTATGACTATACCACCTTATTTTAGATTTATTCCTTAGTTGTATTATCTTTTATACTCTTTTGTGTTCTCATTTCTAAAACAGGGAAAGTGAGTTTCTGAATAGTCTATTAGGAGATAAAGAGAATTAAATGTCCTTACTCAATAAGCTTCCATTATAATTCTACTTGTTAGATTGTTCCAAGGCAGGATGGCACAAAGACAAGTAACATTTGATCTTTTCCCCTGAGTAAGTCATAAGAGTTATGGAAGTAGATAAAAAGCAATTCAGTAACAATGGTTATCTATTTTCTATATAAGATGTTATTCTAAGTACCTTACGTGTAGTAACATTTAATATTCACAAAACTCTCATGAGGTTGGACCAATTATTATAATCCTCATTTTTAAATGAAGAAATTAAAATTTTAGATGAAGAAATGAACCAATTTTAGGAAGATTAAAAAACCTGCCCAAATGATAAAGCTGGTAAATAGCAAAGATGAGATTTGAAGTCAGGGAGTCTGGCTCTCAAATGCATACTCTTCAATATTACACTTATACTAAGGAAACATACTCAGCTCTTCAATGAAAGCTTTTACAAAGGGTAGTCCTATTTTGCTCTTTCTCCGGTTTGTGAATGGAAACCGGCAGAGTACCACTACTGACCTAATGCTTCCAATAGAAATTTCCATAGCTTAAAACCAAAGATACGAAATATAAGAGCTAGGCCACAATGAATGATGCAATCAACAGGCTCATATTCAATGTGGAAAACAAAAATGTAAAGAGATGATGTTTAAAGAAATAGACATAAAGAAAGAAACTGTGGGAACAGAGAGACAGTTTTGAATATGATAGCGATAAGAGCCATTTGGGTTCTATAAAAAAAAATCTGAATCTTATTCAACCCCACAATAGTAAGACCACTACAGATATGATGGCAGTGGTGTATCTGACACCAATCAACTGCCGGTCATAACATGGTTTCCCATTACTCTAAAACCAAAACGCAGAGACTGAATCAAGGTTGAAAAGGCCTACTGAATGCTGTCACAGCACTGCTTCAAAGAGCCTACGAGGTTATGTCTCAAAATGTATGTCCTAGTTTTTTTCAGGATAGTACAAGTGAATGAGACTTGCATATCTTTTTATTTGGAAGACTAAGTGTATAACTGCTTGTCTAAATCATGAATGACTGTACAAGGTTTTAACTTTTAGTAACTTTCAACTTTTAGTAATGCCCTACGGTAGGCCCTCCAACATAATAACTTTCTCCCACTTCATACTATTATTATACTTCTTTCCTTCTGCCTTAATAATTCTTAATAATTCTTAGTTCTTAGAAGAAATAGCAGGTGACTCCAAAATTATGATATTTAACCTTTAAGCTTATTTCTTTCACAATGTCACTACTGGCTATATAAGTATTCAAACCATTAAGAGCAATATGAAAATAGAAATCTACTAGAGTATGAAATCCAGTTGATGTCAGATCATTTTTTCTTTAGTCCTCTTTAAAAACTTTAAAATGAACTCAACCATACTTCATAAAAGATACTACTAAAAAATCTATCTTGCCTTATATGTTTTATAAGTTTCCTCAAAATTGAGACTTGAAATAATCACCATGGACTCTGGTTTTCTAAACTAATAAAGAATTTGAATCCTGGGAGATCTGAAAACTAACTTTAGGATTCTGATAGTCTAAGTACAGAACACCTGCATTTCCTAGATGGTAGAACAATAGTGTAACAATACTGTTGGCCTCAAATACAGTATAGCAATTCACTACCAGCAATCTTAAAGTGTTTATATATAAAATGGGGGAAGGGAATTAACCTTGGGTAAAGCCTGATTTTATTTTACCTTAGTTATCACAAAATATCTTGTTTACAATTCTTAGATGTCTTCACGGCAGCAAATTCAAAAGAAGAAACTAGAGGAAAAGAGAACAAATTTTTTTTTGCAAAACCAAATTGCCAATTCACAGGAGCCTGACTGCAGAAACTGCAGGGAGGATGAGATTAAGAATGCCTAATTTTCAAGAGAAAATGAATAAATTCTCTCTAAAGAATGAGGCATGAGACAAATACAGCCTGAGTTTAGAAATTACAGAATCATAGCCATCTTGGTGGTGCAGCCTTGTAATCCCAGTACTTGGGAAGCGGAGACAGGCGCAGGTTCTTGGCCAGCTTCAGCAACTTAGTGAGACCCTGTTTCAAAATAAACAGGGTTTGAGTGTAGCTCAGAGATAGAATGCCCCTTAATTAATTCTAAACACACACACACACACACACACACACACACACACACACAACAGAATCATGATCTGGGAACAAATATTGACAGGGTGATCAACAGCTTTTAAGAATCGGTTTAAACCCTTTTGTTAAAACTCTTGATTTTTAAAACATTAACATGACACTTTCTGCAATGACACCTTAAAACATTGGCTACACTCAAACTCTTTCTATTTTTTTAAATCCTCTTCCTATAAATTAACAGGGCTCCTTAAATCCCCTGACTCACTCAGTACTTCCCACCCCAAAGTCTTCTAGGATTCGAGGGAGAATTCACAAAGGGGGTTAGGGTTGGAACTGAGCCTGCTGTGGTGGCCACGCTTGTAATCCCAGCATTCGGGAGGCTGGGGCAGGAGGAGAGCGGTTCGTGGACAGCCTCAGCTACTCATTGAGGTTCTGTGCAACTCAGTGAGACCCTGTTTCAAAATAAAGAATAAAAAAATAGGGCTGGGGGTGTAGCTCGGAGGTAGAATGCCTCTGGGTTCCATCCTCAGTGCTGGGGGGAAAAAAAAAAATTGGAACCGGACTAGAATGCGAGCCGAAACGACGGCTCCATATGCTTCCTACACTAAGTCCCTTCCTCTCTCCATGGACACACACACCCGTGACACCCTCTGGCGGGCTCACCTGTCCTCAGAATGTGCACAGGAGACAGACACAACTCTCGAACCGCCAAAGCACAAGAGATTTAAAGGGGCAGGGTGCGCTGGCGCAGCCTCCAGGGCCAGATTCCCCGCGGATCCCAGGGCCACAGCCGTGAACTCATCAGAGGGCGACCGGCTGCTCCCCCTCACTTCCCTCTCCCAGCCAGTTCTGAGAGCCAGGTGGCGCGGGCTGATGACGCATGTCACCTCCCTCACTGCAGAGACTCCGCCAAGCGACAGCGGCCGCCACCCCGCCCCCTTCCGGGCGCCATTGAGAGCGTGGCGGTAGCCCGGCGCTTGCCGCCAGGCCCTAGGGACCGATGCCCTCTAGTGGCTCAGTGTCTCGAAGCCGCCAAAGAGGAAGACCCATGGCATCCCGCGGCTCGGACGGTAAGGCCGCCACGCTCTACAGGGAGGGAGCTGGGTAGTCGAGTGCAGTAGGTAGCGCCCCCGCGCGGAGAGTTCTCCTGCAGCCGAACGGGGGGCGGGGAAAAAGAAAGAAGCGGAACGGATAGTGCGGGGTTGGGGTCGCGGGAAGGACTGAGGGACGCACTACGTTTCCCAGAGGCCTGCGAGGCTGGCCGCGGGTGGGACCCGGAGCCGGAAACTACGGTGCACCGCCGTATCAGAGGCCGGCCCGGAACTCTGATTCCCAGGGTGCAAAGCTTCCGGCGGCTGCGCGCGCACCTCGGGAGCGGGCGCGGTGGCGCGTCTGGAGCTGCGGCCAACGCGGGACTCGATTTCCCAGGGTCCCGCCGCGGGAGTCTCCGGCGGGCAGGGGCGCGCGAGCCACCGGCGGAGGCGGCAGACGCCGCGTCCCATGCTTCAGGGTCTTGGCCTTCGTCTTTCTCCGCTTCTGCTCAGTCGAGCGCCGCTGCCGCGGGCTCCGGCCGGACCGACATGGCGGCCGTGCTGCAGCAAGTCCTGGAGCGCACCGAGCTGAACAAGCTGCCCAAGTCAGTCCAGAACAAGCTTGAAAAGTTCCTTGCTGATCAGCAGTCCGAGATCGATGGCCTGAAGGGGCGGCACGAGAAATTCAAGGTGGAGAGCGGTAAGTGAGCCGGTCTGCCCGCCCCTGCTGCCGGGGCTCCGAGCTGAGGCTGCTCTTCCCGCCTGCCAGCTCGCACCCTTTACGAGGTTTGCGGGCAGCATCTCCTTCCGTGCTCCTCGAGCACCCGAGGCCTCCTCCTTCCTACCTCGCTCATCGTTTGAAAAGGACCCTCCCCATCTGAATCCAACTTAGTTCCCTTTGCTATTTGGAGTGGCCTCTTGTAGGGACTCTTTGTCCAGCTCGCAAATTGTAAAGAATTTGGATCCGTTGACTGCAGACTTTTGGCAGTCTGCGACCCCTGTAAAAATGATCTGTTTTGTTGCACTGCGTATGACAATAATTTCCACTCTGTAGAATAGTCTCCGGAATGCCTAGACCTTTGCCTGGCTGACCACTCGATGCGCTTGATCTGTGCATAAGTGTTCCGCCGTGATCCTTAGCGAAGTAGAAGTTCACAAAAACGGGTTTTGATGTAAAAGATGGCACTGGAAACGCACAGGCAGTAAATAACTTTAATATAATTTCTCTATAGAAGTTGGAGTTTGAAGGGAGTATGTTAAGATCTGCTTGTGGTTACCGATTGTAGGTCTTCAAATAGAAAACCATGGTGGCTTGAACATCCTTGAAAAAAGGATTAAGAATATGGAGATTACCGTTAGTAAAATTTTCTTTATGTGTTTTTGCTTATCATGTACTTTGTTTTGCTAGATTGGCTGAATTTTCTATCTGAATAAATTTGCACTTCGAATCAGTGTAATTATCAAGCGATATTGATCTTGAAATATAAACAGTTCCCCGAATCCCAGCGTTGAGTGCAATAATAGTGCTATTCTGCCCATTTTTTACTCAGTAATTTAGCATTTTTTTTATGTGCCTGATGCTGTGCTGAAGCACACAAACTTAGTTTCTTTTCTTGGGACATTTACATCCTTATTTTTACAGAAACTTAGTAATTTTATACTTTCTGTTTTCATTTTGGCTATTTTAAAGCAAACATTTAAAAACAAAGCAGTTTTTAATGTAAATGATTTTTTTCTCCTTTTAATACATACATCCTTTTTATTCTGCTTTATGCTAAATATCCTACTGATGTCTTGGGAAAATACTAAGATGCATGACATGTTGCCTGCTTTTTTTTTAATGTTTCCTGCTTTGAGAAAATTTTTTTTTTAGGAACTTATTTTTAAAACCTCTTTAGGCCTTATTTTCTTTTGTCATATAAGTCAGTTAGATAAATCTTTTTAAGCCTATTTATCTTAGATTATTTTACTTAGAGTTCCGTTACTACATCTTAAATTTTTTAATTAAAATTATTAGATATAAATAGCAGTATTGACAGTGTGCATGCATGTGTGTTTGATTTTATTATTACCATTTTACTTGTTTTCCATAGAACAACAGTACTTTGAGATAGAGAAGAGGTTATCTCACAGTCAGGAGAGACTTGTAAATGAAACCCGGGAGTGCCAAAGCCTGCGGCTTGAGCTAGAGAAACTCAGTAAGTATCTAATTGTATCATATTGGAGATACTTTGTGTTCTTTGAAGATATTTGCTTACTTATATATGAAAATACTGATTAAGCAACATTGTTGTTGCTTATGTTGATATTGTGATTTTTTTTATTCAAACATAAATATTTTATAAGAACACTGACCTTAAGGTCAGAATACCTGGGTTCTATGATTTTGTTGTCAAAAGTAGTTTAGCCACATGCAAATTATGACAGTGCCTGTTTTTTATTTTTTGTGGTATTAGGGATTGAACCCAGGGGCATTCTACCTCTAAGCTGCACCCTCAGCCTTATTTATATTTTTGAAACAGGGTCTCCCTCGGTTAGTGAGGGTTTCACTGCTTGCTGAGGCTGTCCTCAAACCTGTGATTCTACTGTCTCAGCCTCCCAAATACTGGATTAGAGACATTCGCCAACACACCTGACTTGAAAGTTTTTGAAAAGGCCAAAGAATTATACACCTGAACAATTAATACTAAATACATTGATTTGTTTTATATTGAAAATTAAAACCTGTTGATTGTGTTATATTAAGCTTCCTTTATTGTTTTAATTTTTATAAATATTTGTGAATTTTAATATATTTCCTCTTTAAGGCCTAGTTTCTACGAAAGATAGGTAGCTAATTTTCTTCTTGGTTTTCTTACATCATTAAATTCTAGAGAGTACACATGACCTTAAAGATCCTGACATTTCTTAAGGTGATGTGCCATGTGCATTGCTTATAATAGAGGAAAGCAAACATTGGTAAAGATCTTTAGAGAATTAGGACATAATTAATTGCCTTTAAATACAGCTTGATTTTAGTTTAATTTGATGGAGAAGGAACACGAGAAGCTCACAATTAAGGAGTGATTGAAATTTCAGCTTTCACTACGTCTGGGAACATTTTTTCTCAGCTATTTTTGGAATGCTGCACTCTTAAAACATTCATACATGATAGTGTATATGCCAAGGTGGTGTGACATAAAATACATGGTTTTGCCTTGACAAAGCATAATAAAGTCTCTTCAGAGCTGGGCATGGTGACACACACTTGTAATCCCAGTACTTGGGAGGCTGAGACTGGAGGATTGCAGGTTTGAGGCCAGCTTCAGCTACTTTAGTGAGACCCTCCACAACTCAGACCCTGTCTCAAAATAAAGAATAAAAAATAGGGCTGGGAGTGTAGATCAGAGGTAGAACACCCCTGGGTTCAATCCCCAGTACCACAAAGAAAAGTCTCTTCAGCAGTGATGCTAAAGAATTTCAGGAAAATGATTATGATTATGGCTTTGTTTTTAGACAAGGGAGACCGAGAAGGTTGGAATAAACCCAGATGAAGATCAAATACCTTTCTGAGATGCATGATTATATTTGTATTTTTTACTTATAGTTTCAGATCTTTAACTCTTGAAAGGAGAGAGAGAGAGAGAGAGAGAGAGAGAGAGAGAGAGAGTGTGTGTGTGTGTGTGTGTGTGTGTGTGTGTGTGTGTGTGTGTGTGTGTGGGGTACTAGGGATGAAAGAAACACAGGGGCATTCTTCAGATCTATAACTGGAAAGTAGAGAGGAGGGGGAGAGTGTGTGTGTGTGTGGGGGGCACTAGGGATGAAACCCAGGGGCATTCTTCCCCTGAACTACCTCCCCAGCCCAATTTTATTCTTTTACTTTGAAACAGGGCCTAAGTTGCTGAGACTGCCACAAACCTGCTGTTCTCCTGTCTCAGTGTCCCAAGGACTAGGATTATAAGTGTACACCGCCACACTCAGCTGGAAAGCAGTAATTTTTTAAATTTCTATTTTTTGTGGTACTAGGGATTGAACCTAGAGGCATTCTACTTTCAAGGTACATCTCCAGCCTAATTTTATTTCTTATTAGAAACAGGGTCCTGCTAGGTTGATGAGAGCCTCACTACTTGCTGAGATTCTCAAATCTGATCCTCCTGTCTCAGCCTCCCAAATACATGGATTATAGGTGTATATCACCACACCTGGCTAAAGCAGAATTTTTTTTTTTTTTTTTTTTTATACTGAAGATGGAACCCAGGGGCTTTCTACATCCGGGCTACACTTCTAGACCTATTTTATATTTTATTTGGAAACAGGGTCTCACTAAGTTGCTGAAAGCCTCGCTAAATAGCTGAGGCTGGCTTCTAACCTGCGTGATCCTCCTGTCTCAGCCTCCTAAGCGCTGGGATTATAAGCATGCGCCACCACACACAGCAGTTAAAGCAGAAAAATTTTTTAAATAGAAAATCTAAAATAATTTAGCAGGATATTTAAAAATATTTTATAATACACTTCTTTACATAGAATAAAGAAGTAAAGATTGGAATAAGTAGTATGTTTTTGCTCACTAAATTCCTAGTACATAAAACAGATATGTTTTGTTAATTAAAGTTTTTTCCTAATGATTTGCTTGTATCTTGGTGAGAAACTCTAAGGGAAGGTGACCAATTATGAATGGATATTAAGAAATAAATAATTGATTATCAGGCATAATTTTTTGTGTGCTAAAGGCTCTTTTTAGAGCGATAAATAAGCATGGAACTGGCAATATCTCATGATTCACTATGTATGGATTTGCTTTAATATTTTCTCTCAATGTTTATACTTAATTTTCTCATTTCTAAATAAAATTACTCTTTTTTTTTTTTTTTGATATGTTGCTTTAGGGAGTGTTATTGAAAAATAAGGAATTGTTAATCCCCCTGGGTTTTGCCATAGAAGCTGGCTGGAATTCTTTTTTTTTTTTTTTTTTGGTGGTACTGGGGGTGGATCCTAGGGGCTTTCTACTTTTGGGCTACACTCCCAGACCTATTTTATACTTTATTTGGAAACAGGGTCTCACTAAGTTGCTGAGAGCCTCACTAAGTAGCTGAGGCTGGCTTCGAACTTGCACAATTCTCCTGTCTCTGCCTCCCAAGTACTGTGATTAAAAGCGTGCACCACCGAGCCCGGCCTGACTGGAATTCTTACACATTTTATTTCAGGTACATGATAGCATATTTAAAATTGGGGTCTAGAATAGAGTAAGTACAGCATAGTATTAATTACAACTCGTTTTTTTGTTGTTGTTATTTTGGTTTTGGGTTTTTTTTTTGTTTTTTTTTTTGGACTGGGGATGGAACCCAGGGGCATCTACCTCCAAGCCACACTCCCAGTCCTATATTTTAGTCTTTTAATTTTTTGGAAATGGTCTCACTGAGTTGCAAAGGGCATCGCTAAGTAGCTGAGGCTGTCCGCAAACTACAATCCCCCAGTCTCTGCCTCCTGAGTGCTGGGATTACAAGCGTGTGCCACCATGCCTGGCCTACAACTCATTCTTTCTGATTATCAGTTCTTCATTTTAAAAATGTGTAAGCAGCTGAAACCCAGGCAAGGTGGCACAGGCTTGTAATCTCCTCACTTAGGAGGCAGAGACAGGAGGATCTCGTGGGCTTGAAGCCAGCCTCACTGGCTTAAGAGACCCTGTTTCCAAATAAAAATATGAAAAATAGGTCTGGGAGTATAACCTGGAAGTAGGTTTCTAGGAACCCCAGTACCACCAAAAAAAAAAAAATGTATAAGCAGTCAAGCATGGTAGCACACACTTGTAATCCTAGCATTTGATTTGGGATGCTGAGACAGGAGGATTGTGGTTCACAGACAGCCTCAGCTACTTAGTGAGGCCCTGTTTGAAAATAAAGAATAAAAAATAGAGCTGGGGGTGTAGCTTGGGGTTAAAAAAGCCCCAAGGTTTCAATACCAGTGCTGCCAAAAAAAAAAAAAAAAAAAAGTATAAGCCTGGCAGTTAGAGAAAAACACTGTAAGATTGAAGCTAATGTATGTATGTTCATACATAATGTATGCTTGTCTGTTATCTAGACAGTCAGCTGAAGACAGTAACTGAGAAAAACAAAGAACTTGAAATTGCTCAGGATCACAACCTTGCCACTCAGGTAAAAGTGTTTCATATGAATAAAGATAATCATAAATAGGATACTTAAGGAAGCTTTCGATTTTAATTGTACTTATCAGAAATTATTTCGCGGGGAAATGAAACATACCTATTAGGAGAAGCTACCAACCAAAATAGAATATATAAATTCCTTAACTGGGTCTTTTCATGTTTTATTGGTAGACTAGATACTTTGTACTCGATAGGAATGCCTGCTGTGTTCAAATGTTATTCCCAATGTTGTAGAATAGCTGGGGATTTGAGTGAAACTTTATGATGTGTCTCTGATAGAGATCGGGAAGAAAACATGTAATAACTAGAATGATTCTGAAAAAATACACATTAGTTTTAAACTATCTAGCTACATATAAAATGCTGTATAAAGTTAGGGTTACTAAAACATAATGTTGGTGTAAGAATCAACTTAGAGAATAGTGGAACAGATAGTCCTGAAGTAAGACTATCAGAGGGAGACCTACAAGTTCTTCAGAAATCAGATAAAAAGCTGTAGATCTGCAGCTCAAGAAAATTTTGTAATCTTACGTAAAATATTTAAAATTAGTATAAAGCAAGAAAGTAATACATTTAACTATCATGTTGGTCACCTTTCTATTCCTGTAACAAAAATACCTAAGAAAATCAACTTGGAAGGAGGAAAGATGTGTTCTGAGGTCCATGACTGATAAGCTCCTTTGGTTTGGGCCCATGGCAAGCAGCTCATGATGGCAGGGTGCTCGTGAAGGAGGAAACTATCCTCATGGCCAGGAATCAGAAAGGGACGAGAGCTGGGTCTCATGCTTCCCTAGCCAAGTGCGTGCCCCCGGTGCATTCACATATCCTTCACAGCAGTGCCTCCAGCAAGGGAACAAACCATGCCTTAGCACCTGGGCCTCTTGGCGCGGGGTGGAGTCCCAGATCCAAGCTATAGTTAACTGTCTTCTGGCTTGAAAGGTTTCCAAGGGAACCACTGCAAGCTTTTCCTTCGGGATCTGGCGCAGAGCAGAGCACATTACTCTCATCGCATCTTTTTAATGGAGCTATGAGTTCTAGTGAGTGGTGAGATGTCGGAAAGAAACAAGTTCATCCAAACAAGGAAAAGGGTGTAAATTCATCTTATTTGCAGATGCCATGATCTTAGCTATAATAAATCAATCCCATAAAGTTGCAGGATACAAAAATTGGTAGCACTTCTATGTGTAAATAATGACTCTGCTGAGAAGTCAGGGCGGGCGTGGTGGCACATGCCTGTAATCGCAGTACTTGGGAGGCTGAGACAAGAGGATTGTAATTTGCTACCAGCCTCAGCAACGTAGAGTGAGTCCCTCCACAATGTAATGAGGCCCTGTTTCAAAGTAAAAAATAAAATAAGGCTAGGGATATAGCTCAGAGGTACTTTAATGATACTGGGCTCATTCGCCAGTATCATTAAAGAAAGTAAAGAAAATTATGATAGCATCCAAAAAAAAAATTTTTTAGGAATAGTTTTTAACCTAAAGGTGAAAGATTTGTAAACTGAAAACTATAACATTGATTAAAGAAATTGAAGAGGGTGCGAATAAATGGGAATATATCCTGAGTGGATTAGAAGAAGAATATTCATACTACCTAAAGCTATATACAGATTTAATGCAGTCCTTATCACAATTCCAGTAGCATTCTTGATTAGAAATACAAGAAATAATTCTAAATGTGTATGGAACCATGCACGCGCTCGCGCTCTCTCTCTCTCTCTCTCTCTCTCTCTCTCTCTCTCACACACACACACACACACACATACACACACACACACACACACACACTATAAATAGTCAAAGTCAAAGCAATACATGAAATTCCTGGATGTGTCACGCTTTCTGATATAAAACTATATAATAATCAAAGTCAAGTAATCAAAGCTATATTGCTACTACTAACAAAACTACTATAAAACTATAAACTGGTGTCAAACTATACAGTAATCAAAGCTATATAGTAATCAAAATCAGTACCACACTGGCATAAAGCCAGAAACAGATAAATGGAATTGAATAGGATAGAGAACCCCAAAATAAATCCAAACATAGATCATCAGCTAAATTTTTTGCAGCAGGATAATAAGGTGGCCATTGAGACTTTAGAAAAAATTTACAAACTGCATTATCAGATGAGTGTTACTGTCCTTAATTTATAAAGAACCCTTATGACAATAGCAGAAAACAAGCAGTTCTTTAAAACTATAACAAGGACTTGAATAGACCTACCTTCAACAAGACATAAAAATGGCCAGAAATATAAAAGGTGCTCATCAGGGAAATAAAAATTATGTCGCCTTACACTCATTAGGGTGGCAGTTACTAGAGAACCAGCCATAACAGATGTTGGCAGGGCTGTGGAGAAAAAGGAACTCCAGCACACTATTGGCATGGAGATTGGTGCGTCCATAGTGAAAACAGTATGTAGGCTCACAAATTAAAAGTAGAGCTACCATGTTTACAGCCATTCCACTTCTGGGTATATATTTAAAGGAGATGAAATTATACTCTCCTGTTAATTGCTGTATTATTCAAAATAGCTACTAAGAACTCTTTGTATGTTTAATACATAGCTGCTTTCAAACTATAAGGAAATCATCCAAGGAAGAGATAGGAAAAGAAAATGTTTTTAAGCCAGAGAGAAAGCTGTATAAGTTCCAGTGGAAATAAGAATTGTTTCTGTGTGTAATCAGAAAAATGCAGATTAAAGCATTGATACCTCTCCTCTTAAAAATATCAAGTCTGCTTGAAAAGCATGTAAGTGGCCATTGTGTTACGGTAAAGCAGTTTGAAAAAATAAGTTTTTAAGTAACTCCAATTCTCGGTATCTTTCATCAGAAATAATTTGAACCAAAGTGTAAATGCAACGATAGTCCTCAAAGCTTTGTTTTAAACTTTTTAATACATAAATTGTAAGAGAGAAAACATTTTTAAACTGCAGATAATGTTAACGGACAATTCCATGTTTGAATTTTGCTATATTAACTGCTCAATTTGGTTTTCTTAAATATAGTTTTTTAGTTAAACAACTTTATTAACATAGTCAAGCAGTGATTAACATTCAGATCTATTATTTCACATCATACAAATGTAAATAAAAAATTACTACAGTACAATATATATTCTCTGCATGATCCAAAATATTTTGTATTCCCAATAAACTTTTTAAAATTTAGCAGGTTATCTAAAATTAAAACCATATTCTATTTAAAATAAAGATTTGTTAGCACAGAGTTAGATTTCAAGAAATATCAATTTAGTACAGATTCAGAAGTATCAGAAAGATATGTTTGAAGGACATATTTTTAACATATAGTATGGTGGGTATAGGAAACATCAGACTTAAAGATTCTAAGCATAACTCATGCAACCTAAGTTGTCATCAGAAAGATCCAGTTATTTTTAACTAAAACTTAACACTATTGCACCTAATACATGAGTGTTGTGTAAAACTTTTATAATATAAAATGATTTAGCACATTTAAACACTCCCCACAAGAAGATAATCTACTGAATAAAATTTTAATTGTACAGTATTGTCTATTTCCATAAAAATTAACCAAGCTCAATTTGATTATATATCCACAAAGGAAAACAAAACCATATAAGGAAATTACAGTGGAACCCCTTTTCGAGGCTGATGTTAGGAAGGGACTAACGCTGCCTGTTGGCTATCCCTGTTACAGGACAGTTACAGCAAGATGGATCTAGGTAGTTAATTCTGTATAATACCAACCTACATCACGAGGGGCTTCTGTGGTAAATAAAACTTACAAGGAAAATTACTGGTTTTCTAATTAGTGCTACACTGCTTGGCAAATAGGTTTGGCTTGGATTTAAAACACAAGACGTGAATTAAATGTACTATTTTTTTTTGACAGAGCCAATTTACAAGAACAAAGGAAGAATTAGAAGCTGAGAAAAGAGACTTAGTTAGAACCAATGAGAGAATATCTCAAGAACTTGAATATCTAACAGGTATGAAGAAATACTCCAGTCTCATTCTACTCTTTTATTTTTTTTCACAGCTGTTTGTATGTGGAATCGCCAAGCTGTTAATGATGGTTTTTTTTTCGGGGTGGGGGGCAGTATACAAGAGTTCAATGCAAAGTGCCACTGTTTCTCATTTATTTTTAAATCATTATCAAGGGTTTAAAGAAATATCTAGAAAGTGCACAAGTGAAAATACCTTACATTAGTAGTAGTCTGAACTAAGATTGCATGTCCAAAGCAAGTCGTGTGTGTGTGTGTATGTGTGTGTGTGTGTGTGTGTGTGTGTGTGTGTGTGTGTGTGAGAGAGAGAGGGGGGGGGGCGGAGATGGGGGATGGAACCCAGGGGCCATCTACCTCTGAGCTACACTGCCAGACCTATTTATATATATATTTTTGGGGGGGGGGTACTGGGGGTGGAACCCAGGGGCTTTCTACCTCCGGGCTATACTCCCAGACCTATTTTCTATTTTATTTGGAAACGGTCTCACTAAGTTGCCGAGAGCCTCACTCAGTAGCTGAGGCTGGCTTCGAACCTGTGTCATCCTTCTTTCTCAGCCTCCCAAGCGTGGGGATTACAGGCGTGTGCCACCACACCCGCTTCCCTATTTTTATATTTTATTTGGAAACAGAATCTCACTAAGTTGCTGAGAGCCTCACTAAGCTGCTGAGGCTGGCTTTGAATCTGCTATCCTCCTGTCTTAGCCTCCAAAGTACTGGGGTTACGAATGTGCACTACCACACCCGGCTGCAAGTCCAATTTTAACATGAGGAGGTATTTACTATAATGTTATTTAGATCAAATGGAAAACATTTTAAAATACAATTGTAAAGGCTAAATTTTATTTTATACAGACATCCTTGCTATCCATAAGTGTTTAATATCAGAACCTAAAAGGAAATTCCATATTTAAAAACAAGCGGATGGAAACTTAGGATATAGTAATTTAAAATACATGCCAGGCGTGGTGGCGCACACTTGTAATCCCCATGCTTGGGAGACGGAGACAGGAGGATTGCACAGGTTCGAAGCCAGCCTCGCTGGCTTAAGAGACCCTGTTTCCAAATAAAATATAAAATAGGTCTGGGAGTGTAGCCCAGAGGTAGAAGGGTTCCATCCCCAGTACCACCAAAAAATAAAAAAAATAATAAAATATATTAACATAGGACAGACCAGGGTAGGTAATATAGCTGATGTATTTAGGTGAATTTAACACTGAACAGTTAATGGCATTATGTTCCCTTGCTTTTTTGTGTGTGTTTTGAAGATTATTGTTTCTACAAAATAAGGGGGAAAGTTTCACCTGTTTATGTTTAATTGTAGTAATGTTCAAGAGGAGAGTGGCTTCAGATTGTTTGTGCATTTTGCTGATGAGGTAGTGATGATTAGAATTATTTTCATTAACACTGGATGTTAGAGAATTTAAAAAATAAGCCGTATACAGGCTTATAGACTATTTTAAGAAGGCTTTAATATTTCCAATTGCTTTTTAACTTAGTTAAAGTAGCTCATAATTAATATGTCTGGTTGTACAAATTCTTATTCTCTATAATCTGTTGGTTAAAATTAAGTTGTAATTAAATGTGGCAGAAACAAGTTAAAATAGGGAAGTTGGTAACTGCTTGCTTTACATTAACAATTATGTTCCTGTAGACTGTTTCTGATGTTTAGTTGCTCTGAGTATTAATTAACTAATCATTTTCAAATTCTCATTTGAACTCTCTAGAGGATTTTAAACGTCTAAATGAAAAACTTAAAGAAAGCAATGCAACAAAGGGTGAGCTTCAGCTAAAGCTAGATGAACTTCAAGCTTCTGATGTTTCTGTTAAGGCAAGTAACAAATGAACTTTTAACATAGGCAGGTTACCCATTCAGTATTTAAAATGTTGTGTTTTGTTTTAATTCAAATAATTAAGCATTAGGACAATTTCGGTTGAATTGATGTGGTTCTTTTTTTTCCTGTTAAGAATCCATGTAAATACCTATTTCTGTTCTAAAATAAGATTGTTGGTATCCTTTAGCCACAAACAAAAGTGTATTAATAACCATGTAATATCTTTAAAAATTATTTTCTTTAATTTCTTTAGTATCGAGAAAAACGCTTGGAGCAAGAGAAGGAATTGCTGCGTAATCAGAACAAATGGCTGAATACAGAGTTGAAATCCAAAACTGATGAACTTCTGGCTCTTGGAAGAGAAAAAGGGAATGACATTCTAGAGCTTAAGTGTAATCTTGAAAACAAAAAAGAGGAGGTAAGTGAAGAAAATTGTATTTTTCTTTACATTGTGTATAACTTAACATTTATATGTAAATTTATTAATGTGTACTCAGTTATATTATTAATTACTTGTATTATTAAAATTAGTGGAGCTGGGCGTGGTGGTGCACGCTTGTAATCCCCACGCTTGGGAGGCGCAGACAGGAGGATCGCGCAGGTTAGAAGCCAGCCTCGCTGGCTTAAGAGACCCCGTTTCCAAAAATAAAAGAAAGAAAAAATAGGTCTGGGAGTGTAGCCAGAAGGGTTCCATCCCCAGTACCACCAAAAAAAAAAAAAGTGGCCAAATATGGAGGGCATAATCCGTTTATAGTTGGCCTAAGAAAGCAAAACAAGGGCGTGTCAATAAAGAGTACAACATTTTTGATGACTCTTGTTACCATTTACTATCTATTATCTTAGATTGTACCTTTACTATGATACATGTTCAAGAAGTGATCTTTGCAGTTGTGGCACAAAGCTGTAATTTCAGTACTTGCGAAACTCAGAAGTTTTGGAATTAAAAAAGGGATGGGTTATAGCTTGGAGGTAGAATGCCCCTGAGCTCAATCCCCAGCACCAAAACAAGCAAACCAAAAAACATTGTCTTAAGTTTTTGTGAATTAAATCTAAATACATAAGTCCATGAGCTGTTATTTTTAATTTTCTTAAATTTTATAAATTACCCTTTGATTGGGGGGAGGCAATATTTTGCTTTTGCTCTATACCATACCCTCATATCAAATTAACTTCAGTTAAATGACATCTCCTGCCCTGATTTGTTTAGGTTTCTAGACTGGAAGAACAGATGAATGGCTTAAAAACTTCAAATGAACATCTTCAAAAGCATGTAGAGGATTTGTTGACCAAATTAAAAGAGGTATAGATGTCCACGTAAGGTTATTTTATAAAATGATGTCAGGTTTTAATGTAGCTCTGACAGTGTAAAGTTCTCAGAATTCTAAATGTTGTATGTAGCTAGGCTTGAGTAGAATCAGAAATAGCAATTATGCTGTATTCAAAGTACTGAGTATGAATTAATATCATTTAACTATTTTAAGTTACAAATTATTAACAATATTTTATTTTCAAATTAATTCATTTTTATCATGAAAAGTGATTTTTATTTTAGTGTTTTAGTCCATCTCCTACATTGCAAAGTGGATTTCCTATTTTGACATTTGCTAAGCATTCTAAATTTAGTTCAAACCTGGCTAGTGTTTACTAATATACTAGATTTGCTAGTATTTGCTTATAGACTTGCTAAAATTATTTTGTTTTGTTTTTTTCAGGCCAAGGAACAACAGGCCAGTATGGAAGAGAAATTCCACAATGAATTAAATGCTCACATAAAGCTGTCTAATCTGTACAAGGTAACTATTCCAGCACACATGTCTGTGTCCTGATGTTGAGTTGCCGACTGGTAGGTAACTTGTTAACATTACTTCTCAGAGCGCTGCTGAAGACTCAGAGGCAAAGAGCAATGAGCTAACCCGGGCAGTGGATGAGCTACACAAGCTTCTGAAAGAGGCTGGAGAAGGTGAGCATTTTCTGTTATGGGAAGATAGTTTTATTTTTGCATAGAAGCTACATTTTTGTATGTAGAAAATTGGATTTAGAAGTCAACCTTAGCTTTATTAGAGACAAATTTGGTGTAGAGGAAATAGTCTTGGATTAAGAGATATGGAATTATATTTTAAAGTAAATCATATATATGAATATGTAGACAGCAGTTATTTTTATTTTATCTAATAAATATTTGGGTACTTTGTTAGTTCCTGAGTAAGTTACTATTAGCATAGTGAAAAGTCTTATTACCGTAAATTCTTGCTTTTTCATTTCAACCCATTTTGCCCATCATTCTAAATGTGGAATACCTATTAAAACCTTACTATAATAAGTGGCATGTAATATAGTTAATATAATTATGATAATACAGTTGTATTATAGCATAATATTAATGTAGAATACCTAAGCTCTAGATTATGATTTCAAGCCTATTTGAATGTACCTGTGTCAATTTTTTTAAAACATTCACAGAATTGAAAACTTGAAACTAATATAAGAATTCAGACATATATATGAGGTATTAGGATATATGCATTCATACATACACACACACACACACACACACACATACACACACACGCGCACACACATTATATATATATATATGAATATCTATATAGTATAAGGACACAGTAATCTTTCAGTGTCCATAGGGTATTGGTTCCACAGTCCCTTCAAGAATATCAAAACTTGAGGTGTTTCATATAAAATGCATTATTTGTATCTATATACATCATCTCAAATATATATATATATATATATATATATATATATATATTTGGCATTGAGCCCAAGACTTCATGCCAGCCATTAAATTTATTTACTATTGAGCAACATCTTTAGTTCTCTGCCAGTGTACTGTAAGTCATCTCTAGATTACTTAATGCAATATCAATCACTGTTATATTGTATTATTTAGGGAATAATGACAAGAAAAGAAAGGTCTGTATATGTTCAATATAGATGAAATTCTACTTTTTTGTTGTTCTCCTTTTTGAACCCAGGACATCAATTTGCCCAGCCTTGATTACTTTTAATCCATGTTTGAATCCACAGTGCAGATTCCAGGGATATGGAGAGCCAGCAGTATTCATGGTCATTTCCTATATTCTAGACATGAGATTGGTATTGAAACCAAAAATATACTTGGAGCCATATTTCTCCCATTTGAGTTCTCTCATTTTCCCCAAGTAGGAGATTTTAATAGAAACAGATTCAGCAGGCCAAGGCATTTCAGGGATTACAAGTAGAGAAAGGACGTTTAGCAGATGAGTGTACCTCTAGAATTTAGTATTGTTTGTTTGCTGAAGGGAAAAATGACTCTTTTAGAAAAGTTATAAACTATAAGGTTTTAATTATATATTTGTACATTCTGATTTTAAAAATACTTTTAGCCAACAAAGCAGTACAAGATCATCTTTTAGAGGTGGAAGAGTCTAAAGTTCAAATGGAAAAAGAAATGCTGGAGAAAATAGGGAAATTGGAGAAAGAATTAGAGAATGCAAATGACCTGCTTTCTGCCACAAAACGTAAAGGTACGGCTGATAGATGCTTATTAATTCCTTGATATTCCAGAACTTGTCTACATAATAATTTTACTGATGGTACTTATCTATCATGCTGTGATGAAAGAAACTCCAGGTTATCGTTAGATTTTTTTATTTTCAAGTTATCACTCTATCTGTATCTTTAATGAACAATAGGGTAGAAATATCATATACTCATATATATATATATATATATATATATATATATATATATATGGGTTTTTTTTTTTTTTTGGTGGTATTGGGGATAGAACTCAGGAGCCTTTTACCTCTCGGCTACACTCCCAGACCTATTTTATATTTTTATTTGTAAACAGGGTCTCTTCAGCCAGCGGAGTCTGGCTTCAAACCTGCAAGATCCTTCTGTCTTATTCTCCCAAGCGCGGGGATTACAAGCATGCGCCCCCACGCATGGCTATACTCAAATATAATTATGTCAGCTCCCAAAATAGTGTTAACTATGATTATGTGATTTTAATTTTTGTATTATTTATTTTTTATACTTTATTTGGAAACAGGGTCTTACTAAGTTGCTGAGAGCCTCATTAAATAGCTGAGGCTGGCTTCGAACCTGTGTGATCCTCTTGTCTCAGCCTCCCAAGCACTGTGATTACAAGCATGCACCACAATGCCTGGCTCTGATTATGTGATTTTTTAGACTTGAGTTTTATTAAGTGACTTTGGTTCTTATATTTTAAAATTTATAAGTATTAATAACAAATACACAATTTATATCACTTAATCTTGTCTTAAAAATTATCAGTGGCTTTTAGTCAGCTTTACAGAAATATACTAGATTATTTTGTGTTGTTGGAACAGGGGCCATATTATCTGAAGAAGAGCTCGCCGCCATGTCTCCCACTGCAGCAGCTGTAGCTAAGATAGTGAAGCCTGGCATGAAGTTAACTGAGGTAAACATGGCATTTAATCTTTATACGTTATATTTCTTAAGCAAAAGTGTTCAAATCTCTCGGGAACTTAATTTAAGATCATCTGGTGGTTACTGGAACTTTCTAAGAAAGTCTTTTTTCTACAAATTGAAGTCCCCAGTTCTTTGTAAAATCTAATTATTTCCTTATTTCCCTTTTGTGTAAGTGCTGTAAAGAATGCTTGTTTATGAAACTAGACAGACAACATACTTGTTTTGTTATGCTTCAATTGAAATGGCCCCTTCTATTTTCAGCTATATAATGCTTATGTGGAAACTCAAGACCAGTTGCTTTTGGAGAAACTAGAGAATAAGAGAATAAACAAGTATCTAGACGAAATAGTGAAGGAAGTGGAAGCCAAAGCACCCATTTTAAAGCGCCAGCGCGAGGAGTATGAGCGTGCGCAGAAGGCTGTGGCAAGTTTATCTGTTAAGCTTGAACAAGCTATGAAGGTTGGTTCCATTCCTAAATATTAGCGATGGAGAAAAACAAATGGAAAGTCACTACTAGGTGCTTCTTTAAGGTGACTGAGGTAGAAAACTAAATGTGCTCTTATTCACCTAAAATTATAAGAACCTTTAGAAATTTTTAAAACATTTGATAGGTTTTCTGAATTATCTGGTGGAGGAGGATTACCAGATCTTCTTTATGATAGAACTTTCTTAATGTCCTAATCATTCTTTCACCGATGGTTGTGATAGCCCATCTAGAAATAGTAGTAGTATTTGACCACAGTATTAACTCCTTTTATGCCATTTCAGAATTTGGCATACCTTTCTATACATTGTTTTTGTTCCTTTGCATATTAAGTATCAATAAAATTCATACACATCCTTTTCTTCTGAAGAAAGAAATTATCTCAGCCAAGCATGAAGGCATATACTTATATCTCAGTACTTGGGAGATTGAAACAAGAGGATCACAGCTTCAAGGCCAGCCTCAGCAACTTACTCCCTCCACAACTTAATGAGACCCTGTTTAAAAAGTAATAATAATAATTGAATACGAGTGGAGGTATAGCTCAGAGGTAGAATGCCCCTGAATTCAATCCCTAGTAGCACCAGCCCCAAAAAAAAAAAAAAAAAAAAATAGGGAGAGAAAGAAAGAGAAATTGAATACGAGTGGAGGTATAGCTCAGAGGTAGAATGCCCCTGAATTCAATCCCTAATAGCACCAACCAAAAAAAAGGGAGAGAAAGAAAGAGAATCATCTCTTAATAATGATTTAAAAATATTTAGACTCTTGAGTATTTTGCTTTTAGGGTAGAATTATTGATCTTTAAGATTAAACAAGGATATTGAGGAAATTAAGCTCCATGAATTAGAATTCTGCTATTGATATTTCTTTTTCTCTTTGAAGAACTTATATATCTTTAATTCAAAATAAATCTCTGCTATTATTATAATTTAGAAGTCAGCTTAAATCCAGGTATATTGTACCTAATGATCTCTTGCATCTGAGTCAAAGTAAGTAACAGTCTTAACCAGATGGAATATTGACTTTCTGGCAAACCTTTCCTTTGTACTCACTCCACCACCGCACCCTTGGTTCCAGTCAGATCTTTTAAGTTTTTCTCTGTTGAGGGTAAATATTTTGCCTTAAGCTTCTTCTTATCAGAAGGTGGGGCATGCTGAGGTAGAGAGCTTAAAATTTTAATAGCTGCTGTTCATTGCAGAACAAAGCTATATTTCTTTTCATTAACGTACAGGATAGTAGGAAAGACCTTTTAAATGTCTTTTCATAATTCTGATGAATGTAAAGATAACTTTATGACCAAATGTTTCTAATTTGTCATCTTAAGTCCTGTTTTGGACCCAAAAGATAGGCTTGTATCAGTGCTTTCTGTTCTGAATATTTGTCTATTTTTTTTTTTTTTTCTGAATTTTGGCACATATTTGTTTCTGCTGAAAGTAATTTGTAAATACCTTTGGGGAAGTATCTCAGAGATGCTTGAACCTTAGGATAAATATGAGTAATCTTTAACTTGAATAGCATTTAACACATTATTATGTGAAAACATATGAAGCAATATTTGCTTGAATTTGTGATAAAACATTAATATTTCAAAGTTAACAGTATCTGTGCTTATAGCAGATCCTTAAGACCATGCCTAAACTTCAAATTATAATATGATGGGAAACTGCAAAACACTGTGCTTGCCTGCTGCTTGTTAATTAATTACCGTTTTACCTTTTAATAATTCATGTCATCTTTACATCTTACAATATGTTAAACTTTTGACATTTATTTCCAGATAACAAATAAATAGTGATTATCACTATAATGTCCTGTTTTTGTCATAGGCATAAAGTTTGTAAGGGTAATTCTATGACATTTTGGTAACACGCTGAATATTTTGTAGTTTGTAATATTATAGTTGATAGTTTCATGGAAAATAAAAAATTTCCCATAATTTTTATGCAGTGAAACATGTTATAATGATAAGAATTATTTGGGATATTAAGACATAGAATATTTTATTATAGGCTGTTATGTAGAATGTTTTTGTTTATAAGTGGATTACTGTGGTATTTGAGTACAGATATTTTATTTATATATCTATTTGTGTAAGTCCTGGAAAGAAGTGCAGAATTTTTCATTTGGGTTTACATTTTAAAGGAGATTCAGCGTTTGCAGGAAGACACTGATAAAGCCAACAAGCATTCATCTGTACTTGAGAGAGACAATCAAAGAATGGAAATCCAAATAAAAGATCTTTCACAGCAGGTTAGAATGTTTTGTTTCTTTTTTGTTTTTAATTTTTTAATACTGGGTATCCACAATAAAGTTTGAGTCTGTTTGAAGAATCTACAAAAAAAATATCACATGAAAAATTACAGTCAGGAATACTATTGTAGGAGAGCTGTAGTCTGATTATTACTTTTTTCCCATAGCCTTTCCCTTATTTTCAGATTATTGATAGATTTTGATATTATAGATATTGTTTGTAAAAAGTGCACAAACAATCCAATAATAAATAAAAGACTTTTTCCAATTCTTACTCTTTAACACCACATACTACATGTCCCAGTGTGTAATAAACACTAACACACTAGAATGTATTTTTTCATATCTTTCTTATGTCTGCAAACACACAAGAGCATAAGTAAACGTATATATGAGTTAATTTTTCCTGAAATAAAATCATACTATATGCATTACTATGTCACTTCTTTTGTTTAAAGACACACATCCTTGGGTCCTGAACTCCCAGGTTCAAGTGATTCTCCTGCTTAGCCACGAAAAATTGGCTGGGACTTAGGGGCACACACCACTGTGCCCAGCTGCTGGTTCTGTTTGTCTTTCTCTTTTGATGAACAAGTCAGTTAATGTAGATCTGTTTCATTTGTATTTTTACTCTTAACTTTTATGTGTATGTACACACATATACAACACACATTCATAAAGATTTCACTTGCATTTTTAAAAATACCTGTTTTTAGCCGGGCGTGGTGGTGCATGCTTGTAATCCCCACACTTGGGAGGCGGAGACGGGAAGATCGTGCAGGTTCGAAGCCAGCCATACTGGCTTAAGAGACCCTGTTTCCAAATAAAAAAATATAAAATAGGTCTGGGAGTGTAGCCCGGAGGTAGAAGGGCTTCCAGGAACCCCAGTACCACCAAAAAAAAAAAAAAAAAACCTGTTTTTCATGCTCTCCCTCTGCCTTACCATTACATACATACATACATACATACATACATACATACATACATGAAAATATAAATTAGATGTATATATATATATGATATTTTTTGTTTTGATTGTTTTTTTACAAAATTGGGGCCATGTTTTGGGAACTGTAACTTACTACATCTTAAGAGTTTTCACTATATACTTAAAAATACTTTTATTTCATTAAAATTTTTTAGCTCATATTTTAATATATAAAACAACAAAACTTGGTGCTTTGTGTCTTAAGATACTTGTAAACTAAGACAAGTAGAAGGGTTTTTTAGGTAATGTTTTCTTTTTAAAATTTTTATTTTTTCTAAACATTTCCAGAACCAAAGCTAATGTATATAACATTTGATAAATTTTAATAATACTAATTTTTTTTTTTAGATTAGAGTGCTTTTGATGGAACTTGAAGAAGCCAGGGGTAACCATGTGATTCGTGATGAGGAAGTAAGCTCTGCTGACATAAGTAGTTCATCTGAAGTCATCTCCCAGCATCTGGTGTCCTACAGAAATATTGAAGAGCTTCAGCAGCAGAACCAGCGTCTTTTGGTGGCTCTTAGAGACCTTGGGGAAACCAGAGAAAGAGAGGAACAAGAAACAACTTCATCCAAGTAAGCAAGTGACTGCTAGTTGATTCTCTTTGGTTTGAGATTTTAGAGAACACAGCTTATTCAGTCTCAGTGATTTTCACTGTTTGGTTGCATAATATTTTTGGAACTATAAAAAAATAAAAGCAGTTTGTTCAGATATCTGTTTTAAAACGTCTGTGTCCGCCTGGCGTGGTTGTGTATGCTTGTAATCCCCGCGCTTAGGAGGCGGAGACAGGAGGATGGCACAGGTTTGAAGCCAGCCTTGCTAGCTTAAGAGACCCTGTTTCCAAATAAAAGTATAAAATAGGTCTGGGAGTGTAACCCGGAGGTAGAAGGGTTTCCAGGAACCCCAGTACCACCAAAACAAAAACAAACCAAAAAAAAGCCAAAAAAACATCTATGTCCCTCTTGATGCTGGTTACTGGAATATAGTAAGCTAGGAAAAATGCTTGACTAATACCAGAAAGTTGTTTCTACTCTTAGTTTGTGAGTGACGCAGATAAAGAGAGATAATAATAGTCAATAAAATAGATAATTATACTACTGTTTGTCTAGTACTGTAGTAGATGAAAAGCCCATCAGTGGAAGCGTACAGTTTAGAGCAGTTATCCTACATTTTAGGAAATATGGAGAAAGATATATAGGAAATATCAAGTAGAATAGATTTTTTTCAGACATTTATAGGGAGTGGAGGAAGAATGGCTATAAAAGCAAAAAGACTGGAGTTTAGACTCAGGAAAAATTTTTACATTGCAACAATGAATAGAAGTGCCTCAGTCCTATATGGTAGGAATTTCAGAAGTCAATGTGAAAGTATCAGGGAAAAAGAAAAGATTAGAGATTAAAAATGTATGCTAATTGTAGATGAAGATGCTTAGAAAATTATGTTAATTATAATTGCCTAATTAGCCAAGTCTTATGATATAGGACAATTTCTAACCCCACAGAATCACTGAGCTTCAGCACAAACTTGAGAGTTCCCTCACTGAGCTGGAACAGCTCCGGGAGTCAAGGCAGCACCAGATGCAGCTGGTTGATTCCATAGTGCGTCAGCGTGACATGTACCGTATTTTATTGTCACAAACCACAGGCGTTGTCATTCCATTACAAGGTAGGATTTATTTATATATTATGTTAAGTAAGGCAATATGTTAGGGAGTGGATTTCATAACGTAAGGACGGCCACTAAGAGTTTTCACTTCAGCTTCAACTGCCATGTGTCTTAATTATCACATGTCCACTTCTAAAACACCATTATACATTTAGCCTGTTAGCTTGAGGATGATGTATTTGCAAACAAACTTTAAAGCTGATTTATGAAAGCCAACAAAACATTTTATCAATCTTTTTACTTTACTGAAGGTTCAAGTTTAGAAGATATTTCTCTAGTGTCAACTCCAAAGCGTTCAAACACAGCACAGGCTGTTTCTACTCCTGCCCCAGTACCTGTTATTGAATCCACAGAGGTTATAGAAGCAAAGGCTGCCCTTAAACAGGTAACAGTTGTTTCTCTCTCTTTATTTTCTAATTGAAATAAATGGTATACATTTAAACTGTGTTTGGTGCCCTCTTCTCCCCAACCCTGGTTTCCCCCCCCAAACAATGAGTGTCCAGGTTAACCATGCTATATTCATACTTTTACACTTATTCGGATGTATCTCCTCCATTAATCAACTTCAGACTTCTATCCTTCCATTCTAGCTTTGCTGAGATTTCCCCTCCTTTATTTGGAGTCCCTCTGGTATCCCCGATGCTCCCTAGTTTGGGAATATTACAGAAAACATATATTCCTTCTCTTTCTGTGCTTGGCTCATCTCACTTCACCTAATGTTCTCCAGGATTTTCCATCTTCTTGCGAATGGCATGATTTTGTTCTTCTTTATAGCCAAATAGAATTCCATTGTGTTTATTTTCCATAATTCTGCAATCCATTCATCTGTCGATGAAGATCTGGGTTGGTTCCCTATTTTGGCTATTTATAATTGTGCTGCTATGAACATAGGTATGCATATGTTACTGTAGTTCTCTGAAGCCGGGCGTGGTGGCACACGCTTGTAATCCCCACGATTGGGAGGTGGAGACAGGAGGATTGTGCAGGTTCAAGGCCAGCCGCGCTGGCTTAAGAGACCCTGTTTCCAAATAAAAAGTATAAAAAATGAGTCTGGGAGTGTAGCCCGGAGGTTATTTCAACACCTTTGGAAAAATACCCGGGAATGGTAGAGCTGGATCATATGGTGGATATTCTGACTGGGGTTAGATGGAATCTCAGCGTAGTTTTGATTTGCATCTCCCTGATTGCTAATGATGTAGAACATCTTTTCATGTATCTATTGGCCGTTTGTATCTTCATTTTTAAAGTGTCTATTCAGTTCACTTCCTTTCTTGATTGGGTTGTTTGTCTTGCTAGTGTAGTCTTTTGAGCTCTTTGTATATTCTAGATATTAGCCCTCTATTAAAGTGGTGGCTGGTAAAGATCTCCCATTCTGTAGGCTTCCTCTTTAGGTTCTTGATGGTTTCCTTTGATGAGAAGAAACTGTTTAGTTTGATGCCATCCCTCTTGTTAATTGTTGATTTAATTTCTTGAGCTTTGGAGGTCTTGTTGAGAAAGTTACTGCCTTTGCCTATATGTTGGAGTTTTGAGCCTATGCCCTCCTCTAATAACTTCACAGTCCCTGGTATGATTTCTAAGTCTTTGATCCATCTCAACTTGATACCTTTGCACAATGAGAGGTAAAGATTTAGTTCCATCTTTCTACAAATGGATAGCCAGTTCCCCCAGCACCCTTTGTTGAAAAGGCTGTCTTTTCACCAATGTATGAGTTTGGCCCCTTTGTCAAAGATTAATTGACTGTATGTGTGTGGGTTTATTTTTGTATCTTCTATTCTGTTCCACTGGTCAGTATGCCTGTTGTGCTAATACCATGCTGTTTTTACAACTGTTGCTCTAATTTGAAGTCTGGGATTGTGATACCTCCTGCATGGTTCTTATTGCTGAGAATTGCTTTGACTATTCTGGATCTTTTCTTTCTATATATGAAATTCATGATTTTTTTCTAGGTCTATGAAGAATATCATTGGTATTTTAATGGGAATTGTATTGAATCTATAGACCACTTTTGGCAGAATGGCTATTTTAATGATATTTATTCTGCCTATCCATGAGTATGGGAGATCTTTCCATCTTCCAAGGCCTTCAGTTTCTTTCTTTAATATTTTATATTTTTCTTTGTAGAGGTCTTTTACATCTTTGGTTAGGTTTATTTCTAGGTATTTTATTGGTTTTGAGGTTATAGTGAATGGAATTGTTCTCTATTTCTTTCATTGTGGATTCATTGTTGGCATTAAGAAAAGGCACTGATTTCTTTAGGTTGATTTTGTATCCTGCAACTTTGCTGAATTTGTTAATCAGCTCCAGAAGTCTTTTGGTTGAGTTCTTTGGGTCTTCTAGATAAAGGATCATGTCATCTGCAAATAAGGATAATTTTAATTCCTCTCTTCCTATTTGAATTCCTTTGATTTCCTTCTCTTACTGCTGCGGCAAGAGTCTCAAGGACTATATTGAAAGGAGTGGTGATAGTGGGCATCCTTGTCTTGTTCCTGATTTTAGAGGAAATGCTTGCAGTTTTTCCCCATTCAATATGATATTGGCTTTAGGTTTGTTATATATTGCCTTAATGATGTTGAAATACATTCCTTCTGTTCCAATTTTCTGCAGTGTTTTTAACATAAATGGGTGTTGGATTTTTTAATGCTTTTTCAGCATCTGTTGATATGATCATGTGGTTTTTATTCTCAGTTCTATTTATGTGGTGAATATTGATTTGCATATGTTGAACCAGCCTTGCTTTTCTGGGATGAAACCAATGTGGTCTTGGTGTACAATTTTCTTGATATGGCTTTGAATGCGTATAGTATTTTGTTTAGAATTTTTGCATCTATGTTCATTGAGAATATTGGTCTGTAATTTTCCTTTCTTGAGGTATCTTTATTTGGTTTGGGGATTAATGTGTTTTTTTGTTCTCTATTTCTATTTCATTTATTTCTACTCTGATTTTAATAATTTCCTGCCTTCTGCTGGCTTGGGGATTACACTGTTTTTTAGTCTTTCTAGGTCCTTGAGTTGTGTCATTAGATTTCTTTGCTTGGTGATTCTCTGTCCCTTCTTAGGTGGGCACTCAATGCTATAAACTTTCTTCTTAATTCTGCCTTCAAAGTGTTCCATAGATTTTGGTAAGTTGTTTCTCTATTTTCATTTAATTCCAGAAATTTCTTTATTTCTCCCCTAATTTCCAATATTACCCACTCATCATATAGTAGTATATTATTCAATCTCCATGTTTTTAAATAGTTTCTTTTGGTCTTCCTGTTTTTGATTCCTACTTTCATTCCATTATGGTCTGAAAAGACACAAGGAATTATATTACATCTTTTGAATTTGCGTTGTGACCCAGGATTGATCTAATTTGGAGAAGGTTCCATGGACTGCTGAGAAAAATGTGTATTCTGTAGTTCTTTGTTGAAATATTATGTATATGTCTATTAGGTCCATTTGGTTTATAGTTTTCTTCAGTTCTAAAGAGTTTTCACTCATCTTTTGCCTTAAAGATTGATCCAGTGGTATGAGAGGTATATTGAAGTCTTCCAAAATTATTGTATTTGGGTCTGTTTGAGATCTGGTGTCCAGGAAGGTTCGTTTTACAAACGTGGTTGCACCCACATTTGAGGCATAAACATTTACTATTGTCATTATCTTCTTGGTGGATTGTTCCTTTTAATAAGAGGAAGTGCCCTGCTTTGTCTCTTCTGGTGTATTTTAGCTTAGTCTGTTTTATTGGATATAAGCATTGCTACCCTTCCTGTTTTTGGTCTCCATTAGCATGGTATATCTTTTTCCATCCTTTCACTTTCAGTCTGTGAATGTCTTTGTAAGGCGAGTTTCTTGCAGACAACATATATTTGGATTATTTTTTTTTTTAATCCACACTGTCAGTCTATGTCTTTTGATTGGTGAGATAGGCCCTTTGATGTTCAGTTATTATTGAAATATGATTTTTGTTTACTGTCATTTTGTGTTCTGTCTTCTGTTTGGTAATCTGTTATTTCTTCGTTACTTAGATGCCCCACTGATCAACTTCCTCTCTTCTCTGGTTCTGAAGTCTGCTTCTTTATTCTTCCTTATGGTTTATTTCTTTAAGTATTTTCTCTAGTGTTGGCTTTTAATTCATAATTTTTTTAAAATTCTGCTTATCTTGAAACACTTGTTTCTCCATCAATTTTGAATAATAGTTTTACTGGATATATAGCAGTTTTGGTTGAAAGTTGTTTTCTTCCAGGGTCCGTATTACATCATACCAGTCTCTCCTAGCATTCATGACTTGGGTTGTATAGTCTGAGATGATTTTTATTCTTTTGCCCCTATATGTCACCTGTCCTTTTGTTCTCATTCTTGGCCTCTGTGTTGGTCATTTGGGCTACTACATGGTCCTTCTTTGATTTTGTCTTAATGGTGTTCTGTATATCTCCTGGACATGAAGATCCATGTCTCTATGTTTGGAAAATTCTCTGAAATTATTTCTCTGAAGAGATTACGAATGCCCTTGGTCTGTACCTCTATCCCTTCTTCAATGCCTTTTATTCATAAGTTAGGTCGTTTCATGTTGTCCCATAGTGTTTGGATATTTAGGTTTTGTTGCTGTAATGACTTCTGTATGCTCTTGACTGTTTTTGGTTTTGAATGATGTGTCTTCTAACAGTGATATTCTGCTTTCCATTTTATCTAAACTTTATGATTTCCGTTGTCTCTTCACTCTTGCTAGTTCTCATATTTTCAAGGTTCTCAGGCCTGTTTTTCTGATGTCTTCCCATCATTTGTGGGTATTATGTTTAATCTAGGCTTAGTAGTAGGAATTTAGAAGTATCAGCAGGTAAGCAGTACTTTTTCTAGTGGTAAGGGTTGTGTGATGGTGGAATAGCTAGGGTGATAGGTGCAGGAGTCGGTAAGGTAGAGGATATAATTAGGTTAGGAAATAATTTAAGTATAATAAGGTAGTATCTGGTTGAGAATGGGAGAAGGTTTGATAGTAGGACTCTTGTAGTTAGTAGAATATTTAAGAATGAAGATATAATATACTTTGAGTATTAAACAAGGAGTTACAGTTAAGGGACAAAGAGAAAGTTTTGAGAGAAGAGAATAGATAGGCTAGAACGAAGAATTTTGTAAAGGAGTGAGGGGAAGGAGCAAACAAATCCTAATAAAGTAACAAAACAAGATAAAAAGGCTAACTATTATACATCAAAGATAAATAACATCAACAAAAAAACCAGAAAAACAAAAAGGATTAAAAAAGAGAAAAAAATGGATTAAAATAAAATGAACTCGCAACTGTGAGACAACAAAGTGAAACAAACAAGAAACCCAAATAAAAGGGAATAAAAAAACAAAAAACAACAAACCCAAAAATAAACAAAAAACCCAGTCCTATTACTTTATGATAGCTTCTGGAATATATTCCAATGTCTCTTATTTGCTCTGTACCCTATTGTCAGCCTCTGAACCCACTCTCTGAATGTTTGGGTCCTGTTTTCATCTCTGATAACTTTGCGTTTAAAAGTCACTTTTAGTGAGTTCTATTCAAGTCCCGTGTTTTGTGCCATTCCAGCCTATAGTTAGCACCAATATAGTCTTGGATTGACCCCTTGTGGCCCTATGCAGGCATCGCGCCTTAAGCACCTTTCCTGTGTCTCTGGACTTTCTAATTAGACTAGCCCTCCTGGTCCCACGGTGCGCAGTGGGCACACACAGTTATCACCGTGTTTGGTGCCACACACTGGGTGCATGCCAGGTCTTGTGGCTCATCTGAGCATGCGCTGTTTTCTGGCAGCCCAGTGTGGGGCTCTGGTGGGCTGGCTCCCCCTCTGGACCCTGATGCTTCTCTGTGTGCACACAGTTACCAAGTCCGGTTCCAGGTCCCTGAAGGTCTCCCTGCACCGCTGTGGGTGCCACCTCTCATAAGCAAAAAGTGCCGCTCAGGTGTTGGGGTGAACTCCTAGCTTAAGATTTTGGAGCTCTATGGCTGCTTTCAAACTCTTGGGTTTCTTTATGAATTTCTTGGGGCTGCCGCATTGGCAGTAACAGTTTGGACAGGTGGCCTGTGATGGTGCCAGTGGTAAGCCATGTGTGCAACAGGATTATTGCTAACTCAGGTGTTTTTTTGGTGTTGCAGTGGCTCTCCAAGTTCAGAGTTACTGGATTCTTCCCTCCGTAGTCCCTGGGTCTGTTTTGGGTCCTAAGCTATATTTATTTTGTTTATTAAGATGTTGCCTTCTCAGTAGTTGAACTTAATTTGTTTCAGCTAGTGAGTTATGCTGCCTCCCTCCGCTGCCATTTTGATTCCCCCCAGTTGTTTCTCTTTAAGATCACAGATTCTCTTTAGTTTGGTTTTTTAGAGAGCACAGTGCATTAATTCTCACTGATTTTCATTTAGTTGCAGGAAATTTTTGAGAACTACAGAAAAGAAAAAGCAGATAATGAAAAAGTACAAAATGAGCAGCTTGAGAAACTTCAGGAGCAAGTCACAGATTTGCGGTCACAAAACACCAAAATCTCTACTCAGCTGGATTTTGCTTCTAAACGGTAAATTTTATTTGTTTTAAAAGCTAATAAACTCTAAATGTTACTTCAATATTCGAGAGTTGATTTAGAAAAGTGTTGATTTTTCATAGATCATGTTTTAAGATGGTTAGTGAATCTCACAGGAGTGCTGAGGATTTAACTTTTCAGTTTTTTTGGGGGGTTGTATATTGATTGAACCCAGGGGGTGATCTACCTCTGAGCTACACTCGCTTTCTATTTAAGTAAAAAGCCTTTTTTATTTTTTACTTTGGAACAGTCTCACTAGGTTACCGAAAGTCTGTTTATTGCTGAGGCTGATCTTGAACCTGTGATCCTCCTGCGTCAGCCTCCCAAGTACTGAGATTACAGGAGAATACCACCACACCCAGCTTGGTTTGACCTACTTAATAAGTTGAGATTCATGTGAAGAATATTGCTAGCTTCTCATCCTGATATTGAAGCACTTGTTTCTGTTGGCCCTAATTATTTTATAAATGCATCAGAAGATGATAGAAATGTGAATAAATTTTTTTATGTGTTTATTTTGAAGTACTAGGGATTGAATCCAGGGGCATTCTACCTCCGAGCTATACCCACCAGCCCTATTTTTTTTTTTTTTTTTTTCCAAGTCTGGGGATGGAACCCAGAGGCATTTGACCTCCGAGCTACATCCCCTGCCCTATTTTTTATTCTTTACTTTGAAACAGGGTCTCACCGAGTTGCAGATGGCCTCACTAAGTAGCTATCCTCGAACCGTGATCCTCCAGTTTCAGCCTCCCCAATGTTGGGATTACAAGCGTGTGTCACCACGCCTGGCTCCTATTTTTTAATTTTTATTTTGAAACAGGATCTCGGGTCTCATGAAGTTGCAGAGGGCTTTACTAAATAGCCAAAGCTGGCCATGAACCTGCAATCTTCCTGTCTTAGCCTCCCAAGTCCTGGGATTAAAAGTGTTTACAACCACCCCCAGCTAGAGAGAGAGAGAGGAGAGAGAGAGGAGAGAGAGGAGAGAGGAGAGAGGAGAGAGAGGGAGAGAGAGAGAGAGAGAGAGAGAGAGAGAGAGAGAGAGAGAGAGAGAGAGAGAGAGAGCGCGAGCACGCACGCGCGCGCATGGAGGGGGTGGAATATGTTTTATTTAGTTTTTTCTATTCTAAGGAAAAGTGAATACTGGGTAATTGTAGAAAAATTCACCTTCTAGATCACTTACAAAAGAATAACAGTAAATTTCATTTTATGTTTAACCGTTACTAGATTCATTTATGTTTGCTAGTGGAGCATATTAGGACAGAATTTGTTTTTACATTGTGCATGATAAAGCTATTTTTTTATGGTGATAAACAGGCTGATAACCTCTGTACATCAAATAGTTCAAAACTCCAAATCAAAGCACTTTTCTTTGTTGCTCCCTATAGCCAGCCAGTTTTTAATCTTTTAGTCACATAAGAAAATAAAAGCATTAATTAAGCAGTTGTGTCTTCAAGAAACTAATTTAGGATGTAGTATTCTGATTACTGATATAAGTATTTTTGTTTCCTACCAGTTATGAAATGCTGCAAGATAATGTTGAAGGATATCGTCGAGAAATAACATCCTTACAAGAGAGAAATCAGAAACTTACTGCAACCACACAAAAGCAGGAGCAGATCATCAATACAATGACACAAGACTTGAGAGGCGCAAACGAGAAGCTGTCTGTGTCAGAAGTAAGACCTGTGCTCCTCAACTAACATTTCTTTGGTTATGACTTTGATTTTATTATTTAAAATGGCTTAGTTGAGAAGCTTGTGAGTTATCGGACCTTATTATATAGTTTCCAGTTGGCCTATAATACATTAGTAGAGTGATTGTTTTTATTAAAATTGAAGAGAGAATTTTCATATTTTGTTTTTCAGTTAGAATAAGATTTTCTTACAACTTTTTCATTTCAAAGTAAATTCTTGTTAGTGTTTGACCATTAGTGTTTGATTCATTAATTCATAAAATTAATGAATAGATTTTATCTAACTCATTTCTAATAAGACAGTATAATTTTATATGTTTTATACTAAAATTAGACCTTGAATTTAACTGCTTGGATTTAATTTAATTAAAACGAAATTCAATTTTGTGTTTCGCTGAATTATATTTTTCTCTCTCTCTTTTTTTTTTTTTTTTGGTGGTACTGGGGTACCTGGAAGCCCTTTATATTTTTATTTGGAAACAAGGTCTCTTAAGCCAGCAAAGCTGACTTCGAACAGGCGTGATCCTCCTGTCTCTGCCTACCAAGCACGGGGATTACAAGCATGCGTCACCACGCCCGGCTTATATTTCTGAATTTTATTTATTTGTTTATTTGTTTATTTATTTTTGTGGTGGTACTGGGGTTCCTGGAAACCCTTCTACCTCCGGGCTACACTCCCAGACCTATTTTTTTTTTAATATTTTTCTTTGGAAACAGGGTCTCCTAAGCCAGCAAGGCTGGCTTCGAACCTGCGTGATCCTCCTGTCTCTGCCTCTCAAGCGCAGGAATTACAAGCGTGCACCACCATGCCTGGCTCTATTTCTGAATTTTAACTTGAATATAAATGTCTTAAATTGACAATACTTCCAACTTTTTTTTTTTTTTTTTTTTTTGGTGGCTTTAGGGGTGGAACCCAGGGGATTTCTACCTTCAGGCTATTTTCCCAGACCTATTTTATACTTTATTTAGAAACAGGGTCTCATTAAGTTGCTGAGAGCCTCGCTAAGTAGCTGAGGTTGGCTTCAAACCTGTGTGATCCTCCTGTCTTAGCCTCCCAAGTGCTGGGATTATAAGCGTGCGCCACCATGTCTGGCTTACTTCCAACTTCTTTCTTCAGTGGTCATAAAATGTTATCTATTGCATCCTTTTGATTTGGCTTGAGTTGAGCTTTTTATTTTTTATGAATGATGCTGGGGTTTGAACCCAGGGGCATTCTTCTTCCAGGCTACACCCCAGCTGTATTCTATTTTTTATTCAGAAACAAGTGTCTCACTAAGTTGCTGAGGCTGGATTGAGATGGGCAGTCTTGATCCTCCTGTCTTGGCCTCCCATATACAGGAATTACAGGCATGTGCCATCGTACATACATACATGTATATATATGTATGTGTGTATATATGTACGTATAATATTTTTTAAAATTATTTGTGAGCTTGACACACTTGTTCCTCATTTTACGTTTGAAAAACAGATTCAACAGCTAATGAATCTATTTTTGAAAAGTATGAGAAATACTTAATTAGGACTTGAACCCCATTTTCTGTTTCTCCCCCCTCCCACCCCAGGGGCATTCGACTTCTGAGCTGCACTTCCTGCCCTATTTTTTATTCTTTTTATTTTGAAACAGAGTCTCACTGAGTTGCAAAGGGCCTCACTAAGTAGCTGAGGCTGTCCGTGAACTTCCATCCTCTGGTCTCAGCCTTCTGAACGCTGGGATTACAAGTGTGCGCCACCATGCCCAGCTCAATTTTCTATTTCTGTTGACTGTATTCTTTCATTTTTATTTTGTTCCCACTCCATGGAGAGAAGTTGGCAGCAGCATTTTTTCAAACTGATGGAAGTGCATTTTATGGTTGACAGTATGACTCAATATTTATAAGTATGAATACTCTAGTTGGGCCTGGTGGCTCAGAAGGCGGAAACAGGAAGATCACAGGCTCTAGGCCAGCTTTAGCACTTAGACCCTGTTTCAAAATTTAAAATTAGTCAAAAAGGGGGAAGGGAGTTGGGTATATAACTAAGAGGTAGAATCCTTCTGGGTTCAATTCCCAGCACCAAAAATATATACATATACACACACACACAGATACATATATACACATACACACCTATATTGATTTATACATATGTTGGTATACAAATTTATATTTGATTTATACATATGTTGGTTGATTTATACATATGTTTTCAAAGCACTCTTTCAGATCCCCTAAAACAGAGTGCACTCTTTATTGGAGGGTGGGTAAGAGTCTAAAGATCAGTCTTCACTTTCAGACAGATACTTAGAAATGATTCTAAAATTTGAATAATTTAGTGGTATGCAGTATGACTATAGCATAGTTATACAGTTTTGCTTATTCTGGGATTTGAAATTTTTGCAGCTCAGCCAGATCCTGTTTTAAAATAAAATAGGGTTGCCAGTATAGCTCAGAGGGTTAAATCCCTCTGGGTTTAAGCCCCAATACCACCCCCAAAAAAGTATATTAATGAAAGAACTGCTTGAATTCTGTAATTGTATTAAATTTGATGTAATATTTACCAGTATTTTTACTTCTCTTGTTTCACCTCAAGGTAAGAGCTGAAAATTTGAAGAAGGAAAAAGAAATGCTAAAATTGTCAGAGGTTCGCCTTTCTCAGCAAAGGGAATCTTTGTTAGCTGAACAAAGAGGGCAAAACTTGTTGCTGACTAATCTACAAACAATTCAGGTAACCAGATAAAAAAATATATGTAGAAAAATTTTATGATGTTTAGTTTAAATGGTTTTATTTTTGTACCCTTTCTAATTTTTCTAAAATTTGTCTTTGATTTGTCATCTTTTAGGATAACCACTGGGTTTGGAAGTTTAAAATTTTTTTTTTTTTTTTTTTGGTGGTACTGGGGTTCCTGGAAGCCCTTCTTCCTCCGGGCTACACTCCCAGACCTATTTTATATTTTTGAAACAGGGTCTCTTACGCCAGCATGGCTGGCTTCGAACCTGCGCGATCCTCCTGTCTCCGCCTCCCAAGCGCGGGGATTACAAGCGTGCGCCACCACGCCCGGCTAAAAATATTTTAAATAAAGCTTTGAAAGAGAATTTATTAAAACTATGCAATTTGTAAATTTTATCCTCACATCTATTTATTTGGTCCTATACAGCTTAACTATTTTAAATTTTTTTTATTATTTTGTTGTTTTTTTTTTTTTCTCTCTAAATCTTCGAGACACCTGAGTGACTCTTGTAAGGTTTCTCTTTTTTCCCCCTTATTAAGATAAATGTTTTAATATGAAAAAGATGAAAGTACTTTCTTGGTAAATATTACATGTAGATCCTAATTTCTTCATGTAGAAATGAGCTATAATATAATAGCTGTAGCATTTTTCTGTAGCATTTTTCTTTCTTTGTATTGCTTTTTTTTTTTTCTTAAATATAACCAAAAATGTGTTCTTCATTATAGAGTATACTAGAACGATCTGAAACAGAAACCAAACAAAGGCTTAGTAACCAGATAGAAAAACTGGAACATGAGATCACTCACCTAAAGAAGAAATTGGAAAATGAGGTGGAGCAGAGGCATACTCTTACCAGAAATCTGGATGTGAGTCTATCAGAGTTCAGAATTTTTATTATTTAATCGAATATGTGTATATAGTGCAACTCAAGTTCAAATATGATTTTTAAAATCTCCTTTACAGCCTTCTTTATAGCCTCTACATTTTTATTTATTTTTGTGCCTAGTAATCTTTTGTTTGGGGTTCAAACATTGTGAGTTTTATTCTGTTGGGAGCTGAATAATTTTACATTTATTTAATCTTCTTGAGCTTTTTTCTAGAATTCAGTAAAGTTAATTTGGTACTTTTGAATATTGCTTCTTAAGATGTATTAGGCAGGCCCAGAGTAGTAGTTAGTCTAAGGCTAATTATTCACCTCTACTAAATCAAGACCTTTGTAAATATAAGTCTCATTTTTCATGATTTTTTTTTTCTTTTGGCTCCTGGGAACAGGTACTATTCCTCACTTACTGTGAATGTTAGTTACTCTTCATTCTAAGCTCTTTGGGCAGTTCTCCATTGTCTGGGAGTAATTACACATACATGCCCTGATCACTACACTGCTGAGTATTCAAAGGGTACCCACTGCCCATCCCCAGGGTACTCTTATCTGTGCACCTGCGTCTCTCTTACACTTAATCTTATGAACTTGAGCTGCTTTAGTCTCCAATACTCTCAGATCTGTCTTCTTAGTTCAGGAAGTCTGCTAACTTTTGTTTTGCTTCCTCTTCTGCATATTATAGTCCGGAACCCTTGAAGTTAATAAACGAGGGCAGTGATAGAGTTTAAGGATCTAAAGAAATATAATTTAGTCGGGTGTGGAGTCGCACACTCGTAACCCCAGCATTCAGGAAGTGGGAGCCAGAGTGTCGCAGTTCGTGGACAGCCTCGGCTACTTAGTGAGGACCTTTGCAACTCAGTGAGACCCTGTTTCAAAAGTAAAAAGACTGAAAAATAGGGCTGGGGGTGTAGCTCAGAGGTATAATACCTCTGGGTTTCATCCCCAGTACCGCAAAAAATAAAATAAAAAAAAATAAATATAATTTGAATTTCTAGTTACTTAGGAGCCTAAAGACAATCTTTATGGAGTTAATGTATTATCTTTTACAGGTTCAACTTTTAGATACAAAGAGACAGCTAGATACAGAAGCAAATCTTCATCTTAACACAAAAGAACTACTAAAAAATGCTCAAAAGGAAATTAGCACATTGAAGCAGCACCTTTCTAATGTGGAAGTCCAACTTCAGTCCCAGTCCTCACAGAGAACTGGTAAAGGTAAATACAATCAGTACTCACTTAACTTCATATGTAGTCCATAAACAACCTTGTTTGTGGATGCTGGTAGAGGACAGGGAAATCTGCTTTTACTCTCCACTTAGGAAAGCTTTGTTTGGGACTTAATAAATTTGAAAGTTTTAAAACATGCAAAGTAATTCAACATGGCACCTGACAAAGATATATTCTGAGTTTTCCAGTTCTAGAATTTTTTTTTTATTACTAGTATTTAAATTCAGAGGCCTCACACATGCTAGGCAAGCACTGTACCACTGAGCTATACACCTAGCCCTGAAACTTATTTATTTATTTATTTATTTATTTATTTATTTATTTATTTATTTATGTACTGGTGATTGAGCCTAGGAACATTCTATGTCCAAGTTTTTTCCCCAGATCTTTTTTTTTAAATAGAGTCTCGCTAGATTGATGTGAGTCATGAAACCATTTATTGATGCTTAAAAATTGTTCATTTTGAGAAAGATTAACGTCAATTTATAACCTTTTCTTGAGATGAACTTATTACTAAATCTCTGATAAGATTTTGATAGAAATAACTCCTTTATTTAGATAGATATCTAAGACATATATAAATAATATGTGACTATCTAGTAGTCCTTTCTTGTTGATACTATATAAGAAAACATTCTTCTCAGCCTGCAGTTTCTTCCTTTCCTGTACATTTTAAGTTAAAAAAATTATGTTAATTGCAGGATTTTATCTTTTGGTTTGATTGGGCAAGAAGAGATTGCTGAGAATTGAACCCAGAGCCTGTGCAGGTTAGCTCAGCATTCTATCGCTGATCTAGATTCTCAACACTTAGACTACATGACGTAAGATTAAGTTTTTAAAATAAATAATACCTTAATTGAGTAGAAATATTTGTTGATCTTCTCTTAAATATTTTTAATTTTAATAACAACAGGTTTTAAATATTTTATATATTTTTTGAAAAATAATGACAAACTATCTTTTTACTTTGGTATTAAGGATGGATTTAAATGTACTCCATACGCCGGGTGTGGGGGCGCACGCTTGTAATCCCAGCATTCGGGAGGCTGAGACAGGATTGTGGTTTGCCAACAGCCTCAGTTACTTTGTGAGGCCCCTCTGCAACTTAATGAGACCCTGTTTCAAAATAAAGAATAAAAAATAGGGCAGTGGGTGTAGCTGAGAGGTTGAATGCCCCTGGGTTCCATCCCCAGACCTGCAAAAATAAATAAATAAATAAATAAAGCACTCCATAGTAAAGTACATTTACATTTTAGTCTTAATTCTAATTTCACAAACTTTGATAATTTAGTCAACATACTCACCATTGTGACCCAAGCACCAAACACCTGACTTAGAGGAAGAAGGGATTACTTGCTCATGGATCTAGGCATCAGAGGCCATCATTCATTTCTTGGCTGGAGCCCTGCCTACGTATCCTCAGGACACCATGGTGGCAAGCAGAGGGCAAAGGGGTCAGAGAGACGGGCTACAGCTGCATGGGTGGAGTCACACACTCTTCTAGGGCAGCCCTCCGGGCCTTCCCCAGCAACCGAGTCCCACCTCTGACATGGCTGCCTTGTCTACAATATGAGTTCTGAGGGGAATTTTAAATCCAAATTATAACAATGATAATCATCAGTAATACCACTTAAAATGTTCAAGTGTTGCTGGGCTTGGTGGCGCACGCTTGTAATCCCCACGCTTGGGAAGCGGAGACAGGAAGATCGCCCAGGTTTGAAGCCAGCCGGACGCGCTGGCTTAGGAGACCCTGTTTCCAAATAAAAATGTAAAAATAGGTCTGGGAGTGTAGCCTGGAGGTAGAAGGGCTTCCAGGAACCCCAGTACCACCAAAAAAAAAAGTATAAAAATAGGTCTGGGAGTGTAGCCCGGAGGTAGAAGGGCTTCCAGGAACCCCAGTACCACAAAAAAAAGAAAGAAAGAAAATGTTCCAGTGATGATTTTAATAGACCTGTGATGTCTTTTAGGTCAGTCCAGTGACCGAGAAGATATGGATGATCTTCTGAGTCAGCTAAGGCAGGCTGAAGAACAGGTGAATGACTTGAAAGAGAGACTCAAGACAAGCACTAGTAATGTGGAGCAGTACCGAGCCATGGTTACAAGTTTAGAAGAATCCCTGAATAAGGAGAAGCAGGTGTGTAAGAGTCTGAAAAATCAGTTATACACACATCAGTAAGGTTTGTTTTTTTAATTGAACACTTGCTATATGTAAGGCACTGTCTTGTGAATTAGACTGGCATCATTGCCCTTATTGCCTGAAAGTGCTTGAGTCTAATGAGCCAGATAAACACGAAATTCATACAGCAAGGAAGGATGTAGCCATTGCCGTAGGAGTGGGAGAGATCAGATGTAGAGGGAAGTGAAATATAGGGAAAATTACCTGTCTCCCAGTAAGCATGGCTTCACAAAAGAGATACGTGGTATTTATGCACACTTTGAACTAATGTTTACTGTGGGCAAAGATAATAAAAGGTATTCCTGTAGTGGGAAACTCAGCCATGGTAGAAAGATTTCAGAGGATAGTAGTGTGGCTAGTATACTGAATTTCTGAAAGTAAATAAGGATAAAAGTAATTTGGAACTAAATGTGAACGTTCTGAATGTCATCTTAAATTTTATCCTGTAGGCTTATTGAGAGCCAGTGATTTTTTTAATGTGTCATAGTTGGAATTTTATATTTTGGGAGAAGAATAGTCTAGTAGATTGAAGGATACAGAGTTCATTTTTAGAGGCTATAGTAGTATTATGAGGTCACAATTTTAAAAGACCTTTTGTGATTGACATCAGTGTAAATCATTGTGTGAAGAAAGTACCTTACAGTGGTAGATTGGATAGATTTGGCAAGTACATATGAGGATTAAAGGGGAGACAAGAGATGAGAAATTTTACTACAAAAGAGAAAAATGGTAATAGTAGTCAAGTTGAGAGGTAAATTTGTATTTCTCGGTTTGCTTATGGATTTACTTGTTTTAATCAGTATTTCATGGATGCTTCTGAGAGGCAAACAATAATTTTAGTGCTTTTACAATTTAGACTTGAAGAGAGTATTGTATAGATTTGGTGTGTATATTTTTTGCATCTTATTTTTTATGATACGATGAAGGTAACAGAAGAAGTGCGTAAGAATATTGAAGTTCGTTTAAAGGAATCAGCTGAATTTCAGACACAGTTGGAAAAGAAGCTGATGGAAGTAGAGAAGGAAAAACAAGAACTTCAGGATGATAAGAGGAAAGCCATAGAGAGCATGGAACAGCAGGTAAATTAGGCTCTTAGCCATTCTAATCTTTCCTTGCATGTATAAGGATTTGAATTCTTTAACTAGGCCATTGGTTACCTAACTCATTTCACCTCAGCAAAAATTGAACACAGGCAACAGTTTTGTGTTGTACTCTGCTCTGTACACCTATATGCATTTTCTTTGGATAAATTTAAACCACTTTACAAAAACAGATAATAGTGCTGCTTGTTAGAAGCCTCTGCTTGAGATTTGACTTTTTCAAACCGTATGGAGTGAATATAGAGTTGTAAAACTTGTACAGAAGATTCTATGAGGTTTTATAACTTAAATTTAGCAACACACCTTTGGGCTAATTGGAACATTAACAATGTCTTCAGTATTTCCTGTTTGTAGTTAACTCTGGTTTTAATCTTGTTCTTTCTATTTAGTTATCCGAATTGAAGAAAACACTTTCTAGTGTTCAGAATGAAGTACAAGAGGCTCTTCAGAGAGCAAGCACAGCTTTGAGTAATGAACAGCAAGCCCGACGTGACTGTCAGGAACAAGTAAGTCCTGCCCTCTTAGCTTTTGAAATAAAGCTTTGAGCCTAGATTCCATTGTTCTTGGGGCATTTTGAAGACCTAGTGAGCCATATAAAAATGGGAGATATTTTCACTTCCTGTGGAACTGGGATTATGAAACAGAGTAGCTAAATTGGTAGGGTCTTGTAAAGTTGATCCTCCTGTCTCAGCCTTCCAGGTACTAGGATTATATGCTTATAGGCATGTGCCACAACACTCCTGGCTTTCTTTTTACCAAAGAACAAGCTGTGTGTGACTCTTAAAAGTACTGTCTAGCTTCATGGGTTTTAGTCTTTTTGTCAATTTCTTACAGGCTAAAATAGCTGTGGAAGCACAGAACAAGTACGAGAGAGAATTGATGCTCCATGCTGCTGATGTTGAAGCTCTCCAAGCTGCCAAGGAACAAGTTTCAAAAATGGCCTCAGTCCGTCAGCATTTGGAAGAAACTACTCAAAAAGCAGAGTCACAGTTGGTGGAGTCGAAAGCATCTTGGGAAGAGAGAGAGAGAATGTTAAAGGTATTATTGTAGATCACAAAAGATTCTTCTGGAGAACTGAAAGTTTTTTTTTTTTTTTTTTTTTTTTTTTTTTTTTTTTTTTTTTGGTGGTACTGGGTTTCCTGGAAGCCCTTCTACCTCCGGGCTACACTCCCAGACCTATTTTATATATTTGAAACAGGGTCTCTTACGCCAGCGCGGCTGG
The DNA here is from genome assembly GCF_963383645.1 of Muscardinus avellanarius. Classification (NCBI taxonomy): domain Eukaryota; kingdom Metazoa; phylum Chordata; class Mammalia; order Rodentia; family Gliridae; genus Muscardinus; species Muscardinus avellanarius. The sequence continues at coordinate 101,514,647 of NC_137793.1, forward strand.
CTTCGAACCTGCGCGATCCTCCTGTCTCCGCCTCCCAAGCGCGGGGATTACAAGCGTGCGCCACCACGCCCGACGAAAGTTTGTTGTTTTTTAAATATACATCGGGAGGTCAGCTATACCGATAGGCTTTTTTTTTTTTTTTTTTTAACAGGATGAAGTTTCTAAGTGTGCATCTCGCTGTGAAGATCTGGAGAAGCAAAACAGACTACTTCACGATCAGATTGAAAAATTAAGTGACAAAGTAGTGACCTCCATGAAGGAAGGTGTACAAGGTCAATTGAATGTCTCTCTCGGTGAAGAAGGGAAATCTCAAGAACAAATTTTAGAAATTCTCAGGTAAGTCAAATATATTTCGAATGCTTTTTGTCTATGGTATAACAATATCAAAACTACAACTGCGCCTTATAAATCATATTTAAGATTATGTTGTATTTCTAAAGCTATTGTGTACTAAAATATAAAAATTTAGCCCTTACTATAACTTATTACTAAAGAAAACGTTATATGAGAATATCTGTTAAAGTTGGTGCGTTTCATCACCTTAAAAAATTCCCACGTTTTGAAACCTTGGCTTTTGAAAATTTTGATGGCTTTTGAAAATTCAAATAAGTTCTTAACATATATTTTCTTACAGATTTATACGACGAGAAAAAGAAATTGCTGAAACTAGGTTTGAAGTGGCTCAGGTTGAAAGTCTGCGGTATCGACAAAGGGTTGAACTTTTAGAGAGAGAATTGCAGGAACTACAAGATAGCCTAAATGCTGAAAGGGAGAAGGTCCAGGTATGTATCCAGAGCACAAAGAAGCAGTTGTTGAGTATGAAGATCTCATTTATTGTTCTGCCATTTAGCTTAGCAAAATGTTAATTTGAAAGAAGCTTTCTAAGCTTTTAAGTTCATTAAGCATTTGTTAAAAACTGATATTGATATAGTATAGTGGTTAAGAGTGAAGACTTTGTACCCAACCTGCTGGTTATCAACTTTGAGCTTTGTAGCTTCATCTGTACCCTGTGTGTTTTACTTCCATGCTCTCTTTAGTTTCTTCACCTCTAATATTTGGATAATAATTGTAAGGATTAGGTGAATCTTGTGCACGTGAAGCACGTAGACCATGTCTGGTGTGCAGTGTGTGCTTAATAAATTCCAAACATTTTATTTCATTATACTTGTCTTTGTGTATACATCTGCATGGTCACTCCAGGATACATAGTCAAAGTCACGACCAAAGAAGGGAAAAGAAGGAGCTGTAGTGAAATGGATACTGATAGCACAAGTCAATTCTAACACTCCCTACCATCCGAAAGTTAATCGTCATTCTAAGAAGACACATAATATACCCCCACATCCACACAACAGAAATGAGGCCTTAAAACATGTATCATCTTTTAAAGGATAAGTAGTCAAAATGACTAGGGAAAAATCACAGAAGAGGGGAACGTGAACAATTAAATTTATTGTACTTATGTTCTCAGCTAAAGCTGAAAGTCACAAAAGTACATCTTATTGAGAAAACAGTCCAAATTCAATTGTTATTCATTGGAAATAATATATGGTCCAACGCTTGGAATTGAAACATTTGAAAGAAAAAGAGCAAGATCAAAGCTTCTAATAAAAATTGCATACTCTCTCTTTCTCATGCTTTCTTTTGCTATTCTTTTGGACTATAGAAAGTAAATACTAAAAATACCCTAGCCAACGAACAAAGTCAGAGTGAGAAACCACTTCTTAGATACAATAGGAAGAGAGTCCAAAAGTAATGCACATTATATCAAAAATACTTATTTGTCCAAGCATATACAGTGTAGTGTGGCAACCATGAAGTATGCTATAGCTTTAAAAATGGGAGGAAAAATGGAAGATCAAAGTAACATTGTTTTAAAACTAGTAATAATCTTATTGCAGCAATAAAAAAAAGTAGAAACTAGAGGTCTGGATTGATGCTTTTACCTAGTGTTAAATATCGCTTGCTTTTTTTTTTTAATAGAATTTGTACTAGCTTTGTACTTGTATCCTTTTAGTTTCTTGCATTTGTCTAAACTTGTGTAATTAGCATACATTACAAGAAAATAACATGTATACTCTGAAAAGTATAAAGTTGTATAAATCCTCTGTACTTTATAACAAGGGGCATTATAACCTGTAAGAAAAGATAGCTCTTCGACTACTAGATATTAATGTATGTGTGTGTTGAAATCCTTAGGTAACTGCAAAAACAATGGCTCAGCATGAAGAACTGATGAAGAAAACCGAAACAATGAGTGTAGTTATGGAGACCAATAAGATGCTAAGAGAAGAAAAGGAGAGGCTAGAACAGGATCTGCAGCAGATGCAAGCAAAGGTGTGTAACTTACCAGTCAAGAGTAGAGGCACGTTACTATTTTTAATAATGTAAATGAATTTTTATATTAGTTGCTAAAAAAAATTGCACTGCTTTCAGGTTAGGAAACTGGAGTTAGATATTTTGCCCTTACAAGAAGCAAATGCTGAGCTGAGTGAGAAGAGTGGTATGTTGCAGGCAGAGAAGAAGTTGTTAGAAGAGGATGTCAAACGTTGGAAGGCACGTAACCAGGTAAGATGAATGAGTCATTCAAAAATGTGGAAACAGGTTGATTTTTAAGGAGGGTACAATTTTAAAGTGTAAAAATATTTGGAGAACTAGCAAAAACTATAATGTATTCATCAACGGGAATCCAATATGTTCCATCTGTATATGTGGTATGTTGAAATTATAATTCAATTTTTTAAAGATATTTTAGTTACATTTTGTAATTCTCTTAATTTATTTCCCACAATACCAATGTTTTAGGCTTTCGCTTTTATCTCTAAAATACCTTTATACATGACAATAGGAATTTGTGTAGTTTATTGAAGTGCTTTAAGACTTGTTAACTGGAGCCTTAGGGGTGGAACCATACAGGGTAGTGCAGTTAGCAGTTCCAGCTTTGTGTTCTGACAAGGTTGGAGTCTACCTTGCACATGTTATTAATATGACGTGTGGGAGTTTCTTAATTTCTCTGAATTAGTTTCACTCATTTGTAAAATGAGAATATGAAACTACTGTTCATATGGTTTTATAATAAATATAAGCTGGACATTGTGGCACAAGTTATTGGTCCCAGTACTTGAGAGAATCACAGGTTCATGGCCAGCCTTAGCAACCTAGAGAGGCCCTTCAGCAGCTTAGTGAGACCCTTTTTTAAAATAAAGAAATAAAAAATAGGGCTGGGGTATAGCCCAGAGGTAGAATATTTCTGGTTTCAACGCCCAGTATCACAAAAAATAAACTATTAAATACAAAGCAGTTCTCCTGCTACATAGAAAGTTCTCTAGAATGTAACCCATTATTAATCTAGATTGGATTTTAGAATTTTAGAGCTCTTTTATTCCTGATTTTGTGACATAAAATGTCTGAAAAAATCAAAGGAGTATGATCTAACCAAGTCTAGGTCTATTTCTGTTCAATTTTGCTGCTTTCCTGGGTAATGTAATCAGTCCGTGCAGAATAATGTCCCTATTTTTTGGAAGTGTCATTTTATAACATTAGGGACTTAAAGCTTTAGATGTCCTAGCTCCCTTTATTTGGCCTTGTAACCAATCTGAAATGTTCTTTTAGAACTATGAAAAAATAATGAACAGTTAATGACATTTTTTCCTCTTTTCATTTTGGAAAAATTTGCCTGAAGCTTTTTTTAAATTCCATGTATATGATTCTACCCACTTAATTTGTTAAAAAGTATAAAAAGCACGCTGGGCATAGGTGGTGCATGCTTGTAATCCCCGCGCTTGGGAGGTGGAAACAGGAGGATTGCGCAGGTTCAAAGCTTGTCTCACTGGCTTAAGAGAGACCCTGTTTCCAAATAAAAATATAATATAGGTCTAGGAGTATAGCCTGGAGGTAGAAGGGTTTCCAGGAACCCCAGTACCACCAAAAAAAAAAAAAAAATTATAAGAAGCATAGTCAAACTAGTGCTCCAAACTTAGGCTATTCATGTGAAAGATACTGTAAGAGAAGACATACAAAGTACAATTTCCTTCTAAACAGATGGAGAAATAAAAGGACAAATCTAGTTAACTAAATAACAACTGCATACTTTTTACTTACAGATTTGTAAACTGTCTTAGTAGAATAGGACTGCTTTCCTCCTTGGGCCATTTTTTAACCAAAGCAAAATAATCTAGATAATAATAAAAAGTGTTAAAATACATCATAAATATACAAAAACAGACATACTAATTCTAGTTAGGAATGTAATTATGATGTTATATATTTTTGTAACCCACTGTTATGTTTAGGAAGTCACCTAAACATAGATCACTGATTTTAATGAAATGCATACATTTGTAGCAGAGCTGTATAGTAATAAAAAGCAAAAAAAAAATCAAAGAGTACACAAAATTAATATTTATCCCATCTTTGTATCATATTCCTTGATCTTTCTGCAATGTTACATGAGGAAAAACAAAAGCAAAATAAATAAGAAACTGAAATCAGAATCACTAATGTTATCAAGTAGGGTAACAAAACCTAACCACCATCAGCAATAGTATAGCAAAGATAGTGCTGTAAAAAAGAAGCAAGATTGCTAAGAAACTATATTCATAATACTCTTAAAACTAGTAAAACATGCTTCTGCAGATAGTGGAACATAAACTTTTTTTTCTGTTAAATACAAGTTCTTTTTTGAATAGCATGAATGGATAACATGTGTTTATATTGGTAAATCTACTAAGCTATTACAGAGTAGGCCAGGAAACACATCCATGGGTTCTGGGGATGATGTATACTGTAACTGTTTGACTAGGACAGTGGACTGACCCTCTTATCAAAAAAAAAAAAAAAAAAGAAGAACATAAAAGTATAAGAAAAAGACAAATGAGACTTGTTTTATATCTTAGATGAAATAAAATTATAAATTTTGCTTTTGAAAGGGCTTTGGCTCATCTCCCAAATCACAGTTGCTTAACTCAATGTCCTGAGAGAATATTCAGAAAGTGTTTTCTTAAACAAAAAACTTACAGGGCATGGTGGTGCATGCTTGTAATCCCAGCATTCAGGAGGCTGAAACCGGAGGATCACGGTTCATGGACAACCTCAACCACTTAGTGAGGTCCTCTGCAACTTACTGAGACCCTGTTTCAAAATAAAGAGTAAAAAAAATGGGCAGGGGGTGTAGCTCAGAGGTTGAACGCCACTGGGTTCCATCCCTCGACCCGCAAAAAAACTGTGTGTGTGTGTGTGTGTGTGTGTGTGTGTGTGTGTGTGTGTGTGTGTGTGTGTGTGGCATTGGGCGTTGAGCCCAGGGCATTCTACCTCGAGCTACTTTCCCAGTCCTGATTGTTTGTTTGGTTTTTATTTGTACTGGTCTGGGTTGGTTGAACAACCCTATTTTTAATGGTGTAGCTGCCCTTAGTAGCTCTGTCTGCCTGGGACTGATAACCACTCACTCTCTCTGGAGGAAGTCCTAACCTTCTCTTATATACTCGTGGGGTAACTGCCTGTTTTCACATGCAGCAGTCCATACAGCTATCTTAACACCTTGGCCCAACATTAACAACAGCGCCAGGTGCATCATCACTAGTCATCTACAGCTTCTAAGGCACAGCAGTGTCTTTAGCCAAACGCCATGAAGGTCACTTTGTCTTATAGGCTCAGTACCATCCTTAAAAATTGAGTGCTGACAGCTAGGTGTTAAATTACTAGACAACTGGATATGGTTTTGTAGAGCCCAAAAATCTTCAGCAGTATCACACTTAGAGATCAGTTGAAGGTTTGCTTGCCAAGTTTTACTTTTATCATTTTTTAAAAACCAGAGTGCTCATCTGTTCTGAAGAGTATGTTTAATATAGTGTTCTCAATTAGCAACCTTCTGAATAGATTGTCCTCTCCTCTTATATAGGCAGAGGATTAGGAGTAGGAGTGTTTTCTGGTTCCACAGTCACCATCTCTGATAGGTCTGATCCTAAACTAAAGCTTTGAAAGTATTATCTCCAATTTTGATGCTCAGTTGCATTGCATGCATGTCCCCTGTTCTGCTATTTTTTAATAGTACGTGTATTTCATAAAATCTAAAACACCAATGTATGCGTCTTTGCTATTCTAGCATCTAGTGAATCAACAGAAAGATCCAGATACAGAAGAATATCGGAAGCTCCTTTCTGAAAAGGAAGCTCACACTAAGCGTATTCAGCAGTTAACCGAAGAAATTGGGAGACTCAAAGCTGAAATTGCAAGGTATATGGGAAGATTTTAAGTCATAAAGTTGTTTAATTTCAATTTTTCATATGAATCCCCAAATTCTTCTTGATTTGATGAAGAATAGAAGGTTCTAAAACCCTTACGTGGAGCTTTCCCTCTTTTCTCTGTGGAGTAAAGCAAGCATTGATTTAATATTCTACTCCCATATGGAATTACTCTTAGATTTTTCATATTTAAAAGCTGCATGGTAGCATTTGCTTGTAATCCCAGTACTTGAGAGGCTCAGATGGAAGTAACACGGGTTTGTGTCCAGTCTCAGCTACTTAATGAGGCTCCTTCCACAACTTCGTGAGACCCTGTTTCAAAATAAATAAAATACGGCTAGGAGTATAGAGTAGTACCCTTGGGTTCCATTTCCAGTACTGCCCAAAAAAACAGGAAAAAAAACATACATGGTATAAGTCTAAAGCTAAATTTATTTCCTAAAGAGTAGTTATAATAGAGCTGGGCGTGGTGGTACATGCTTGTTAATCCCAGCATTGGGGAGGCTGAGACAGGAGGATCATGGTTCACAGACAGCCTCAGCTGTGCAATTCAGTGAAACCCTGTTTCCAAATAAAAAAAAAATATAAAATAGGTCTAGGAGTGTAGCCCAAAGGTTTTGGTGGTACTGGGGTTCCTGGAACCACCAAAAAAATAAATAAATAAAAATAAAAAGACTAAAAAATAGGGCTGGGGGTGTAGCTCGGAGGTAGAATGCCCTTGGGTTCCATCCCAGTACTGCAAAAAATAAAAAAATATAAAATAAAAAGAAAAATGTGACATAGACTGGCCTACAAAGCCTAACATATTCAGTCTGTCTGGCCTTTTTCTGAACCCCCCCCCCCTTTTTTTTTTGGTGGTACTGGGGTTCCTGGAAGCCCTCTACCTCTGGGCTACACTCCAAACCTATTTTTATACTTTTTTATTTTAGAAACAGGGTCTCTTAAGCCATCATGGCTGGCTTCGAACCTGCATGATCCTCCTGTTTCCGCCTCCCAAGCACGGGGATTACAAGTGTGAGCCACCACGCCCAGCCTGAAAAACTTTTATAGCACTCAGTATAGTAGCAAGAATATAACTTTTGCAATGAAACAGACTGAATTAAAATCTGGGTACTTTGTAAAATCATGCATGTTTTTCAGTTTATTTAAATTAGAAAAGCCTGTGTAATAAGGTTTTTCTAAAGTACTGTAAATTCATAAGATAGGTAATTATCATATGAAGTGTGGGGAAATAAGAGCTTTAATAAAGCAACACAGTGTAAACTTTTCAATTGCAGTATTTCAAAATTTGAAAAACTACTTATATTTTACTCTAAAAAAATCTTCCCTTGATTTTTTAAAGATCAAATGCATCTTTGACTAACAACCAGAATTTGGTCCAGAGTTTGAAAGAAGATTTAAATAAAATAAGAACTGAAAAGGAAACCATCCAAAAGGATTTAGATGCCAAAATAATCGATATCCAGGAAAAAGTCAAAACTATCACTCAGGTCAAGAAAATTGGACGCAGGTACAAGACTCAGTATGAAGAACTTAAAGCACAGCAGGATAAGGTATTTTGAGGAACTTTTCTGTTTTTAAATATGTATGTAACTAAAATAAATATAAACACCTTGTTTTTTGTAATTTTAAATGTTACTGGTTTTCAGGTTCTAATCTTACCATGTGAGCTTAGATGATGTCTTTCATTTAAAATTAATTCTTGTTAATATGACAAAATATATTATAAACTCAGATTTTGGTAAATGCTAGATATTATAACCCAGTGCCAATTAAAATTGCATATTTAAAAAAATAATGGTTTTTGTAACTGATCATGCTTTGTATAATTTTAAGTACTTAAGTACCTATCAGAAAAGCTTTTAAATTCTTTCTATATTTTGAGTGTAAATCTTTTTGTTTCCCAAAGATAAGGAACTTATATGTTGGCTTACTTATTTATTGCATGTTGGATTAACACATGAATAAAGAAAACTGTACAAAAAGTTTTTACCTCCTAATGTTAACCTTAACTGTTAGGACTTTAGTATACTTTTCTTTACATATATATAAGCTGTACTTATTCATTATATATAAGTTGTTTTTATTCAAAGAAGCGTTATATTTTTATACATTGTTTTGTAGTCTGATTTTCTACTGCATTCATTATGAAAATATGTTTGTATCAAAAGTTCATGTACAATGCTTCATTTTTTATTTGTAATTTAGTAGCCACTTATGGAAAATCATAAATCCGCATTTTTGTACGTGAAAATTATTTGATTGTATTTTGAAATACTACCAAAGAAATTGTTTTGCATAGCTGGAATTAGTTATTTCCTTAGATAAACTTGCAGACATAGAATTCCTAAATACAGACATCATGATTTATCATCTTAGGTCATGGAGAGTTCAGCTCAGTCTTCTGGAGACCATCAGGACCAGCACATCTCAATCCAGGAAATGCAAGAGCTCAAAGATAGCCTTAGCCAAGCTGAGTCAAAGTCAAGGTCGCTTGAGAGTCAAGTAGAGAACCTGCAGAAGGTATGTTTGAGAGCAGTGAAAGGCCTATGTCCTGAATTGCCAAGGGCCTTGCTAAGTAGCTGAGGCCGTATGTGAACCATGATCCTCTGGTCCTCCCATCTCTGCCTCCTGACTGCTGAGATTTTAAGCCTGTTCCACAAGTGTGCGCCACCACTCTGTGCCTGTCCTGGTTCTTGTTGAACACTGACACTCTCCTACCACTGAAATTGTATATATTGTATCCTTTTAAGCTTTTAATTGATCATGCATATAATGAGTCTCATCATCTTCATATATCTACTTACTTGGTTGGACCTCCACTTTTTTTATTTCCCTTAATCTAAAGAAGAGGTATAGAGAAATTTTGATCAGCGGGTATTAAGTCAGATTGGAGCAAGAGGCTCTGAGGTACCAGTGCAGAGTGGTAACTGTAACAGTTATGTACTGTACATTTCAAACGCTTAGAATTGGTAAATATCTGAGGAGATAAATTGTAGCCTGTTTTAAATACACTGTGTGGTACTCATTAGTATATAAAGCTGATACATTTAGTATATATCAGTTAAAAGTAAAAAGTATTTTAAAATAAAGTAAGTTAATAAATGTTACATTTTGCCTGGAGTGGTGGTGCACACCTATAATCCTACTACTTGAGAGACTGAGACAAGGAGGATCGCAGTTTGGAGGATGGCCTTAGCAAGTATTGACTCTCATCAACCTAGGAAGATGCTGTTTCAAAATAAAATAGGGCTGGGGTATAGCTCAGAGGTAGAATGCCCTGGATTCAAAAAAATGCCAGTACCACAAAAAACAAATAAATGCTACATTTTAAGTCTATTGAACATACAGTTTATTTTGATTAAATTACATTGTGAATGTGTTTTTCCTTTAAAAGACATTATCTGAAAAAGAGACAGAAGCAAGGACTCTCCAGGAACAGACTGCACAGCTTCAATCTGAACTTTCCAGACTTCGCCAGGATCTTCAAGATAGAACTACACAGGAGGAGCAGCTCCGACAGCAGATAACAGAGAAGGAAGAAAAAACAAGAAAGGCTATTGTAGCAGCAAAATCAAAAATCGCGCATTTAGCTGGTAAACTTCTGTATACGTTGAGGTTTGAACTTTGTAGTGGAAGTTGGTTGGATGATAAAGGCTCTCACTACCAGGTTTATTTAATTAGAAAAACATAGAGACACCTTGGATATCTTTGTGCGCACGCTCTCTCTCACTCTCTCTCTCTCTCTCTCTGTATTTATAGATATCGATATATCTATAGATATATAAATTTTTTTTTTAAACAGTGTCTCACTGAATTGCAAAGGGCATCACTAAGTAGTAGCTGAGGCTGTCTGCGAGCCACAATTCTTTTGTTTTGTCCTTCCGAATGCTTGGATCACAAGCGTACACCACCACTCCCAGCATCTTTGCTGTATTTATGAAGTCTTTAAATTGTTGGCTGACAATCAGTGTAGGGTACTGCTATCCTGCTTTGGTGTGTAACAAGTCTACATTGTGGCCAAGATCTTTGAGTCCAGACTATGCTAAACAGGCACCTTCTGTAGACTAGACAGCATTAGATCTTACCTGCCCAAGGGGTTTTCTGTGCCTCACTTGGAGGGTTCCTCTGGGCCTTCAGGGAGAGCACATGTCAGATCTGTGAAAAGCCCAGTGTGCAAGTCTCAGGGCCTTACTCATTCTTGGTTGCCAATCTGCTGAGTAGATAGGTAAGATGTCAAATCAGATAAGCTTTATTATTAACACAATTCTTCACTAAGATAGTGTAATAGCAACTTTATTAAATAAAGTTATTGAATTATTTTAATATATTCTATAGGTTATATAAAATGAAAATTTCATAATTGGTAATTATGAAGTAAATGATACATTGAAATAAAAAGGGCTTTTCCTAACGTATTTAACTTTTTGAGATGTTAGAAGTTATTTGTATCTATGTCAGAATAATAAACATGGATATGTTGATTAGAAGTTTGGTTCTTGAAATATGTAGCATATCACAACTGAGGTAGATGTTAATGTGTAGTAACAGAATCTGTGTGTGCCGGTTAATTTCATAAATTTTTCTGTTTGAATATAATATATAATCGCATGGTTACTTCTTTTAGGTGTAAAAGATCAGCTAACTAAAGAAAATGAGGAGCTTAAACAAAGGAATGGAGCCTTAGATCAGCAGAAAGATGAACTGGATGTTCGCATGACGGCTCTCAAGTCCCAGTATGAGGGTCGTATCAGTCGCTTGGAGAGAGAGCTCAGGGAGCATCAGGAGAGGCACCTGGAGCAGAGAGACGAGCCCCAGGAGCCCACCAACAAGGTGCAGAGCCAGTTCTGCTGAAATGACTACCCTTTGCTTTTTCCATACATTTGATTTAGGAGCCTTCCTCAAAGGGAATTGTGACTAAAACTTCAAATATGCCAAACATTAACAATAGTAAAGTAATTTGATAGCAGTGTTCAATGGATTTTCATGTGGGAAATGCACAGACATCAATAATTTTTTCTTTATAGGTCTCAGAACAGCAGAGACAGATTACATTGAAAACCACTCCAGCTTCTGGTGAGAGAGGAATGTGAGTTTTAATTCTTTTATAGTTTGCTTTTCTTTTTAAAAATCATAGAAGACCTGGTGATCTTTGAGAAAAATCAAATCTATATACTCTGTTATAAAAATATATACTAGAAGAGCTGTTTATCTGTGCAAAATTTCCTAACAGAGTTACTGACTCTTGTTTTTAGTTTCAGTTTTACCAGGTAGAGCTGTGTGACAAAACACAAGTCTTCTCTTTTACTTTGTGATTGGTTTCTAAGATAGGCCATTACTGATTTCCTGTGATGCCATTATATAATGTCAAGTATAAACAGCTGGGCTGAGGCTTGGGTTCAGTACTTTTAACAGTTGCATGTTTTCTGTGTCGTTAGGACACACCACTCTGGAGCATTCCCTGTAATTTTTAATGCTTAAATTTAAAACACTTCCGGTAAGAATTCTGAAATATTTAGTGAAGAAAAAGTTCAAAACTGTACTCAAGGCCTTTTTTTTTATTCAAATATTTACTTTAAATCTATCATGCCTATCAAAACCAGTGGTAGGAAAAAGAATTAGGTCTGAACCATATTAGGGTCATACTTGCTAAATATCCACTTAAGGAAATATATGTATCTTGCTTTTCATAGAACATATGTATTTTATAAGGAATATTTGTGATAAATTTTCATAAATGCATTATTCTTGGTTTTCCCTTCTATAAGTGCCAGTACGTCAGATCCACCAACGGCCAATATCAAGCCAACTCCTGTTGTTTCTACTCCAAGTAAAGTGACAGCTGCAGCCATGGCTGGGAATAAGTCCACACCCAGGGCTAGTATCCGCCCAATGGTTACACCTGCAACTGTTACGAATCCTACAACTACCCCAACAGCGACAGTGATGCCTACTACCCAAGTGGAATCACAGGAAGGTAGTAAAATATACAGATCCGATTGAACTAACTGCATATTTAAGTTATTTTGACAATATAGTAACTTCAAGAATAAATGAGGCATCTAAGTATCTAGAATCAGACATCATAGTCAAAGTGGGTAGTTGATATTGCAAAGCATATGCCTCCCAAGATACTTATTTTTTGTTTGTTTGGTAGGCTTTGTTTTGTTTGCAGTGCTAGGGATTGAACCCAGGGCTTTGTGCATGCTGGGCAAATGCTCTGATCACTAAGCTCCACCCCAACCTTTAGGATACTCGTTAATGCAGCAGATTTCTTCCTTCCCTTCATTCTTTTGCTTTGTTTTTAAGCTAAAGAAGGAAATCTCTCTCTCTCTCTCTCTCAATAGTTTTTCTAAAACCAGAATGTTCACCTGTAATGAACAAAAAGATGATTGGAAATCTACTTTGAAAAAAATCATAGTAAATTACTGGCTTAACACAAACATAACTTTTTCACTGAAATTATCTGAGTTTTTCATACTTTATTCCCATGGCACTTTGCTATTTATTATATTAAAAAATAAGATGCAAATTAAACTTTGTACTTTATTTAATTTTATACATGCATTTTTACTCTACTAGATTGAACTCCTAAATGTAATTCTTGTTTTTTACTGTTTAATTCCTTTACCTAATCCAAAATAGGTGTTCAGTAAAACTGCTAGGTGTTTATTTCTTTACATTTTTAATCTAGACAGTTAGAATTCAGTAAATTTTTTAAATGTTTAAAATATGTAATGTGTATAAATGCTTAAAATGATTATGATGTAAATTACAAGTAAAACTTTTTTCCCGTGTGTGTGTGTGTGTGTGTGTGTGTGTGTGTGTGTGTGTGTGTATGTGTTTTGCAGTGGATTGAACTCAGGGCCTCATACATGCTAGGCAAATGCTTTATCATTGAGCTCTAATAAAAACTTAGAATTTGATGTTTGAGGAGATATGTACATCAAAACTGCAAAACATGACATATGCAGCCCAGCTTTGGTGAGAGGAGAATTCTTTATTCAACCCTGCAATTGTGTTTCAGCTCTGCAAGCAGAGGGGCCCGTGGAACACGTCCCAGTGTTTGGAAGCACAAGTGGATCTGTTCGTTCTACTAGTCCCAATGTCCAGCCTTCCATATCTCAACCCATTTTAACTGTTCAGCAACAGACACAGGCTACAGCTTTTGTGCAGCCCACTCAGCAGAGTCACCCTCAGATTGAGCCTGCAAGTCAAGAGTTGTCCCCGAACATAGTAGAGGTTGTTCAGAGTTCGCCAGTCGAGCGGCCTTCTACTTCTACAGCAGTATTTGGCACTGGTGAGATTATTTTAAAAATAAAGTTAGAGTATACCTGTATGTTTATGATTTCTTAGAACACATATCTCGAATATTCTGTTAAATATTTGCTTCTACCAGGTATTGCAATGAATCAATCTATTTCTAACATTTTATTTTATCATTGCTATTAAATAGGCTGTGGTCAGTTTTTGGATTTTTTGTTGTTGTATTTGGGTTTGGTGGGGGGGTTGTTTTTGTTTTGTTTTGTTTTGGTGGTACTGGGACTCCTGGAACCCTTCTACCTCCGGGCTACACTTCCAGACCTATTTTGTACTTTTTTTATTTGGAAACAGGGTCTCTTAAGGCAACACGGCTAGCTTCGAACCTGCGTGATCCTACTGTCTCCACCTCCCAAGCGCAGGGATTACAAGCGTGCACCACCACGCCCGGCTCAGTTTTTATCATTGAGTAAAAAAATCTTTCTTCCCTTCCAGTTATTTGCTGACTTTGAGGGGAAAAAACCGCAAACACTATGAAACTTAATGCAGATCCTGAGGACCAGGAAACCACAGCCCTATTTACACACATTATAAATGTTTTCATTTAAGTAGGCCTGAGTTTACAGATGTCCCTGTGAAGACTTTATAAACAGCAGTTATAAATCAGTATAATCAGTGGATCAGATGTATTGTAATTGGCTGCCTTTATTAATCAGATGTTAGGTCAGTATAAATAAGTGGCCTTTTGTTTATTCATAGATCAGCAAGAACAAGTTTTTGTTGATGGGCATTGATCTAAGACTTGATTTTATTTTAATCTGTACAGTGGAATGTTAGCTGTCCTTTAGTGAAGTGATCATATTAGCTTTTGAAAAATGTTTTTGAAATAATCCTTGTCTAAAGGGAGTTATTACCAAGTTGTAATTCAAGGCTTAAATTACATAATTTCAAAGTTTCAGCCACTCCAAGTTCCTCTTTGCCAAAGCGTACGCGTGAAGAAGAAGAGGACAGCACCATAGAAGCATCAGACCAAGTTTCTGATGACACAGTGGAAATGCCTCTTCCAAAGAAGCTGAAGACTGTCACGCCTGTAGGAACTGAGGTATGCAAACTAACTATCTGCCATGGCTTAAGTTCTATAAGCATTTCTTGTATATTGCCTCATAAAGTTGTAGATTTGAGTTTTGGTTTTTTGAAAGTACTAGCTAAACAGATGACATCATCTAGTGCACTGGAATAGTTAATAAATTGTATATTATGACTTAGGAAGAAGTTATGGCAGAAGAAAGTACTGATGGAGAAGTCGAGACTCAAGCATACAACCAGGATTCTCAAGATTCCATTGGAGAAGTAAGTAAGAACATAGGCAAGGTAATAAATTAGTGCTTTTAAGGAATGAAATTTGCTTTGACAATTGAAACACATATTCAAAATAATTTTGCTTTTAAACTATCTTTTTAAAAATAAAATGCTACTAGCCCATAAGTAGTCTAGTCTTTACTTTGACCTATTTCTCATCGATAGTTATAAGTATTCTTGATTTTCTTAATTTTTAATTTTTTTACTTTATTTTTTTAAAGGGAGTCACCCAGGGAGATTATACACCTATGGAAGACAGTGAAGAAACTTCTCAGTCCCTGCAAATAGACCTTGGCCCACTTCAGTCAGATCAGCAAACAACAACATCCTCCCAGGATGGCCAGGGCAAAGGGGACGATGTCATTGTGATTGACAGTGATGATGAGGAAGAAGATGACGATGATAATGATGGAGAGCATGAGGTGACCTTGGTTTTCAAATCAGCCAGTATTTTTATGCTACTGGATGAAACTGCTCAAATCCTTGAGGCTACTAATGTATCAATTAGGAAATTCTAATTTTCAGTCAGTTTCAATAGATTATATTGTTTTTCTTTTACCCTGATTAGTTCAGAAAATAACATTTCATAATGAAAATGAGCATAAGGGCAATGCTGGAAAAATTAATACTTTTAAATTTTGCCCTTTTTTGCCAGGCGTGGTGACACACACTTGTAATCTCAGTACTTGTGAGGCTGAGACAGAAGGATCTTAGGTTCATGGCCAGCCTCAGCTATTTAGTGAGGCCCTCCACAATTTAGACCCTGTTTTATAATAAATAATAAAAAATAAGACTGGGCATGTACTTTGGGGGTAGAATAGTTTCATTTTTTAATCATTTTCGAGTCATTTAGAATTTGTCCTTAAACCGGGCATGGTGGCGCACGATTGTAATCCCGGCATTTGGGAGGCTGAGACCAGAGGATCACAGTTCACGGACAGCCTCAGCTACTTAGACCCTGTTTCAAAATAAAGAATAAAAAATAGGATAGGGGGTATGTAGCTCAGAGGTTGAATGTCCTTGAGTTCCATCCTTAGTACTGAAAAAAAAAAAAAAAAAGAATTTGTCCTCAAATTTCATCTTAAATCTTACAGATAAGTGACTCATGAAGTTAATTATAAACACTAGGTTTTTGGGAGGTAAAACGAAGAAACAAAGTGTTTTTTTCTTCTTTGAGCCCTGTGGTTCATTTAGAAGTAATTAAGGTTACTTATTTTTACATTATCATTGTTGAAGTGTATTTTAGGTGAAATTTGGTATTTTGTTGGGGGGATAATCTAATATTGATGTCTTTTCACTTTAGATTCTTTATTAATAAAGCAACATTTTTTAAAAAAAACTTCTGATTTTATTTTATTATTCAGCTCTATTTAAATTTAGATGGGATTAAAGTAAACCACTTGAGGCTTTATGATCTATAATTATTGAACAGTCTCATGCAAACTTATAATTCGAAGTTGATTATTACCAGTTTCATCAAGCATCACAGTTGAGCTATCTTGTGCTGTTAAACTAAATACATACAACTCTCAGGACACTTCTGTTCCTGATCAGTGATGATTTGCTAAATTTCTTAGGTGTGGTAAGATGTGTAAAGCATATGTGGTATCCTGAATCTTCACTCATACCTGGTGTTTCTCTGTTAGGATTATGAAGAAGATGAAGACGACGATGATGATGACGAAGATGACACGGGGATGGGAGACGAGGGCGAAGACAGTAATGAAGGAACGGGTAGTGCCGATGGGAATGATGGCGACGAAGCCGACGACGCCGAGGTAAGTGGCCAAGTTCTGGCTGTGCTTTTCAAGAGCTGACTCAGAACACTGGCCTTCCTCTGATAGAAAAAGGCCTCTAAAGCCGGGCGTGGTGGCGCACGCTTGTAATCCCCGCGCTTGGGAGGCAGAGACAGGAGGATCGCGCAGGTTCGAAGCCAGCCGCGCGCGCTGGCTTAGGAGACCCTGTTTCCAAATAAAAATGTAAAAATAGGTCTGGGAGTGTAGCCCGGAGGTAGAAGGGCTTCCAGGAACCCCCAGTACCACCAAAAAAAAAAAAAGAAAAAGAAAAAGCCCTCTGTTATCAGGGCACCAAAATGTTAAACTTTTGGAGTTTGGTTGGGTTGGTTGGTTTGTTTTTTCCTAGGTTTGCTGTGGTTAGTTATTTGGTCTGTGTTTTTAAGGTATTTGATCTGAAGTCATGACATTTCATTTTTAGGGTGGCGATGGGACTGATCCAGGTACAGAAACAGAAGAAAGTATGGGAGGAGGGGAAAGTAATCAGAGAGCTGCTGATTCTCAGAACAGTGGTGAGATTTTCATTAGTCTTTTTTAAGTTATTATTGGTAATACTGTCTACAATATAAATGAACTTTATTATCCAGGTAATAAAACTTAGTAAATCAGAAAGCAAAGGATTTGTTCTTGTTCTTGCGTTTTTATCATTTTATGCCCTCATAAAGTCTGCTGTGTTTATGTCTGTTAGGGGCCGTCACTTTACTGTCTTTTCTACTTTATCTGACTGCTTTTCTACCTTATCTGATGTTCAAATCAAACTTTTAAACATTTTGAAGTCTCTCATGTGTTAAAATGTCGATTCTGCTGCTGTTCTTCTTAACTGGAAAAATTATATCAAGGGCTTGTGACAGCATTTCACAACCAGAAGAGGTCAGTCTAATCAAGCTGCATGTCTTGAGTTTTGTGGGTGCTGGAGGTTTATAATGTAGTCTTGCATCCACCAATGGAAAAAAATGTTTTGATTAATGTAGGGTGGCATTTTTTAAATCTTTGGAAGTATCAGTCCGGGGGTGTCCACTAAAAACGTGTAGGCATTAAAAGATCATGAAAATGACAAATAATTTTTAGTATCATTTTTTTGTTTTGTTTGTGGTACTGGGGATTGGCCCCAGGGGAATTCTATCTCCAAGCTACACCCTAGCCCTATCTTTTTATTCTTTATTTTGTTTATTTATTTATTTATTTTTGGCAATACTGGGGTTGGAATTCAGGGGCATTCTACCTCCAAGCTATGCCCTAGTCCTATTTTTTTATTCTTTATTTTGAAATAGGGCTCACTGAGTTGCAAAGGGCCTCACTAAGTGGTAGCTGAGGCTGTCCGTGAACCGCGATCCTCCTGTCTCAGCCTCCCAAATTCTGGGATTACAAACATGTGCCACTACACCCAGCTAGTATCATTGTTTTAAAGTCTGTTTTCACCGGGCATGGTGGCGCACACTTGTAATCCCTGCCCTTGGGAGATGGAGACAGGAGGATCCTACAGGTTCAAAGCCAGCCACGCTGGCTTAAGAGACCCTGTTTCCAAGTAAAGAAAAGTACAAAAAATAGGTCTGGGAATGTAGCCTGGAGGTAAAAGGGTTTCCAGGAACCCCAGTACCACCACCACCAAAAAAAAAAGTGTGTTTTCAGAGATTAGTGGTCATCTGGTGTAATATTTGCTTTTACAGATAATAATGTGAAGCCAAATTTATTACTAGCAATATAGTAAAACCTTGTATGTTTATATTTTATTTTTATTTATTTATTTTGCTGGTACTGGGGATGGAACCCAGGGGCCTTCTACCTCCGGGCTACACTCCCAGGCCTATATTTTATATTTTTTTAATTTGGAAACAGGGTCTTTTAAGTCAGCTGAGGCTGGCTTCGAACCTGTGCAATCCTCCCATCTCAGCCTCCCAAGCACGGGGATCACAAGCGTGCGCTACCATGCCCCTCAAAATGTTTAGAATGATAGGAATACATATATCTGGGTTTCTGGGAAGGTCTGGATATTTAAAAGAGCAGGGTATATGTTCATTTGAATTAATGTAAAGAAAAGACAAACAACCTTTTCAACTTTTTAGGAAAAAAACCAATGAGTATTAAGCTATATAATAAACAATATTATTTATAAATATGTTGTAGATTTAATGTTTTCTGTGTATTACATAGTTGAGATATAGAAGGAAATTTCTTGACTCTTGAGGTATCACTGAGAGTAAATTCTATTGAAGGCAAGTGTATCTAACCTTTCTTCCCAGTTACAAAGTACACAAAAGATGTCCACAGATCAGTTTTGCAAGACTCTTCCCTTTGCTTTTTTTTGTTGTTGTTTTTGAAAGCAATGATAGGCCAAGTAAGCTGAGTAGAATTCAGGTAGTAGCTGGATGTGGTGGCACATACTTGTAATCCCAGTACCTGGGAGACTGAAACAGGAGGATCACAGGTTCAAGGACAGCCCCAACCACTTAGTAAGACCCTGTTTCAAAATAATAAAATAGGGCTGGGGGTGGGTATAGCTCAGAGGTGGAATGTCCCTGGGTTCCATTCCCAGTACCACAAAAATAATAATAAAAAAATTATGATAGTAGGTGAATTTAGAATTTTGCCCAAAGTTATTTCATGTGTTTCTTAGCATCTTTACTTGTCTTGTTATAATAAATTTGCTAGATTGAGGTACTACTAGTGAAAAATCCAACTCATAGAGAAGTAAAGTACTTAACCAAGTTCACATAGTACCAAATATAGAGCCAGGATCTGGTTCTAGATGTCAGACCTATAAAGGACTAAGTTTTGTGATACACTATTCCACTCTTCATAGTAGAAGACAGATTTTATTGCTTTTACAATGTATATAAACGTCCTAGATATTTGAGGGGCAATTAAGATTTGAAATTTAGGAAAACCAGACTAGAAAAGTGTTATTAGGAAAGGCTTTTCCTCAGTCTTCTTCACACCTGGCTTGTTCTGCTGACACTCTAGAGGTCTGACCTTCAGGTAAGGCCACTACTTTATTAAGAATAAAACCAGGCCGGGCGTGGTGGCGCACACTTGTAATCCCAGCATTCAGGAGGCAGAGACCAGGTAGTTCGCAGATAGCCTAAGCTACTTAGCGAGGCCTTTGTAACTCAGTGGGGCCCTGTTTCAAAAGTAAAAAGGCTAGCCGGGCGTGGTGGCACATGCTTATTCATTCCTGTGCTTGGGAGGCAGAGACAGGAGGATCACGCAGGTTCCAAGCCAGCCGCACTGGTTTAAAAGACCCTGTTTCCAAATAAAAATATATATAAAAAAAAAATAGGTCTGGGAGTGTAGCCTGGAGGTAGAAGGGCTTCCAGGAACCCCAGTACCACAAAAAAACAAAAAGGCTAAAAAATAGGGCTGGGGGTGTAGCTTGGAGGTACAATGCCCCTGGGTTTCATCCCTGGTACTGCCAAAAAAAAAAAAAAAAAAGAATAGAAGCCAAAACAAGATATTAAATGTGAATTTGTATTGGGCTAATGAGAGATTCCCAAACATAGTTGGCTTATCACCTCCTTTTCAGAAAAAAAGTTACTCTGTACTCTTGGAAATCTTCCTTTTTTTAAACAAATGAATGTAAAAATTTAACAACAAATTAGTGTTCTTTCATGTATCTATACTTCATTTCAGCATCCCGTGGTATGAAATCTTAAAAATTGTACTTTTACATGAACTTTACTCTGTTACCCAACAACAACAACAAAAAAAAAAAACACAAAAAAATAGGCTTGCAGGCTTTATAGAATTTGCCCTACGTCATACAACTCATAAATCTACACTCGCTGATCTCTGGGTTCAAAGCCAACATTTGCTCCTGCTACACCTCGTTACTCTACTTTAAAAGTATGTGAGGTTGCACGTTTCTAGTGATGAGATTCGTGTTCTAGGAATTGTCCACGTTCTTTTATGGCAAGTTTCATGGCTCACAAACACTTTTCCTTTAGGTGAAGGAAGTACAAGTGCCGCAGAGTCATCGTTTTCCCAAGAGAGTTCTAGAGAACAGCAGCCTTCGTCAGCGTCTGAGAGGCAGGCCCCTCGAGCCCCTCAGTCCCCCAGGCGCCCTCCGCACCCCCTTCCCCCGAGGCTCACCATCCACGCCCCACCTCAGGAGTTGGGACCACCAGTTCAGGTATCAAGCTCTTACAGAACACAGCAGTAAAAGTACAAGCGCTCTATTAATCAAGCTTTGAGTCTTACCCGGTAACATAAAGTGTTGAATACTGTCAAGTACAGATTCTACCAAAATACCATTGGTGAAAATATAAAGTGTTACAGGAGCTTATGGATGCAGCAATATATATATTTATTTCATTGATTTGTAATTGCCTTAACTGGGAAACTATACAAAGTAAATATTGCTGTTTAAACTCCAAAAAATAATTAAGTCTTATGGTCTAAAGGTATACTTGCTAACATTTTCAGTGAAGGGAATAGGAACTAAATGCATTTGTTTACAAATAGGATAGTACCATTAATTGGTTTTAATTTACATATCAGTTAATATTTTATCTATTGGTCAGTATCTATTCATTAAAATTTAATTTAAAGTTTGTTACTGTTTCAGAGTTTGTTTGTGGTGGGGGGGTTGTAGTACTGAGGATTTAAACTGAGGGTGTTCTACCTCTTAGCTAAGCCCTAGCCCTTTTTGTTTACAAACAGGGTCTCACTAAGCTATTGCATGTTGGCCTTGAACCTACGACCATCCTATCTTGGCCTCCCAAGTACTGCAGTTACAGGCATGTTTCACCATGCCTAGCTTGGCATTGATTTTGTTAGTACAAAAGTAGTGGTATTTTTACTTGAAAATATCCTGGTGATTACATATCTACTGACATTGCAGTTATTTTATTGCCAGCATAATAAGCTGTATCTGTTGCTATTTGGTATGTGTTTTGCTGCTTAATTCCTTAAAACAAAAGTAATTCCTTTTTTACCACATAGAGAATTCAGATGACCCGGAGGCAGTCTGTAGGGCGAGGGCTTCAGTTGACTCCAGGAATAGGTGGCATGGTAAGTGCCTCCCCATCTTGTAAAAGCGCTTCTCCATGTGCAGGCCTGTGCCTGTTAACTCCAGTTTTCTGTCTTTGTTTTAGCAGCAGCATTTCTTTGATGATGAAGACAGAACAGTTCCAAGTACCCCAACTCTTGTGGTGCCGCACCGCACGGATGGATTTGCTGAAGCGATTCAGTAAGTTTGTGAAAGACGGGCATAGTTTGTGCTCCGATGCTTCTCTTTCCTTTTTAATGTTTATTGTTTGATTTTGTATTTGTTAATACATAGGTTCAAACCCATGCAGTCTGACTCTAGAACCTTTGTTAACTGTTGTGTTAGACCACTCATTTCCCACACGAAAATACACTTTGAGTGTGTGTGTGTGTATTTGTGTGGTACTGAAGATTGAACCTAGGGGCATTCTGCCTCCGTGCTACATCCTCAGCCCTTTTTTTTTTTTTTTTTTTTTTTTTGATACTGGGGATGGAACTCAGGGGCATTCTACCTCTGGGAGGCACCCCCAGCCCTATTTTTTATTCTTGTTTTGAAACAAGGTCTCACTGAGTTGCAAAGGACCTCACTAAGTAGCTGAGGCTGGCCTCAAACTCTGATCCTCCTGTCTCAGCCTCCCAAGTCTCCCAAGTGCTGGGATTAAAAGCATGCACCACCACTGCGCCCAGCTTTTTTAGTTTTGAAACATGGTCTGGCTAGGTTGCCGAGAGTTATCACTTAAGTTTCTGAGGCTGGTCTTGAACCTGCGATCCTCTTGTACAGCTTCCCAAATACTGGGATTACATGCTTGCATCACCACCAGCAGCTAACAGTACACATTTATGTTGCTAAAGCATTAGTTGCACAATAATATCTACTTGAAGATCAGAATTTAAACATTTCCACAAATTTGGAAAAGGTTGATTGTTCCAGAGATGCATTGACATGTAGCAGTCAGAACCAGTTTTAAGCTCATTCATTAATTAGTTTACCTCAACTAACATGCTTTGGCTTTTGCAAGCTAACCAATCATTGTTAGCTTCTCTCTTCTGAAAGTCAGCAGTAAGGAACAGACTCATGTCAGTAAACACACTTCTGAGTGGGAGTGAACAGCATTCTCGGGCAAAAAAGCGTGAAGCCACAGGTGCCCAGCTCTTCAGCCTCTAAAATGACCGGTCTGTGAAGTGTGATGCCACAGGTGCCCAGCTCTTCAACCTCTAAAATGACCGGTCTGTGAAGCCAGCTTCCTAACGCCTTACACAAGAGTAGCAGTCTTCTTAGGAGAATGTATCTGACTGACCTGCGTAGCTTTTGCTTAAATTAAAAGCAGTAAATTCAAGCTGGGTGCAAGCTTGCTGAGATGGGAGGACCAAGGTTCGTAGCCAGCCTCAGCAACATAGGCCCTCCTCAACTCAGTGAGACCCTGTTTCAAAATAAAGAATAAAATATCGGGCTCGGGGTATAGCTTGGAGGTAGAATGCCCCTGTGTTCCATCCCCAGTACTGCAATAAAAATTTTTTTAAAAACCCACTTGAAGGAAAAGCCTCTAACTAATACAGTATTGTTAAAACAAAAAAGACATTCAACTTAAGAGTTATTACAGAAATATTATCCATAAGAATTAATAGCTAACTAGCAAAGGAAAGTAGTAAGGAAAGGAAATAATGCTAACTTCTAGGAGGGAGGATAAATGTAGTGAAGATAGAATAAGAGGAAAACAAATTTCTAGTCATCGAATACTACAATTTTTCTAAACCTTGGTAGGCAGCTTGGGGTCTCTTTAGTAGGCCAGATAGGTGACTTGGTTTTTGTGACTAAACACTGACGCCTGAGTGAGGACTTTGTCTTGTGACTTCGTTCCCACTCTCTTTCTCTTATGTTTCCTGTTCCGTGTGTGTTGCTGTCAGTGTATCTGTGAGGGCATGGCCAACAGATTCCAAACTGAGCGTAGCTCAGGAGAGATGAAAGTTATTTAAATCCCAGGTTAGTCATGTTATTACTAAATTCATTGGCAACTGATACTTGTAAAGTATGATTATGATGAATGAAACCTTCACCAGCATCTTTTCAACCTGTTTTCCTCATTTTATTGGTGCTCATTTTTCCTTTTTCCTATATTCTTCCCACCATTGTGATTTAAATGGGTAGCTTGAAATTCATCCTAAGTCAGTCTTTGTTCACTTAGCTCCCCACAGGTTGCTGGTGTTCCTCGATTCCGGTTTGGGCCACCTGAAGATATGCCACAGACGAGTTCCAGCCACTCAGACCTTGGTCAGCTTGCTTCCCAAGGAGGTGAGCAGCTAAGCAAACCCTGGTAATGCCTAGATTTTTGTGTGTTTGAAGCAAGTCTAAATATTTTAAGAGTTGATACCTAAATAACGCCATTTTCACTTACAAAGAAGGAAGGTTTGTACTTGATACTGCTTTTAAATATTGACTTACATATAAAAATACCTCTGACACTTTGGAATTGTTGGAAGGATTACAGCATGTTTCCTGTTTACACTTTGATAATTGTAACAATTCTAGTTAAACCCATGACTTTAGATTTTTTCAACTAATATTATTTTTTAATTCAAAGTATATAAAAGAACATGACCCAAAAATTAAGTAGTAGTAGAAGTTAGTTATTATCCACATGTAAATTAAGCTCTTTGTGAAGTTGATTACTTTTTAATCCGCAGTTGGAAGTCATATTACCCATAATATTTATGGGAAGCCGTATGGCATTTTATAGGCAAATAGGGAGGACATTACTAAATTTATGATAAGCTGAAAACAAAAGAATAATCTGTAGTCCTCATAAAAATCACATGATGTAACCATTCCTTGGTCACTTAGGATGTCAAATGACATCCTAAATGGCAGGCCTCTATCAGTATGAAATTGTGAGGTAACTTCATATCAGTTCAACTCCTTACATGGCTCTGTATGTTAGGACAATTTCCTAGATTGGGAGTCAGATCTAGGCTTAAAATGCCACTGCTTGCTAACTTTGTAACCTTAGATTAATGAGCCTCTTTTATTTTGTTAGCAAAAAGGAAGATGATAATACCTTACAAATTTGGTGAGGAATAGATTTCTAACAGAACTAGTTCATAGTTGTATCCTTAATAAAGTTAGCTCTTTTAAAACTGTTAAGAATAAAACTGTTAAGAACATGTTAGCTAAGCCCACATGGTGGCACACGCTTGTAATCCCAGCCTTCAGGAGGCTGACACAGAAGACTCTTCGTTCATGGACAGTCTCAGCTACTTGTTGATGCCCTTTGCAACTCAGTGAGACCCTGTTTTAAAATAAAGAATAAAAAATAGGGCTGGAAGTATAGTTCAGAGATAGAATGCCCCTGGGTTTCATCCCCAGTACCGCAAAAAAAAAAAAAAAAAGTTAGCTAATTTTTTAAGAGTACTTTTAGTGTTAGAGAATTTACTGGATATGTTTAAGCTTTATCCAAAATTTTGAGAGCTTGATTATTGCTGGATGGAATAATTAAATTGTGAACAGCGGTAAAGTTGAGTATCTCCACCAGTTCATATTTTTCTTCCAGGTACCTGTCCTGTTGGCTATTTTATGTTCTTTCAGGCACTCATTAATACTCAGAATTGTCTTTAGGATTAGGAATGTATGAAACACCCCTCTTCCTGGCTCATGAAGAAGAATCTGGGGGCCGAAGTGTTCCCACAACCCCTCTACAAGTAGCAGCTCCAGGTAGGTACTCAAGACAGCTCAGTAGATTTTGTGTTTTTTGTTAACATTAGAAACCTGTGGAGCATAGTCTAGCTAAAAATTCAGTAAACTACAAGGTTAAGGTTTTAATTTCTTTTTCTCTTCAAAGTGACTGTATTCACTGAGAGCACCGCCTCCGATGCTTCAGAACATGCCTCTCAGTCTGTTCCCATGGTGACAACATCTACCAGCACTTCATCCACAACAAATGAGACGGCAGCCGGTGATGATGGGGATGAAGTGTTTGTAGAGGCAGAATCTGAAGGGTAAAAGTTGACTAATTCTGTAGTCTTTGCTTGCTATAGATTCACTAGACTTTTATGTGTCTTTTCTTTCAGCCAAGAATCTATTGTACTGTTATTGGTATCATTTCCCTAAAAAGATACACCAAACCATATATTTTGTGAAGCTGTTTTGAAGATAATAAGTAATAAATTGTAGAACTTGAACATTACTATCGAAGACAGTATTTTTTGAAACCATTGTCTCCCTGAAAACTGCAAAATGTATCCTAGAACAAAATATTCTTTAAAAGTACTATTGCCTTCCATTCACATAGCTGCTTGAACTGTTTCCCAGGAAAGAAGTCTTTCTGTGAAAATTGGAAATTTTAGAAAATGACTCATTTTCCATTTAGTAGCAGACTCAAATGATCCTCACTTCTTATTTGTGAGCATTTAGACTTTGATGTCTGAAATACTACCTTCATAAAAAGTAAGAGATTTTCAGGTAGCTTTTAAGACATGACACCATTTTTAACACATCAGTTATAAAGACAGCTTAACAAAAGAAGTGTTTCATGACTGGTTTTTTTTTTTTTTTTTTTTTTTTTAATCCTAAGGAAATGGAGTAATTTTAACGGAAAGAGCTATTGGACTGTGGTTGCAGAGAAAGTTTAACTTTCAAACTGGAATCTTCATAAAATGAAAACATTCAACTAGTTTACAATTAGAAACAGCAAGAAGTAGAGCCCAGATTTCCTACTAGAGAGCCAAGTACTGAGTTTGATTTCGCAGCAGTGCACATAAGTCAGGTCTAGTATATGAGGTGAAAAGCAGGCCTATGCTAATCTTAACAGTGCTATTTAATTTGAAGGCAGTTACACACGCTGCTGAGAATACTAGCTGCCTTTAAATCTGTACCACATATGCAGGTCACTTTACGTATGTCATTTCTAACCTGCACGGTATCCCTGCAGAGTGCTATTTCCCATTATACAAATGGTAAAGCCCGGACTCAGAGTGTGCTAGAGTAACTTGCTTAGGCTGCACTACTTGGTAGTCAGCTCAAACAGGTGTAACCCGACCTCAGCCACATGCTTTTTACACTCCGCCAGCACTTCTCAATAGTAGCACACAGTCTACAGAGATATCTCTCAGGTAAATTGTTATAATAACTATGCTAATGTTTGCATATGATTAAAACTGGAGCAGATTCAGGTGCTCCTTCTACTGCCATCCTCCCTTGATCTTGAAAGGGATTGAGAAGATGGAACTAGAGCCCTTGAGCCAGGAACTCCACATGCTCATGGCCTGCCTTATGTGGGCTAAAGCCCATGGTGAGTTAGTGGGCTACAATTAATAGCTAGGAATATTATGAATTATTTTAGTACTCTGCTTCCCTAAAAAATTGTTTGGGAACTTATTAAAATATATAGTATATTTATATTTCCTATAGTATTTTTCCTATGAATGTCAAGAATATAAAACATCTTTGCAAAAGAAAAAAGGTAACCGAAACATGGAAAAACAAAAACTAAAATTAGAACACATCCCAGTGAGAAAAGGAATGAGCTCTTTTTTCCTCTGCCCATAAATGTTTATGAATATCAAAAACAACTCCAAATTTTTAGTTAAAGGGGACCTCTGGAGTTAAATGATTAACTATATCAAAGAAAAAGTTGGGAACAACTTAGAATACATTCCAGAATCAGCTCTCTGTTTTCTAACTTTTGGGGGATGTTGTTTGGTTTTTCGTAGTATTAGTTCAGAAGCAGGCCTTGAGATTGATAGTCAGCAGGAAGAGGAGCCTGTGCAGACACCTGATGAGCCAGACCTCCCCTCCACCAGCCAGGACCCTCCTTCCAGTTCTTCAGTAGGTGAGTTGCTGCTCTTGATTACAGTGCCACTGTTGAGTGCATCAGACTTGCTTGCAAAACACTGTCTGGCTGCAACCAGTCAATAATCCCTTTTCTCCAAACTTAACAGGAAAATTTTATCACTAAAGGGCATTTGATTTATACTTACATCATTATTATAAGAATGGTCTAGTATTGCCAGGCATGGTGGTACATGCTTGTAATCCCAGTACTTGGGAGGCTGATACAGGAGGATTGTGGTTCACAGCAAGCCTCAGGTACTTAGTGAGGCCCTCCATAAATTAGTGAAACCCTATTTCAAAATAAAGAGTAAAACATAAGGCTGGGGATGTAGCTCAGAGGTAGAGTGCCCCTGGGTTCAATCCCCAGTAGCACCAAAAAAAAGAATAGTATGATATTGATCAGCAGAAACACAGTGTGGATGCACCTCACAAGAACAGAGCACTCGTGTTTCACTCATGTTTCACTCAGACACCTGGTTGTCAGCAAATGTTCTGTCGTCCTGTGGGGTCGCTCAGAGGTGCCGGGGACTGTGGGGGACAGGTGTCCTAGGAAGAAGCTAAGCAGTGGTAGATACTCCAGGCATCCTGCTGCTGTTTGAACCAGGGCAGCTTCATTTCCATTTGTTATACATCTCAGAGTTCTACATGAGGTTTGTTTATGGAAAGTTGAGGGGTTGGAGCTTTGTTGGTTCAGAAATATGTTTGAAATTTACTGATGTGTATGCAGTTTCAGAGTTTGGTTTTTCAGGTGTTTGAAATTGCTTGAAAAGAGTATTTTGTATCTTCATATAATAAAAGTTATTTCCGCCGGGTGTGGTGGCGCACACTTATAATCCCCGCGCTTTGGGAGGTGGAGACAGGAGGATCTCGCTGGTTCGGAGCCAGCCTCGCTGGCTTAAGAGACCCTGTTTCCAAATTTAAAAATATAAAAAATAGGTCTGGGAGTGTAACCCAGTGGTAGAAGGACTTCCATGAGCCCCAGTACCACCAAAAAAAAAAAAGTTATTTCTGCAGGATTTTTAAAAAATGATAACAGCATTTATTGAGTACTCAGTGTGTTTCAAGCAGTATTCTATCTTTTGCATATTTACTCATTTGAGTCTAACAGCAACCCAGTGTGGTATACTCATCACTGTTTTATAGAAGTGAAGACTAAGGCACAGAAAGATTGAATGACTTCTCAAGGTCATATAGCTAATAAGTAATAGGCAATTCAGGATACAAATTCAAGAAGTTTGGCTCCAGAGATACATTATACTAGCTTCTCTATCTCAAATTTTAGAGAGGAGGTCACTTACATTATTGGGGAGTTCCTGCACACTATTTTCTTACCATTCTGGTTTTTTTTTTTTTTTTGTTTATTAGTTTTTGTTGTTGTTTTTTGTGGCACTGGGGGTGGAACCCAGGAGCTTTTCTACCTTGGGCTATACTCCCAGACCTATTTTATACTTTATTTGGAAACAGGTTCTAACTAAGTTGCTGAGAGCCTCACTCAGTAGCTGAGGCTGGCTTCGAACCTGTGGATACTCCTGTCTCAGCCTCCTAAGCACAGGGATTTCAATTGTGTGCCACCACGCCCGGCTCTATCTTCATTTTTAATTGCTTATAGCTGTAACTCATGGAACCTTGGCTTAGGCAAATCTGTGCAGTTACTACCTTTAACATTAACAGACTTTGCTAACCCGGGATCTCTTCCTATCCCTGTCAGCTGCTTTTCTGTGACACAGTAGACTCTTGGCCAATGTCTGTAGATTCAGATCCCATGTCCACCTTTTGGGGGTGGGGGGGAGGTGTGTGGTGTGTGTTTGATATTGGGGATTGAACTCAGAGTCATTCTACCTCTTAGCTATACCCCTAAACCTTTTATATTTTTTACTTAGAAACAGGGTTTTAGTAAGTTGCTGGGGCTGCTTCAATTATGTGGTCCTCCTATCTCAGCCCCCCAAGGGATACAGGCGTATGCCACTACATCTGACTCCCATGGCCACCTTTTAACAGCTAGTCATTTTAAATCTCTGCACATTTTATTATGAAACTTGGATACTCATAACTAATCTTGCAACCAAAATTAGAAATAGCATATGTAAATTATACAACACAGTATTTCATACACAGAAGACTCAAAAAATATAACTAGCTGGGCATAGTGGCACATGCTTGTAATCCTGGTACTTGGGAGGCTGAGATAGGAGGATCACAGATTCTCGGACAGCCTCAGCTACTTAGGCCCTCCCCAACTTAGTGAGACTCTGTTTTGAAATAAAGAATTAAAAAAAAAAAATAGGGCTGGGGATATAGCCCAGGGGTAGAATGCTCATGAATTTAATTCCCAGTACCCAAAAAAGGAGAGAAAAAAGAAAAATAAGTTTTTTGTGAGTTTTTTTTGTTTTTGTTTTTGTTTTACTTTGTTAAATGTCCTTCATTGGTAAAAAGCAAACTTGAATATTCAAAGTAAGTGGAAATATCTCTATTTTTATCCATGCATTCATTTAGTAGTTATTTTTGCTGTTATAACTGCTTTCTTGTTTTTTCAACTTGCTTTTCTTTTATCTGAATGTTTTTCTTAGATACTAGCAGCAGTCAACCGAAGCCTTTCAGGAGAGTAAGACTTCAGACAACATTGAGACAAGGTGTTCGTGGTCGTCAGTTTAACAGACAGAGAGGTAAATTTAAACAGACTTAAGTACCGGAGGTATAAAATGAATATGGGCTTTTAATTTACTCTTAAATCTAAAATAAGATTTGGAAAATCTAGTGATATAGTGCTTTATGTTCATTTGTAATATCTCATGTCATTTTATCAAATACCTTTTGTACAACAGAATGAAGCCTTGTGACTTTTGTTAGAGCTAGTAAAATATGTAAAATTTTCATATTTCATATCATAAACATATTAATCCAGTTGCTGTGATAATTTCCATTAACCATGTGGACCAACAGTTTTATATCCACGGTGCTTAAATATTTCATATTGAAAACAATTCTATGCTAAAAGTTTTCCTTTTCTGTTCTTTTTTTTTTTCCTTCTTACAGGTGTAAGCCATGCAATGGGAGGAAGAGGAGGAATAAATAGAGGAAATATTAATTAAATGGTCTGTGTAAAGATAATACCTGTGAATAAGATTGTCAGATCTGTTTTAGTGTAATGATTGTTGAGTTTAAAAAGTTTTATATTTAAATTGGTTTGCTCATTTCAACGTTCTTTATTAATAAAATGTATTTCAGTGTCAAAATGCATCATTCTTTCCTTCGCTTTAATTAGATGACTCTTCTTTGGCCCATCACGTCTAAGGGCAGTTGTACCAGACTTTGGAGAGGGTCTGCCCAGAACGCGTAGTGACAGCTCTTGCTGTTCTGCTTGGCACGTCAATGTTATAGTATTGATCTACATGGAAGAGAAACCATTTTTTAATTAAAAAGGAAAAATGCTGGAACACAAAAATTGTATGTGTGCATTAATCAAAGATAGTATAGTATTGTCGGACAGCATGCTTGTAATCCCAGCATTCGGGAGGTTGAGACCGTAGGATCATGATTCACAGGCAGCCTTAGCTACTTAATGAGGCACTTCGCGACTCAGTAAGACCTTGTTCCAAAATAAAAAATCAAAAATAGGGCTGGGGGTGCAGCTCAGAGGTAGAATGCCCCCCTGGGTTCTATTCCCAGTACCTCAAAAAGAAAAAAAAAGGTATTATTTAATATCAGAAATATTTTATTGGTCAGTTTAGGGTTCAGCTCCTTTTGGCATAAGCACTTAAGAACCAACTGAGTTATTTTGAAAAATCATTCACTTAGGCTTCATCCTTTTTAAAAATACCTTCTAATGTCATACAGAATCAAAAGCAGAACAAATTAAATTTCTGGACTTTTCAAAAAAGTGTCCTGGTTCATACAATGTAATAAAATTAGCTTGAGCCAGGCATGGTGGCGCACACTTGTATCCCAGCATTTGGGAGGCTGAGACAGGAGGACCATGGCTCGTGGACAGTCTCAGCCACTACTTAGTGAGGCCCTTCTCAATCCAGTGAGACCCTGTTTCAAAATAAAGGATAAGAAATAGGGCTGGGAGTGGGTGTAGTTCGGAAGTAGAATGACCCTGGGTTCTATTCCCAGTACCACCAAAAAAAGAAAAAAAAAGAAAAAAGAAAGAAAATTAGTTTGGCAGTAATGCCCTTCTGATTTTATAGATTGTATAATGATGCATATGACATTTGTTAAATCCCACAAATGATAGAAGTAAAAACTTTTTGGTACCACTTAAATCCAAATCAGTGGATGCTTTATCGTAGCTCATAAAAGAGTAGACTTAAATTGTAATCCCACCCAGTTTAATTAAAATGAAAGCAGAAAGCTCTACCTGCCTCACATTAAAGATGCTATAGTTGAACTTCTTACCGTCAGTCGCCATTGCACCCTTGGTGTTTTCATTTTAATTACATGAGAGAAATCAGCGTGGGCAGCTGTGAAGATGTGATGTAATGACTCACCCTTAGAAAAGGCGTAGTAGTCGTAGCCGTCGGGTTTTCTGCTGTTGGGCAGTGTGATAGCTGAGGTGACCACATTTGGGAATCCTCTCCACAGTGTATTCACTTTAACTTCATTGTGCAGGAAACCTGTAGGTGACATTGTAAATGAAAGTTAGCAGAGGTTTCCGTCTCAGTGTTCACTGAGGGCTCTGCTCCTTGGTTGAGTTAATCTCAGCGCCTCAGTATTTGCTCTCTGATGGGCACAACTAGCCACCTTTTAAAATTGTCTTGAGGGTTACAGATTTGTGCGGAGTGCTCTTTGTAAGAGGTACTTACTTAATACATTTATTTACTACAAATAAACTGAAATTGTCTGCTTTCCTTCCCCACAAGGAAAAAGAAAGAATTGGTCTTTGGTTATTTATTCCTGAAGGCAAGCAGGTGTGTTGCATCAATAAGCTTAAATCATCAGGGCAATTTGGCCAGCGTTTATGTTTAGTAGGCCTTACTCTATATACAAGTACCATTTATGTGTCTCATGTGTAAGAATCTTTAACAGTTAAAATATTACCTTTGTCTTGATAAGCAACTCTGATAGGTGAATAGTGAATTCTGATGGTGTGTGTTTGATAAGGCACTATAGCCCGTTCAAAGCGACGTCTTCTGACCTGGGCTGTCTCTCCGTACACCGAGTAATTTATAGCAGGCCTTCTTCCAGTGCACTTTTTGACAGGTTCCTGCTTATAAGTATACTGCTGAATAGTGCCACCTGATATATATTAGAAAAACACATGGGATATGAAAAATGATGTTAGTCCATTCAGAAAAGATGGGAAAGAAAAAATGAAGGAAGTCACCTACTTTTGTTTAATGAAATATTTTATTTCTGCCATTAAAGATATCTTTTGACTCTTAACACAGTAATAAATGAAAATACCGAATAAAAATCAGTGTGTAAGAAGTTTTGTGAACCAGGCATTTGGGAGGCTGAGACGGGAGGATCGCGGTTCACGGACAGCCTCAGCTACTTAGGTAGGCCCTCCCCAACTCAGTGAGACCCTCTTCCAAAATAAAGAATAAGAAATAGGGCCGGGGGTTTAGCTTGGAGGTAGAATGCCCCTGGGTTCCATCCCCAGTACTGCCAAAAAAAAAAAAAAAAATTGTGATTATGTAAATTATGCAAAACATACCTCTCTTGAAAAAATACACCGACTCCGGCCTGTTCTTGTATTTAGCTATTGAAAGAGCTGCCACAATTTTTCCATTTAGTCCTCCAAATCCTTTTACAATTTGTTTAGGATAGCCTGGGTCTTTTATATCATTGGTGAAACGCCAGTACTGAGAATCCTGGTGATTTAAAAGATAAAATTATGTTTAAATGCTTTAGAAAAAAAGATTAGAAACTCTTAGATTTAAGTATAGGGAGAAACTTTTGACTGAAATATTTGAATAAGTAGACCATTAATAGTATCAAGCTGTGTTCATTATACAACCGTTCATTAAAAAGTGGGCACACTTCTGAATTAGAAGTTAAAATTATATTGTAATTAGAGTTGCAGGCACACGCTTGTAATCCCAGCATTTGGGAGGCTGAGACCAGTGGATCATAGTTCTCGGACAGCCTCGGCTACTTAGGCCCTCTGCAACTCAGTGAGACCCTGTTCCAAGATAAAGAATTAAAAATAGGGCTGAGAGTGTAGCTCAGGTAGAATGCCCCTGGGCTCTATACTCAGTAGAACAAAAATAAATAAATAAATTAGAGTTGACTATTTGCTGATTTCTCTCATAGCAATATTTTTGTTACCTTAAAGAAGAAAGTTTTTCCTTCACAGTTGCATCTAGTAAAAACAGTGTCAATAGGAGATGGAATACCCCAGACTTCAGTAATTCTGCGAGGTGGTGATGGTGGAGTGAATGGATTTAGCATCCAGAAATAATGACCTAAAACATAAAGAGACGTGTCATCTTACAAGCTGGATATTAAAACCCGTCCCCAAAGAAACCAAAGAACTCTAATGATTAACATTGAAAAGGCAGTTTGGATATATATTTCCAAGTAGATAATTATCAAGTTGTTGTTTTTTTTTTTTTTTTTTTTTTTTTTTTTTTTTTTTTTTTTTTTGGTGGTACTGAGGGTGGAACCCAGGGGCTTTTCTACCTCTGGACTCTACTCCCAGACCTATTTTATACTTTATTTGGAAACAGGGTCTCACTAAATTGCTGAGAGCCTCACTAAGTAGCTGAGGCTGGCTTCAAACCTGTGTGATCCTCCTGTCTCAGCCTCCCAAGCGCTGGGATTACAAACATGCACCACCAAGCCTGGCGATAATTCTCAAGTTCTTAAATACGATTTAAGAACATTGGGCTAGCAGAGAATTAACATGAAATAATTAGTATTGTTACTCTTCACAATTGAGTTTTTCTTTTTTTTTTTTTTTTTTGCGGGTCTGGGGATGGAACCCAGGGGCATTCGACCTCCGAGCTACACCCCCTGCCCTATTTTTTATTCTTTATTTTGAAACCGGGTCTGAGTTGCAGAGGGCCTCACTAAGTAGCTGAGGCTGTCCGCAAACCACAATCCTCCGGTCTCAGCCTCCCAAATGCTGGAAGGACAAGCGTGCACCACCACGCCCGGCTGAGATGTTATTTTCAAAGATCAGGGAAACAAATCTTGGTGTCATTTCATTCTATATAAAGTTGACATTTAAACTACTATTTAAATTCTAACAATAGAAAAGACCGCAGTATCAGTTCAAGACCTTTTACTGTTTGTGAATTTGTTCATCCAAAATTTGGGTACAGATCTCAGGTTTTCATTGTGTGAGGAAGATTCACCAGCCAGAAGTAGCACTCCCCCATGATGTTGGTTCTTATAAGGAACGAAACAAAATAGTGCGAGGAAACAAGTGTGTACATAGCTCACCTCGAAATGCAACTAATGTCCCGTTGCGCAGAGTAGTCAGTCCATCCACTGGCTTCCCGTTGCATAAATTGGTTTCATCTAAAACATTAGCAAACAATTAATATTAAATAGAGCAAGAAAAGTATGTTCTTTTCAACTCCACTCACAGAATTGTTTTCTGGCTACCCTTTCAAGTCTTCAGTATAGTTTGAGGTATTTACATTTTTCTAAATACCTATAAGAAAAAGTGATGTATTTTACAATGTCATCTTACCTATAGGTAATACCATACAATTTATTTTAAAATAAATTATGGGTTGGAATGGGCCGACTTATCTTGATCTTCATGTAAAAAAGGTCCTTGTTAATGTTTGAAGTATTGTTTTCATTGATTGTACTTTGGGTTGGTTTGGAAATAGAAAAAATACAAAATTTTGTATTGCACTATACTCTCTTTTAAGGGCAAACGCCCAACTAAATGTTGACATTGTACATACCATCTCTGCTCACAGGTAAATGCACTGAATTCCTAACTCTAGGTTATTACTTGATTTTCTAAAGACTAAATAGGTTTACGCCCATTTCTGCTGCTCACCTATAGGGAAGCTGTAAAACTGCAAGTTTAACAAGGTTGGTGTAGATTATTGATTCTGTAGAGTGATACTGTCAGGGCATCCCGGTAAACAGATATAAAAGGACATTACTTATTTGAAAATGAAAGTAACTTATTACCTGAAATCATGGTGTTGGTGCTCATGCCTTGACTTGGTCCTCTCACCAAGTGATCCATTCCTGAAATAACTATAGGAGTTAACCCGGGGGGCCTGGGGATCATGGGAGAGATTTCCATTTCAGCACCATCTGCATCTTCGTCCTGTGGCTTGGCCTCGACTGTTTCTGAACCTGGACTTTGGTTAGGGCCCATGGTAGTTTGCAGCGCGGCTTCTGCTGAAGAGGCGGGGGTCGGTTCAGGCGTTGTAGTCGTCTTGGCAGGGGTTGGTGTGGTCTTTGGTTTCTTCACTTTGGGTGTGTTTGGCTTTTTGGGTGCTTTGGGGGGCTTTTTGGTAGAAGTGGGCTTTTTGGGTGCTTTGGTTGGCTTCTGGGGTTTGGGAGTTGTTGCTTTGGCGTCAGTAGCTGGGTCCTCGGGCTCATCTGTTGGCTCTGCGGTTGTAGGCTTTTTTGTTGTAGTTACTTTGAGTGCCACAGTTGTTGCTTTAAGAGTAGTGACTTTGAGTGATGTAGCAGCTTGCGCTGTGGTTGTTTTGGATCCAGGAGTTTTCTCTTCTGCGGCGGTTGTTGTAACCTTGGGTGCAGCAGTTGTAGTTTCGGGGGTAGTAGGTATGTCTTTTTCTTTTGCTTCGTCTTTCACTGTAGTTATTTCGGGTTTGGTCACTTCAGGAGTCTTAGTTGTTACAGCGGGCTCCTTGGGGCTGCTGTCGGGAGCCTTTGGTGTGGGTTCTGCAGGAAACTCAGGAGTTGCTTCAGCGGGGTTTTGGGGGGTGGTGGGAGGCTCAGCTGGTGTCTTAGGAGTAGTTGGAGCAGGCTTTATTGGAGTGGTGGGAGCAGACTCCTTGGGGGTAGTGGGAATTGGTTCCTTAGGGGTGGTAGGTTCAGGCTTCTTGGGGGTGGTGGGCTCAGGCTCCTTGGGGGTGGTGGGCTCAGGCTCCTTGGGGGTGGTGGGTTCAGGTTCCTTGGGGGTGGTGGGCTCAGGCTTCTTGGGAGTGGTGGGTTCCGGCTCCTTGGGGGTGGTAGGTTCAGGTTCCTTGGGGGTTGTGGGCTCAGGTTCCTTGGGGGTGGTGGGCTCAGGTTCCTTGGTGGTGGTGGGTTCAGGTTCCTTGGGGGTCGTGGGCTCAGGTTCCTTGGGGGGTGTGGGTTCAGGTTTCTTGGGGGTGGTGGGTTCAGGTTCTTTGGGGGTGGTGGGCTCAGGTTCCTTGGGGGTGGTGGGTTCAGGTTCCTTGGGGGTGGTGGGTTCAGGTTCCTTGGGGGTGGTGGGTTCAGGTTCCTTGGGGGTCGTGGGCTCAGGCTCCTTGGGGGTGGTGGGTTCAGGTTCCTTGGGGGTGGTGGGCTCAGGCTCCTTGGGGGTGGTGGGTTCAGGTTCCTTGGGGGTGGTGGGCTCAGGCTCCTTGGGGGTGGTGGGCTCAGGCTCCTTGGGGGTCGTGGGTTCAGGTTCTTTGGGGGTGGTGGGTTCAGGTTCCTTGGGAGTTGTGGGTTCAGGTTCCTTAGGGGTCATGGGTGCTGGTTCCTTGGTGGTAGTAGGTGCAGGCTTCACGGTGGTAGTAGGAGCTGGCTCCTTGGTGGTGGTAGGTACTGGCTCTTTGGGAGTGGTGGGCTCTGGTTTCTTGGTGGTGGTAGGTGCAGGCTTCGTGGGGGTCGTGGGAGCTGGCTTCTTGGTGGTAGTGGGTGCAGGCTCCTTGGGGGTCGTCAGAGCAGGTTCCTTGGTGGTTTCAGCTTCGGGAGTAGGTTTGGTAGGAACTTCAGACTCTTTAGCAGACGTCTTCTCTGCGCTTCGAATCTCCTTTGCTGAAGTAGTCTTCTCTTTTGCACTAGAGGAAGACTCCTTTTTTGTTACACTAGTCTCTTTAGTTTCAACTGTTGTCTCTTTATTGTCCTTTGAGGCTGTCTCTTTGGATATGTCAGGTTTAGGGGGGGGAGTGGGTTTAGGAGTTTCTGGTTTTGCGGTGGTCTTGGGAGGTGCGGTGACTTTACTGCTCTGGGTGGTAGGGCTGTCGGGAGCTGGGGTGGCCTTGGGCTCGCTGTTGTCCTGTCCACTTCCGGCGTCATCTTCCACAGGTGCTTCTGGGGGAGGCTTCTTTTTAGGGGGGGGATTCTTATCTTTTGCTAGAGAGAAAAGATAGATACGCATCTTGTTATTCGTGAATAGTGTTTTCCCCTTTAAGAGTGACATAAAGATCCCATCATCCTCCCTGACTAGCTGCGTGTCTCCAGGCAGATTGCTAAGCTTCAATATGCCCATTGATTTACTGTAAAACGGTAAAGACTCAGCCTACATTTGGGGGCTGTTTTAGGGAGTGAATGAAATCAGAGATAAAAAGCACTACCCCCTCCACAGTTAATACGCCAGTGGCAACTTTGAAGCCCCCAACGTGATCACAGCTCTCCTCCCTCTCCATGCTGATGTTCTGCACCCTTTCTCCTCGCTGCAAGTGCGGCCCTTTCTTTTAGAAACAGTTCCCACAGCTTCTACTTTCACCACACCGATTGCCCCAGACACCGATTACTCCATGGACACCTCCCTGGAATCTGCCCGTCTTTCCAAGGGTTTCTGCTGAGCCCTATTCCCTCCTGTGAGATAGTAGCTGCTCTCTTTTCTCTGCTCAGCTAAACTTGATTCCCAGGGGGCATTTCAAATTAGGATTCCTGGGCAGCAGCAAAAAAGACTGTACTTGACAAGCAAGATCGCCCAGTGAACGACAAAGCCCAAGGGACTTCACTGAGACCCATTCCATTTAGCAAACGTGTATTGCAATCCTGGGGTGTGCAAGAGTCCCCGAGTTCTGACTCAGACGGGGAATATCTGGCTAGAGAGACTGCTTCAGAGGAAACCACAACCACCTGGGAAGGAGAGGTCTTCAAAATCTAGGATTTCCTAGAGAAAGAGGAGTTTCATTTTAAAATGTCAGGAAATAGGAATAAAACAGAAGGAATCGCTTTTCAGGAACCAATAGACTGTTGTGTAGCATATTCTCTACTAGAGAAAGATCAGCCAGATATAATAAATAATTTGAAAAGGAGGATGTGTAGAATGTGGGTAATGGAATTGCCTTTCTGTCGAGGTTTATAAGAGGGTAAGGGATTAGGATTTGTCCAACACAAAGCGGTATGTTATTTTAAATAAAATAAAGCTGGGGAAGGGAAAAGTGAAAACACAAGGAAGCTAGAGGAAGAGAAAGAAGCATAATGGTCAGATGGGCAGGGATCTGGGCAGCTGCGCATTCGCCACGACAGTGTCTTCTTCAGCTCTCTTCTTGGCCACTCGGCGCTAGTTTCCTATAGGAAGTATTCATTTTGGTACTTTCTAAAATGCTTTTTATAAAGTTATGTTACCGTCCCCCTCCCCGTGTTGAAATGTCTTCAAATCATTCCAACACGCATTACTTTAAAAAAAAAAAAACCATCATTACTACGGCATTGATACAGTCTTTGATCTTTATCAATGCGCAAACCTTTGGGATTCTTCTGTAATTCTCTATTAGCAGCTGAATTTTTAGAAGACTTGATTTTCCGAATAGTTGAAGAGGAAGAGGAAGAGGAGGAGGAGGACTCTTGATTTTCAGAAACAGAATGTTCTATAAATCAAATAAAAAGTGTGATCACACCAACTGTTTTAAAACAAAACAAAACAAAATTGAACCACCAGTTCAAATACATAGTACAAACTGCTGACAACTGATCTACAAGTGTCTGGGTTTTGCTTTTATCAATACTATGATCAGCTGCCTTTTTAATTTTCCAGATAAAGCAAGGCACCTGAGCTCATCTAGAAATACAACTTTCTTCCAACTTTCCCCCATATGCCCAAATTTCTCACAGAAGCTAATTAATCTCCAAGGAAAATGATGGGTGGTTTTGTTTTTACTCTTCACAGTAAGATCTGTCCCTTCTGTTCACTTTTATCTACACCCATGCTGGGTTTGATCAATAGTCTATAGAGGACCTAAAGGCTGATACTTTGGCTTAACTGTCAATTTAAAGCAAGTAAACAAAAAAGATTCTGAGCCTTTCATGACTCAGAGTTACCCTCTGATCATCTCTAAGTTGTCTACTACAGGTTATTTCATCGAAGAAATCTCCTGTAGTTACCTCTGTCATCTTCCTACCTTCTGTTATTTCCTCTGATTCTATAACTTTCTTAGTCTTCTTTTTTGGTGTTTTGGGTGAACGTTTGGTGGTTGATTTGATGGTTTGAGATGCTCCTGGAGGCGGAGGTGCCGTCTTTGCAGGCGGTGGTGATGTGGGGTTATGCACTGAGGCCAAGCAAGACAGGAGGGTTAACATCTGGTTTACATTCACAAGCACTGCTAACACGGAGAACACAGACAATTCGGGCTTCAAGGGTAGATGCTGTTCAAAGCCGGCACAATCAGCCCAAATCAATCAATTCTGAGAGTGCATTGCTATAAAATACTGGTTCTCAAATTGTAGCATGACAACAGGAAGCAAATTCTCGGGAATCAGAAGACCTCAACTCCAATTCTAGGCAAGTTGCTCCTATTATGAGCCTGGGCAAAGAGGCTAACCCCTTGTGAGCTTTTCTCATCTGCAAACAGAGATGTTTATTCAAGATTTCTGAAGGTGTTTGTCTACCTTAAAAAAAAAAAAAACTTACTTCTATGAGCTTCATCCATGTGCCACCCTTCTGTGATTATAAAAATACTTCATGTGGACGAAAGGACAATTCATAGGGCCCAGCGTGGTGGTGCACGCTTGTAATCCCAGCATTTGGGAGGCTGAGACAGGAGGATCCCAGTTTGCGGCCAGCCTTAGCTACCACTTAGGCCCTCCGCAATTTAGTAAGACCCTGTTTCAAACTAAAAAACAAAAAATAGGGCTGGGGGTGTAGCTTGAAGGTAGAATGCCCCTGGGTTCCATCTCTAGTTCCGCAAAAAAAAAAAAAAAAAAAAGAAAGAAAGAAAAGAAAAAGAAAGGATATTCATGCTCCTGAGAAGAGGAATATAATAATCATTTTTTTCTGATTTTATACGCATTTAAATAAAATGATATCAATTTGCCTTTTTTAATTTTTTTTCAGTACTGGGGATTGAGCCCAGGGACATTCTACCTCTGAGCTACATTCCCATTCCTACTTACTTTGAACCAGGGTCTCACTAAGTTGCAGAGGGCCTCACTAAATAGCTGAAGCTGACTGCCAATCTGCGATCCTCCTGTCTCAGTCTCTCAAGTGCTGGGATTACAAGCGTGCACCACCACACCTGGCACAATTTGCCTTTTTTATGATAAAAGTTCTATGTGAATATTCTCAAAATTTCACATCTTCTTATGCTTTTCCTCAAAATGTGTTTTTCTTCCTGAAGATAAACAATGATTTGGTACATATCTCCTTAATCTTTCATCCCCCCGCAAAAAAAAAAAAACCTAAACCGCACCCACACCTTTTCACTTCTACAAGAGAAGACATACAGTATTTTTCCACACCAGAAACCAGAAGAAAAGGAAAGGGACACGTCTAGAAGGTGAGAAAGCAGAGAGAATGGGGACTCTGGGTAGAGAAGAGTTGATAAGTCCTGCTGCCGCCGCCAAACATCTCAGAACTCTGCGGCTCTCCTCTCCATCAACTTACCTCTTTACCTCTCCCCCCTTCCCCTCCCACAAAAAAAAAAAAGCCAAGTATCCCAACGGGAGTAGCAGTTCCACCATGGACTAGTCAGTGATCTTGGGCTGTTTTCTCAACCACCCACAGAGACTCTTGGACTGAAATGTTTATGAAATGTTAGGACTTTAAATATATAGATGCCCCAAACAAGTATGTCTAGCAATCCTGAAAAAACACAGTGGTGAGATTCAAGGTAACATTATTTTTTTTAAAACAAAGTGCCAAAGCCAGGAGTGGCTCCCTCGATTTCAGTGGGGACCCCGATGTACATCTCCAAGAATTCTGTCAATGAAGTTGCCCTGCGTTGGCTTCTGATATTTGTGTTTTTGGTTTTTTTTGTTTGTTTGTTTGTTTGTTTTTGTCTCTCATGAGTTCTACCTAAACCTCAAGTACCCTATACTTCACACACGGAGGTACTGTTTGAGTTACATGTTTTCTTCATCGTTCTCTCACCGTCTTCCCCTCCACCCATCCTCTGCCCAGAATAAATTCTTGGGTTTGTTTTGTTTTTACTTTTGTTTTGTCTCAAAGCCAAAATAATTATCAAGGTAATGAGTAAACCTGTATCTCCCATCAGGGGCTTTCTCAGCGCGGCAGGAACGCTGAGCTCAGAGTTCCTGATTATGAGGGTGTTGTCTCCATTATTTTTGGAAGGCTTTCCAGTGAAAATACTGAGGAGTTAAGAAACATCCTTCAACTCTGCTGATCAACAATTTTCCACTCTTTCTTCACTGTTGCAGAGAAGCAGGAGGTATGACCTTGTTTAAATAAAATGATAAGATTCTAAAAGCAGTGCTTCTTTTCATTGTTGCCTCCCCAAATGTGTGTGTGTGTGTGTGTGTGTGTGTGTGTGTGTGTGCGTGTGTGCGTGCGTGTGGTACTGGGGATGGAACCCAGGGCCATTCTACCTCCAAGCTATATCCCCAGCCCTATATTTTACTCTTTATTTTGAAACAAGGTCTGAGTTGCAAAGGGCCTCACTAAGCAGTAGCTGAGGCTGTGCGCGAACCACAATCCTCCTGTCTCAGCCTCCCAAATGCTGGGATTACAAGCATGCGCCACCACATCCGGCTCCCAAATATTCTTATTTTGTCAAAATATAATTTAAAGACAAACATCTGGTAAAGGACAGCGTTCTACTATTTAAGTGTATTTAATTTTTTAAAAAATATCTGTAGGTTTATGTGTGTGTTGCTGAAAATTGAACCTAGGGGCACTCTGCCACAGAGCTACACCCACCAGCTCTATTTCATTTTTATTTTGAGACAGTCTCGCTAGGTTGTTGAGAGTCTCACTACTTGCCGAGGCTGTCCGTGAACCTTCAATCCTAAAGTCTCAGCCTCCCAAGTACTGAGATGACAAGCGTGTACCACCACACCCAGCTTAAGTGGAAGGTTTTGAAATAAATGAGACTGTCCCTTTTTATCGATTTTGCCACACACAGAGGGGACAGCAGGGATGGAACGGAGCATGTAATTGACGTTTAACAACATAGCAGATCTGCCTGTAAATTTAGTGACTTAGGCTAATTCATAAATGTCCTAGTTCAGAGAAGCTGAAAGTGTCAGTTTTATCCTTAGGTATATACTCAAGCCCAATGCACAGTTGGCTTGGTGGAGTCATTACCATTACGGGTGAGACAAAGAGTCATCAAGTGAGTGGATGAGTGTTGAGTTACTGCGTCTGAAGAAAACGCATATACACTCAGCTCCTATCCTTTCTGACACTCATCCAGCCATCTCTACTCTTGGAGCCAGAACAGGGATGCTGCCATTGGAAGATGTTTTTCTTCTTTAATCCATCCGTGCAGAACAAAGTAATTGTGAAGTAGCTTATACATCAGTCAAATCAGGACCACAATGGGCCACTGTCAGACATCATGAGCGGAGCTGAGGCGGGTGCACAGATCTGGCAATACCGAGAAGCGTTCAGTGGTACCAGGACACTTACCTTCCTCACAGAAACTCTCGTAATCTGAGCAGCACTTGCCGAACTTCTTGCACTGGGCGTCACAGTCACACTCCCTCCCTCGTGCAAAGGACTCGAAGCAGCGGCCTTTACAGGAAAGCTCTGCCCGAGAGCGAGACAAACACAGGGGTTACTGGTTAAGAACCCATACTCGTGCTTGGGTGGTCATCCGATCGCTGGTTAGCGTTCCAAGGGTGCCTTTACAACGTTTTTTGTTTGGAATGTGCACCGCATCCTCTAGAAAGGACACGGGTGATGCTTCGAAAGGAGACAGCCTGAGTCCCGAAAGAAATATAGCAACTTAAGGAAATGTCCCTTGCCCTTCGAGGTGGCAAGAGACACCCCAAAGTTGCCTCCATTA
This sequence comes from Muscardinus avellanarius, assembly GCF_963383645.1. Lineage (NCBI taxonomy): Eukaryota > Metazoa > Chordata > Mammalia > Rodentia > Gliridae > Muscardinus > Muscardinus avellanarius. The sequence goes on from NC_137793.1 coordinate 101,558,154, forward strand.
ATTATCTGTACAACAGTAGAAAATTGGGAAATGTCTAAATAGTGAAGGGCCCTCTATCTGAAACTCTTTTATCCTCTTCTCTTCTGACTGTTGCTTTGTAATAGGTTTATATTCATTGACTATTCATTTTTTAACAATATATTCCAAAGAGCTGACTAAATATAAATGGGTCACTGTTCAGGCTTAAAAATAACTTATGGCTAGGTATGGTGGCACACACCTATAATTCCAGTACTTGGGAGGCTGAGACAGAAGGATTGCAGGTTCCAGGCCGGCCTCAGCAACTTAGTGAGACTCTTACCAACCTATTGAGACCCTGTTTCAAAACTGAAGGGCTGGGGGTCTAGCTCAGAAGTATTATGCTTTTAGGTTCAACCACTAGTACCATAAAAAATAAAATAATTGTGATGGAAAGACCTTTATTAGGACAAACTGGGCAAGGTGCACCGTTTAATTGAAAGGTTTCAGCTTAATTCCCTGGTGTGGGTTATGTTAAAGGAAGCCTATTTGCTTCAAAGAAGCCTTGGAATAATCAGGATACAAGAGAGATTTTAGGTAATGAGAAGAAAATCCAGTGGAGCTAGGGAGGTGGTCTAGGGGAGGTGGTAGGGTAGAGTCAGAAATGATGAAGGAGACATTTCTTGGACATTATGCGCATATGTGAGAACATCGACGCCAATATCCTGCAGGGAAAGGGGGCGTGGGGAGGGAGCCGGGGAGCTCGCCAAGTGCCAAGTGCCGTGCACATGTATGTCACCATCGCCGTGACCTACGTTGTGATGGGAGACTACGGTGCACCGAGGAAAGTATATAAAAAAGAAGCCTCGGTTAGAGGTATAGTGAGTTGCCAAGGCCTACCTAAAATATAATTACTTGATCTGACACATAAAGTGTACAATATATTTACCAACTTTACATACAAATCCTAAAGCAAATAAGACTTTTACAACAGTTCAATTATACTTTTCATAAATAAAATACTGTTGATACTGTTCCTGTATCAACTGTGAAATGGCCCAAAATATGTTTAAGTAAAAAGCGAATAATCACTCATAATTTTAAAATTCAGACCCTTTGGGTTATTTGTTGTTGTTTTATTTCCCCATCGGGGAGGGCACTAGAGATTGAACCCAGAAGCATTCTACCTCCGGGCCCCAGAGACGGTCTCACTGCATGGCTGAGGCTGGCCACAAACCTGTGATCCTCCTGCCTCAGCTTCCCAAGTGCTGGGATTACACGCGTGCCCCCCACTGCACCTGTCTCCCTTTGGGTCTTCACTGAAACTCATCATTAGTCACCGGTGCTTCATCTTTAAAGTGCTCTTTCCAGGTAATTTAGAAACATGTTAAAACCAAAAAGACACATACGTGGTAGGCAAGATCATTCCGTGCCCATGGATGCTTTTGATGAAGTTATTGAAAGGCCCCATCACTAAGGAATTACACCTCTGGTTGTCAGTAAATGATTATACATTACTATTTAGTTAGTGGCTCCTGAGCCAGGGTATTAAGTCTCTATTTAAAATAAAGGCATTTTACTTGGCACTCGTCAATCATTTTCGTACAAGTGCCATCTTTCCAGGGTTTCCTGGAATCACCAGCTTTGATAGCATTCTTCGGGACAGTGCAGGACATTTATGCAAGTGAAGGGAAAGGCGTTCAAGCAAAGGAAGTGAGACAGAGGGAGAGAAGCTCTAACTAGCAGGGGGCGCGAGGGGAGGCGCGACAGACAGACAGCAGAGACGGCTCAGGACTTACCTACAGTGCAGACTTTCTTGAAGTCAGGGCAGCACTCCATGTAGTGTTGACAGTTATAATCACAGTTGCAGGTGGCATCTCTAGAATACCCTTCCCCACATCTCCCTGCACAGCTTGATAAATCTAAAATTATACAATACTAAGGTAAATATGGCCAAACCACTTTCAGAAAGGGGGAGGGCTACTAAGGAGGACCGACGATGCTGACTGGGGAGGGAGAAGTTTATCACTGGAGTATGTGGGAAATGATGCTCAGCGACTGGCCTGGCTGATTATTGGCCCGATCTCCTGTGACCCTGATCTTATCACTTCGTCCTATGCTAGATTGGGGAGATAAATGCACTTTAGGAAATTGGGCGCTGTAATGGCTTCTCCTGAAGAGTGATATTTCTGGGGGAGGGGTTGACAGCTACAGCTGCTGGTGATGCTGCTCCCGTGGTAAAGGCCAGTTGTCCTTTATTGTGCCTAGTACTGAGTCATGTGTACATGTCCCTAATGCTTAGAAAAATGTATTTGATGTAAAAAAAAAATCAAGCCAGGCGTGGTGGCGCACGCTTGTAATCCCCGCGCTTGGGAGGCAGAGACAGGAGGATCGCGCAGGTTCGAAGCCAGCCGCGCGCGCTGGCTTAGGAGACCCTGTTTCCAAAAATGAAAATGTAAAAATAGGTCTGGGAGTGTAGCCCGGAGGTAGAAGGGCTTCCAGAAACCCCAGTACCACCAAAAAAAAAAAAAAAAAAATCAAGACATAGGAATTTTAATAACTTTCTCAAGGATATACAGCTAGTTAATAGTTATAATATATGTTATAGGTCAATTAATAATTATTAATGATTTATCCTGACCTCTTTAACCCTTATAAATATCATGATCTGAAAAATAAATGATGTGATCATCCTAAAAACAGCGCATCCAGAATTTGAACTCTGACATTTAAGATTCTGGAGCCCAAGCGTTTTCTGCCCAGTCTCTCGTGTCTGCTGGAGTTTAAAGCAAGCTGGTTGTGCCAGCATGGGCGGTACGAGGTGTTCTCTTCTTTGGGTGAGGATAACAGAGAATCCTTAAAATAGCATCTAGGCGTGGATATAAAGATCATGAACAGAGTTCTTCTGGCAAAAAGCAACAACAAAGGCACAATTGTCCTCATATTTCTAAAAACCATTCAGAAAACAATGCATTAAAAGCCTCCTCAAGAGATAACCGCAGGAATGTCACCAAGGAATCCATTTCTGAAATACAGATTGGCAGGTGCAATGTCCTACATCCATAGAATGAGGTTGAAATGCACTGAAAAAATCTCAAAAGAAGAGAATCCAGGAAAGTTAAGGCCTTAATATGCAAATAAAACAATAGAGTAGGGTAACATTCATAACTTCTGCATACACATATATGTGCACGATACATACAAGAATGTATATATAGTGTATGTATATAAATACATATATTATATATAAAGAAGAAAGAACGAGAAAAAGTTGAGAAGGCAAGAGAAGCAGACGAAACAACATTGAAAGATTCTTTTACACTTGGAAGATTACTAACATAAGAAATCAATTATCTTTACAGGAAAAAGTAATTTTCATAGATTAGAGGTCTGCTTTATTTTTATTGCTATTGATTTAAACCACTGATTTTATTTCGTTTATCTAAAAAAAAAAAAAAGTAAAACTTCCAGTGAACAAGCGATTGTATTCCAGAAGAAAAGGTGGTTTAGGAACCATACTAGTATTTAGTCTTGCAATACCGTAATGAGAGAGCTGGAGGGGCTGGAGACACCAGAGGAGTCATCACTCCTAATTAAATATTTATATTTACTTTTCTGTGTCTTCCCATCTGTTATTATCTGAGTGATTCTGCAACTATGTCTATACAGGCAGTTATCTTTCATGTTCTGGTTTAATAAGGATTTTAGTTATTTTACCAGAAATGTCTACTTGAGAAATAAAAGTTCACAATGACAATCATGAGTCTTGGTTTTCCTTCCTTCCTTCCTTCCTTCCTTCCTTCCTTCCTTCCTTCCTTCCTTCTTCCCTCCCCTCCTTCTTATTCTGTCCCGTATTATTCTGAGAATGAACCCAGAGGCATTCTCACTCCACATTCCCCCCCCCCCAGCCCTATTTTATATTTATTTGAAAAACAAGGTCTCACTAAGTTGCTGAGGGCCTCTCAAGTTGCTGAGGCTGGCTTCAAACCTGAGATCCTCCTGTGTCAACCTCCCAAGTACTAGGATTATAGGCTTGTGCTACCACACCTGACTGAGTCTTGGTTTTTCTTCTCGGATTTTAGATATCAAAGGGGATAAGAAGGAAAAATCTAAAGTTGGATGTTATTACCACTAAGCAATCTCAAGCTCATCGTTGAGACTTTCACTAATGTGATTGGGTTAAATATATGTTACTATTTTCTAAAAAATGAATAACAACACTTGTCCATCCAGGACTGACTCTGAGGAGGACTGTAAATAATTTAACATTCTAAGACAAAATGAAATTTGTATCTATATAAGTCCATATCTAAAGGAAAAGTCCTTGTAAGAAAGAAAGAACACTTAGGACTAATAAAGTGCCCCTTGAGCCATTATCAGTGTTTACCATGATGCAACGTCCATGTTTATATCACACCAAAATAATTTATTTATCAAAAATGTATTTGTCATGAGACTAAATTTATTAGCCAAAATACATGCAAAATCATATCATTTAAATATGGCTCTTTTCAATCATTTTGGTGAGGTAGAGTTTTGTCATGCAACTGTTTCTATTTTTTAAACTTTCGGGAAAACCATAGGAATAATGAGTACCAACATTATTTTTACACAAATAAAATAATGGGGATGGAGATGTAGCTTAGTGGTAGAGCACTTGCCTAAATAATAATAATGATAACAATAATAATAATAATAATAATAATAATAATAATACATGTGAGGCCATGCATTCCATCCCTAGCACTGCAAAAACACCACCCCAACAACTCCCCAAACTCACAGCCCCTTGAAAGATTTCATCACACAAGAGGAAAAAAAGGCAAGAATTCCAAAACACTGATAAATATACCGTATTCTTTTTGCATAACTTTTAGGTTGTACTAAGTATTAAACTCAAGAAAATAGAAACATTTAGAGATCTATTTCCTGTTGTCCCCTGAATCAAAACTGAATGTTTATCAATAGTTGCTGAACATGAGTACTTATGCTGGTCAAGGTACCTTGAGATGAGACTTGTTGAATCAAGAAAACAGACAGTGGGAGCAGCAGGCAGATGGGGAGGACTTTCCACTCCATGTTGATCCCAGGGACTGTGCCCTTGCTGGAAGAAAGAAAAAAGTGTCAGGACAGTGCTCTTTAAACTCCCCGCTGAATGATGTGTGGGTTATGGGAATGTCTTAGTAACTTTCAAAATGCCGTTCAATAGTAAAACCATTCCGTTCTGGAAGGAAGGCTTTTAAAAGTAAGCAGCTTGTATGGTATAGAAAACATCTGATCGCTACACTTCATCTTGTGCAAAACAAGTCAACAAGTCGCCTCCGTCATATTATTGACCACGGGAATACTTTAGAAACCTCCAAACTAGAAAACAGACTTAGCTTAACGCCTCTGCTCAAAATACAGCATGTACTTACCGTGCAAGGTTGAAAGCCTATCTTGGAAAAACAAAATAAGCAGCTTCAGTAAAATTTAACCTAATAAACATTATAGTTATTATCCCAACTTTTCCTTCACTCTCAATATAAATTTATAGGTTTCCAACAGGTGTATTGCATAAACAGGATCCTTCTCAAAACTTTCCAACTACTATCCTTATAAATCTTTTTCAAACATCTTAAATGAAAACACATTTAATTCCACAGAGCAAGCTGACTTTTGACACTTACCGGTAAGAGGATAGATGAATTTCTCCAGTGTCCTGGAAGTCTTATATATCAGTGCAAATACATTGGGATGAACCAATTAGTCCAAAGGTTAGACAAAATCAACAGTGACAACCTATGAAATCAAACTTTCCTCATTTGTTGGAAGACAGCCCAGGCGACTAGACTTAGGCAACATCTGGAAAACACTTCCATTAAGAAAAATGACTACTACAAAATAAATTTGGATTTATTGGCCAAAACACAGTTCTAATTTCTAAGTGAAGTGAACAAATTGTTCTGAAATGGTAAAATCACTCTGGCAGACTCTGACTCAAGTATCAAACTAGCAACTTTAACATGGTCAAGTGCTGGTATTCCTTCCTTTCTTTCTCTCTTTCTTCCTTTCTTCTTTTTTCTCTCTTTCCTTCCTTCTTTCTCTTTTTTCTTTCTCTCCTTCCTTCCTTCCTGTTTTCCCTCTCTATCCTTCCTTCTTTTCTTTCTTTTTTCTTTCTCTCTCTTTTCAGTTAAACCTAGAAAAGGTGGTTTTGAAGCTTATATACTGTTAGCTTTGGGTATAATTTTTCCAAACTTATACCAATAAATCAAATGTACATGTCTTTTCTAGTGTTTTCATTTCTAATAAGCACAGAAAATATACTCTCAATTATATACAGGTAAATTATTCATACCATGGATTTTTCTAGCTTCCTTTATCATATAAAAACTATATTGATTGTTTTGTATTACTGGGATTGAACCCAGGGACATTTTACCTCTGATTTATATCCCCGGTTCTATTTTATTTATTTTTTATTTTGAAAAAGGGTCTCACTAAGTTGCTGAAGGCCTTGCTAAGTTACTGAGGCTGTCCTCAAACCTGTGATCCTCCTGTCTCTATTTACTGGGGTTTATAAGTATGTGGCACCATTCTCAATTTATATTGACATTTATCCTAGCCCAGCAATGTTTGGAAAAAGCTTTTTGTTTGTTTGTTTTCTTTTTTTTGTGGCACTAGGTAATCGAACCCAGGCACATTCTACCTCCAAGCTATATCCCCAGCCCTATTTTATTTTTTATTTTGAAAATAGGGTATCACTAACTTGCTAAGAGTCTTGCTAAGTTCCTGAGTTTGTCTTCAAACCTGTGATCCTCCTGTTTCAGCCTCCCAAGTATTAGAATGACAGATGTGCAGAAAAGGTCTTTTAAATTACACCTTTAGCTTCCTTGCCACTGTGAAAGTGTGAACCCTAACCCTCACCGAGCTAAGCCAGCACAAGGCTTCACCCCACTTTGGTATGATATGTTCCTGTTCAAATCTCACCCAACAACATAAGTTCTTGCTCATGCCTAACACCACCCTCTAAACTTCCCAGGGAAATTCAAATCACATCTGGAATTATAGACCAAAAAATCTACTCTGTTTTATGGAAATTATCCGTTTATTTATGTCTCACCTCTGACAGACTATGATTCTTCCAAGGACAACCAACACCCATGTCTTAATTCTATTGCCAACAGATAATCCAGTGTGTCACTAACAGAGACGTAGCAAAACAATGGTTCTTGTTCATATTCTGCCCTGTACTACGTATTTGATAGGTGCTAGGTTTAATTATTCTCTTGACCCACATTTTACAAACAAGAAGATGAAGACAGCGGGGCGTGGTGGTGCACGCTTGTAATCTCAGCTCTTTGGAGGCTGAGACAGGAGGATCGTGGCTCACAGACAGCCTCAGCTACTTAGTGAGACCCTGTTTCAAAATAAAAAAAAATAAAAAAATAGGGCTGAGGGTGTAGCTCAGAAGTAGAATGCCCCCGGGTTCCATCCTCAGTACCCCCCCACCAAAAAAATGAAGACAAACAAATGAAAAATTTGTAACCCACCCAAGGACGCATGAAGATCAGGAGCCAGAAGCAATATCTGAGCTCACAACTTTTCCTTCCAGCATGTTCATCTCTCTTGATCAACACCTTTGTCTTAGCACATAATCATTGTACTAACTTTGACTTCTTGATATTTACATATAGGCTTATGAAATTGTAGCATGTGTGTATGTGTTGGTGGTACTGCAGATTGAAACCCAGGAGTAGCCTACCACGGAGCTATACTGTCAGTCAAATTTTTTTTGTTTGTTTCCTTATTATGGTACTAGGGAGAGAACCCAGAGGCATTCTACCTCCAACCTACATCCCCAGCCCTATTTTTTGTTCTTTATGTTGAAAAACAGCCTTCACTACATAGCCGAGGCTGGCTATGAACCTGAAGTTCCTGTCTCAGCCTCCAAGTACTGGAATTACAAGCATGCACCACCATGCACGGCTCCTATTTAATTTTTGTTTTTGAAACAAAGCATCACTAGGTTGTTGAGAGCCTCACTATGTGGCTGAGGCTGTCCTCAAATCTGCAATCCTTCTGTCTCAGCCTTCCAAGCACTGGGATTACAGGCATGCACCACCAAGCCAGAAGATTGTATCCTTCTTAAAGAGAGGGATTATAAACCGGGCGTGGTGGTGCACGCTTGTAATCCCCGCGCTTGGGAGGCGGAGACAGGAGGATCGCGCAGGTTCGAAGCCAGCCGCGTGCGCTGGCTTAGGAGACCCTGTTTCCAAATAAAAATGAAAAATAGGTCTGGGAGTGTAGCCTGGAGGTAGAAGGGCTTCCAGGAACCCCAGTACCATCAAAAAAAAAAAAGAGAGGGCTTATAATATAAACATTTCTTTTGTTCCCACAATGCTCATTTCTGGGATATATATACAATTTAGAGGCTATCTGCTCATCTCCTGATAACCCCTTTTCTCTTGGAACTACCTCTGCATTTAGAGGGGTATTTCTCCTCTAGCTCTGGTTGCATATGTGATTTTATCATATCTGCCACAGCTGATAGGAGCAAGAGGAGAAACTTAAACCAAACAAAGTGATTATATTTCCCTCTCCTGGACATCTAGAATTACCATTCAGGAATCACAAGTATGCCTGTCTACACAGATCTACAACATGTTGATATCTACCCATGAGCTAAAGAAATAGAGGGAATCCGTCAGAATGAATAGCTGCCAATGACCAAAGCAGCCATGTGGAGAAAGATTTCTAAGACTTCCAGGAAGATGGCGACTGAGAAAAGCAGCATTTTCGAGTCCTGCTAACACTGGATCTCAATTGCCACAAAATCAGCGCTTTTCATAGCCAGAAAACATTATCAGCAGAGAAATAAAAAATGTAAACAGAGAGTCAGAGAAAAAAAAGTCTAGAAGAACAACCAGAGACCAGAAAAGAAACCAGCCCGCATTGTGGAGCCGCACCGGCGCCATCATGCCTCACAGCACCAGGCTTCAGAGAGGAAAGGTAAATAAGGAGCTGAAGTGAGTAGCTGTGGATCATTTGGGTGTAATTCAGCAGTTCTTTCAGTGCAAAGAATGTCTAAAACTCCCAGTGGCCAAGCTCAGCTCATCACTCCTTCCAGGGACTCGGAACGGAGCTCAAAACCAGAAAAGAAATATGCCAACCTCATGGCTGAGGGCGTGGCATGGCACCATATTGCAAGCAGCAGCGGCGAGTTCACCACGCCCGAGACAGCTCCAGATCAGCATGCACAATAACCATAAGTGAAATTGCGGCCCCTATAGGAGAAATCCCAGCTCTGTACCCACAGGGACTTGCACAGCTTTGATAATCTCCCTGGGTCTGAGATTTTGCAGTCCAACCCAGTGAAGGAGTAGTGGTGGCAATGATACCACATCCTAGTTGCAGCTCCCCGTGGGAAAACGCCCAGCTTGGCATCCCCAGGGTCTTGTGCAGCATCGATTAACTCCTTGGGTCTGAGACTTTACGATACAACCCAGTAAAGGAGTACTGGCGGCTGAGATTACCACAAACTTGAGATCCAGAGCACCCTAAGTGAAGTCGTGGTGACCCAGGAAAGAACCCAGAGAAGTCACAAACTTCTAAAATCATTGGAAAGAGGAACAACAATAGAGCGATGAACACCCACAACCCCATAATATCAGAACCTGATAACACAAAAATTCAGAGATCTCCAGAAGATCGAATCAGGAATATAACTGTAGAAATAATATAGGACTTTCTAAAAGAATTTAGAGAGAGTCTAAAAGAAAAAAAGGATGCAATCATTGAAGTAAAGGCATCAATTCAAACTATAAACAATAGATTAGACCATATGGAGAATAGAATCTCACTCCTAAAAGATGATCACTCCAAAAACAAACACAAAATTTATAACTTAGAGAAAAAATTCAGACAGCAGGAATCTGACATTGAAGAAATATGGGCCCATTTTAAGAGAGCTAACCTAAGAATAATTGGAATAGAGGAGGGAAAAGAAGGTGAAACCAAAGGGATCAATAATCTCTTCAAAGAAATAATAGCAGAAAATTTTCCAAACATAGAGCAAGAGGTTGATATACAGATCCAGGAAATTTATAGAACTCCCTTTAGACAGGATAAAAGAAAAGGTTCCCCACGCCACATAATTGTCAAAATGACCAAGCAGAGAATCTTAAAGGCAACAAAAACAAAAGGCAAAGTGACATTCAGAGGCAAACCAATTAGAATCACTCCAGACTTCCCAAACCAAGTCATGAAAGCCATAAGGGCTTGGAGTAACATAATTCAAACTCTGAAAGAAAACAGCTTCCAGCCAAAAATTTCCTACCCAGCAAAACTATCTATCAAATTAGATGGGGAAATAAGAAGCTTCCATGACAAACAGAAACTGAAGGAATTTGTCTTCAAAACCAGCACCAGAGAAAATACTCAGAGAGATTAACTACAAAGAAGAAATAGGTAATACACACCAGAACCAGAGAAACAAGATTTTCCATCTAGCAGACAACTAAGCAAAGAATAAACAGTATTTCAAACAGAAGTAAAATCTTAACATGTTAGGAATTAAAAGTTATCTCTCAATAATCACACTGAATGTAAATGGCCTCAATTCCCCATTAAAAAGACATAAAGTGGCAAAATGGATTAAAACCAGAATCCATCCATCTGCTACTTACAAGAAACACATTTTACAAGTAAAGACAGTAACAAACTCAAGGTAAAGGGCTGGAGCAAGGTAATTCATGTTAAGTAGCCATCCTAACAAATGTGAAGTAGTATTTCACTATAGTTTTTATTTGTATTTCCTTAATGATTAGTTATATTATGATAATGATGAGTGATATTCATGTGTTTATTTGTCATATAAAAATCTTTGGAGATTCATTATCTATTTTATTCTTTTACCTATTTCTAAATTGTTTTCTTTGCTTTTATTGTTGCTAATTTTTAGGATTTCTATTTGGAATATTAACATACCTTCAGATATAGCATTTGGAAATATTTTATCCCATTCTATCAGTAACTTTTAATTCTGTTTACATTGTCTTTGGATGTACAATATTTTTCTATTTTTTATGAAGTTTGTTTGTTTATTCTTTTGTTACCTGTGCCTTTGGAATCATATCCAAGAAATCACTGCCAATTTCAATACTGTAAAGTTTTATGACCCAGGTTTTCTTCTAAAAGTTCATAGTCTTAAGATTTACATTTATGTCTTTTATCTATTTTGAGTTAATATTTGTATCTGGTGTTAGATAAGGGCCCAATTTTATTCTTTTTCATGTAGTTATTATTTTTCAACAATATTTAGTGAAAAGATTATTATTTCCTTCACCAAATGTTCTTGGAAACCTTGTCAAAATGACCATATATGGAAGAAAAAAACAAACAAACATATCAAAGTTAATGAGGAAACCAAGCATGGGAAGGAGGGAGGAGGAAGGAAGGGTTAGGGATTGGGTAGAGGCTGATTGGGTGATGTGTGCGTGTATATCTCCACACAAGTTTTTTTTTTTTTATCCCATTAAGATGTATGACTACAATGCACTAATAAAAATTTATTTTACAACAACAACAAAAAGATTTCTAATACCTTTCTAGGTCCTGGTTACTCTTTAGTCTTTACACCCCACTTTGTGCTAGGGACTTTATGGTAAATTCTTTTTATTTTTATTTTTTTGGTGGTACTGGGGTTCCTGAAAGCCCTTCTACCTCCGGGCTACACTCCCAGACCTATTTTTACATTTTTATTTGGAAACAGGGTCTCCTAAGCCAGAGCGCGGCTGGCTTCAAACCTGCGCGATCCTCCTGTCTCTGCCTCCCAAGCGCGGGGATTATAAGCGTGCGCCACCACGCCCAGCCTTTTATAGTAAATTCTGTCTTTGGAGCTAAAGCTGGTAAAAAGTGCTTTTTTTGCTATATAACATTGCAAATAAATTCATAGATGATATACAAAAGATCCTGTTGAATAGAGTTGAACAAAATTATCTTCATTCTTGGCTTATTGAACTCAAAGGGGAAGCAAGAAGCTTCGTAACTTTTTCAAGTCAGAACTTTAAAGTATTAGTTTATTAGTTTATGAAATGTTGGAAATACCCAAATCAGATGCAAGAATGCATACAGACATACCCAGATGTGGTGGTGCACTCCTGTGATCCCAGTGCTTGGGAGGCTGAAACAGGAAAATCGCAGGTTTGATGACACCCCAAGCAACTTAGTGAGACCCTGTTTTGAAATAAAAAATAAAATTGGGCTGATAGCATTCAGAGCTAGAATGCCCTTGTAGCTCAATCTTTAGTAACACACACACACACACACACACACACACACACACTATACACAGACACATATTCTTAATAAAATATAAATCACTCTATAAGTACTATCATTTTGCTCTATATAAAATTAAATAAAATGATGGTTAATGACATTCTTAAATTGGTTGAATAATACACACTTAATCTTTTTTTGTGTGTGTGTGTGTGTGTGTGTGTGTGTGTGTGTGGGTCTGAGGATGAAATCCAGGGGCATTCTACCTCTGAGCTACACCCCCTGCCTTTTTTTAAAATCTTATTTTGAAACAGGGTCTCACTGAGTTGCAGAGGGTCTCACTATGTAGCTGAGGCTGTCTACAAACCATAATCCTCCTGTCTCAGCCTCCCAAATGCTGGGATTACAAGTGTAAGCCACCACACCTAGCACACTTATTCTTTTTTTTTTTTTTTTTTTTTTGGTGGTACTGGGGTTCCTGGAAGCCCTCCTTCCTCCGGGCTACACTCCCAGACCTATTTTATATTTTTGAAACAGGGTCTCTTACACCAGCACGGCTGGCTTCGAACCTGCGCGATCCTCCTGTCTCCGCCTCCCAAGCGCGGGGATTACAAGCGTGCGCCACCACGCCCGGCGCACACTTATTCTTAATTCCAAGTTCTGGGCTTGGAAAACTGACCAAAAAATATGATCACAGGCATGTGTATGTGCCTCTGTGCATGTGTGCACACATTTGTAGCCACTGTAAGCTATAACTTTATTTATGTATTTATACATTTATGTATTTATTTATTTATTTATTTATTTATTTATTTATGGTACTGGGGATGAAACCAGGAGCATTCTATTTCTGAGCCTACACCCCAGCCCTATTTTTTATTCTTTATTTTGAAACAGGGTCTCACTGAGTTGTAGAGGGCCTCACTAAGTAGGTGAGGCTAGCTTTGAACCTGTGATCCTCCTGTCTTAACCTCCCAAATACTGGGATCACAAACATGTACCACCACGTCTAGCTTGGGTACAACTTTAAAAATATCCATTAACATATTTTATTGTCATTAAAAACATTTTCTTTTTGTAATAAAAGAATGAGAAATGCTTAGCTCATTAGGTTTACCTAATTCTACTTGACTATGATTTACCTAATTCTACTGGATAATGAGACTCTCTGAGTAAAGTTGAAGCATACAATTATTTTTATATATTAAGTATATTTTTAGCCAAGCATGGTGATGCATGTCTGTAAACCCAGTATTTGGGAGGCTGACACTGGAGGATCATAGGTTTGAGGTTAGCCTCAACAATTTAGCAAGACCCCCAGCAACTTAGTGAGAGCTTGTTTTGAAATTAAAAAGGTCTGAAGGAGCCGGGCGTGGTGGCCCAGGTTTGTAATCCCAGCATGTGGGATTACATGCCTGAGACAGGAGGATCGCGGTACACGGAGAGCCTCCGCTATTAGTGAGGCCCTTTGCAACTCAGTGACACCTTATTTCAAAAATAAAGAATAAAAAGAGATAGGGCTGGGGGTGTAGCTCAGAGGTAGAATGCCCCTGGATCCCACCCACCTCAGTACCACAAAAATAAATAAATAAATAAGTATAAAATAAAAATAAAAAGGTCTGAAGGTATAGCTCAAAAGTAGAAAGCCCCTGGGTTCAGTCCATATATATATAATATATTATATATATATATATATATATTATACATATAATTATTTTTTAAACACTCCATCCCGTCAATACTGAGCCATACTTCCTTGATCACGCCAACAACTGACCCACTAGGTTATAAGCTCTTACTTTCAGATTTTTATTTCTTATTAAAGGTAGTTTCTTAATGTTTACTTAAATCTTATGCAAGTGGGATAAAATCACCCTAGAATTGCTTCTGATGTGGAGAAGATGGGAAGAGGTGAGTAACTACGCACATCTTTTAGGAACGATTTCCACACTCATGATGACATTCAAGGCTGTTTCGGGATATTTTCTCTGCGCTGGATTACTCCAGACCGTGGGGCCCTTCTCGCTCTGATCCATCTCTGTCCCTGCTGTTAGCCGTCACCCAGCCCCGCAGCCGGAGTGCCTGCTCCTGGTGGCTTTGCTCCACCTTTCCACAGCTTTGGTGTGTTTCATTTCCTTCCAGCTGAGCCTGGGACAGCCCGAAGCATGCCAGCGGAGAGCCACAGAGGCGAGCTTGTTCTTTACCCTCCTGATTTTGTGCATGATGCTAAGTTCCTGTGCTCCAGAGGCAGAAAGGCTCCTCGCCTCTCCTATGGAATAGAGACCGGGACTTTGGGGATTATTTCTGTCCGCTCTGTTCAAGCTATGTACACACACTGGAAAAGACTGTGGCCTTTTTGTTTTTTTCCTGGATGCTTGTTCAAAAGTCTAACCATCAAACAAGTCGACATATTATCGCAGTTGCTTTTGGAGATCTGTGGAGGTCGGAGAATTGGCCCCAGTCTTTTCTACCTTCTTCTCGCCTTCTTTTTACATACTACCTTCTTTCTATCTTCTGCCAAGTGTCATCTTGTCACCTCTCAGGCAGGTGTGACTTATGACTGTGTTTTCTCTGATAAAATATAAATAGAAGTGACAGCGAGGCGCCGTGGCACACACTTGTAATCCCAGGATTTGGGAAATTGAAACAGGAGGATCTCAGTTCTCCGACAGCCTCAGCTACTTAGTGAGCAACTCGGTGAGACCCTATTTCAAAATAAAGAATAAAGCCGGACGTGGTGGCGCACGCTTGTAATCTCAGCATTTGGGAGGCTGAGACAGGAGGATTGTACTTCTCCGACAGCTTTAGCTACTACTTAGTGAGGCCCTTTGAAACTCAGTGAGACCCTGTTTCAAAATAAAGAATAAAAATAGGGCTGGGGGTGTAGCTCAGAGATAGAATGCTCCTGGGCTCTATTCCCAGTATTGCAAAATAAAATAAAATAAAATAAAATATAATAAAATGAATAAAAAATAGGGCTGGGGTTAAAGCTCGGAGGTAGAATGCCCCTAGGTTCCATCTCCAGTATCATTAAAAAAAAAAGAAAGAATAAAAAATAGGACTGGGGGTGTAGCTCAGAGGTGGAATGCCCCTGGGTTCCATCCTAGTATCACTAATAATAATAATAACAATAATAATAATAAGAAGAAGAAGAACAATAATAAATAGGAGTCACATGCACATGCACAGCTTCCACCCAGTTCCCTAACAGGAGTGTGCTTCCTGTGGACTCTGTTTTTCACGCTTCTTGCAGACAAGAAGGCAGACATCAGAGACCAGCCTTGACCAGGCAGAGCAGGCCCATAGCTGAGGGAGGAGCATGCTTTGTGAGGCTCACATACTCTCTGCACTAGTATCATAAAAGAAAATACATTTCTATTTCATTTGAACAATGCTAACTTGAGATCTTTTTATGGCGTTATTCTAGCCAACAACAACAAAAAATCATTAAAAAAATCCCTAAATGTTTAAAGGAATTATATTCTAAACATTGATTTGTATACTATTAAAGAATGCAAAAGAACAAACCATTGGTAATGAACTCTTGATATTGGAAAGGAAGATATAAACTATGTTTATTTGCAGATGGCATGATTGTGCATGTAGAAAACCCTAAAATAATCTACAAAAAGTTTGTAAGAACTAATGAGTGGATTTAGCAGGATCTCAGGACATAGATCAATACAAGAGTCATGCTGAGGCCATTTTAGGACATGAGCTTAGTTAGGTGTGTATGAAAAAACAATTCTTTCCATTGAGTTTTCTAAAAATAAGTTCACTCATTAAATTCATCCATTCACTCAATTTTTGAACAGCTATAAAATGGTGTTTACTATATACCAACCCTAATATTAATTGCATGAAATACATGTATTTGAAAGCGAAACAAAATTTGTGGTTGCTAGGATTTTGGTACTAGCCAGGGAGCGAGATATTGAAACAAATATCTCAAATATTATGGAAAGGAGGAGACAGTAGGGTGAACAGCTGGAGTTGGACTTTGGGACATCGTGCAAATCTCATCTTTAAATTTTTCTACCTGGTGGGTTTATATAATTCTCTTGACTATTTAGACCTTGGTTTTCTAAACTGCAAAGTAGTAGCAACATTTCCTATGATGTTTTGGAATTACAGAGATGCATAAAAGGTGAGAGAGAAACATACTGAATGTCAGCGGCGTGTGCTCAGTGAATTGCAGGCAGTGTGGATGTGGATATGATTATTATCCAAGAGTTGCAGAAATTGCTACAGAAGCAGGGATCAAGAAGTGCTGACTCTGCCAGAGAGGTTTTTCAAAGATGGGTAACATATGCTACGGAGTCTGAAGGTTCCCATCTTTAGCAACAAGGTCATGGTAACAAGAAAAATGATATAATTTCTCTCTGATTCTTCCTACCTGTTTGGTCTTTAGTTCTTGATATTATAGCTTCTTCTTTCATGAATCAGAACTTTAAAACAATTTTTAAAAATTCCCCTTATAAGGTCCTTCCTTCCTTCCTTCCTTCCTTCCTTCCTTCCTTCCTTTCTTCCTTCCTTCCTTCTTTCCTTCCTTCCTTCCACTGAGGATTGAACCCAGGGGTATTCCACTGCCAAGCTACATCTACATCCTTTCCTTATTTTTAATTTGAAGCAAGGTCTTGCTAACTTGCCGAGTGCCTTGTTAAATTGCTGAGGCTGGCGTCCGACCTGCAATCCTCTTGTGTCAGCCTCCCAAGTGCTGGGATTGAAGGCGTGGGAAACCGTGTCTGGTTCTATACAGGCCTTTTCTAGTAGACCATCTTAGTAATAAGAAACATTTGTTGGGAATTTATTTTGTTGTGTGGCAGAAATGTATAACTTTGTTGAGCTTCCTGGTAAATTTATGACATACTTATTATAATTAAGCCCATTTTATATTTGAGATCAGCTGAGGTACAGAAGGTGCAATTATCTTGCTGGAGATCACAATGCTAGAAAATAAGTGGCAAAAATATTTTAATCCAGACCTATCTCATTATTTATCCAAAGGTCATTATTTTAACCAGTTCTATGATCTACATGGTATAACATTCAGGTGTGTGTGTGTGTGTGTGTGTGTGTGTGTGTGTGTGTGTGTGTGTCTCATTGGCTACTGAAGCCAGGGGCATTCTACTTCCAAGCTATACCTCCAGTTCTATTTTATTTTAATTTGAAATAGAATCTCCCTAGGTTAGTGAAATTCTTACTGTTTACTGAGGCTATCCTTAAACCCTCAACTCTCCTCTCTCCCAAGTACTGGGATTACAAACATGCGCCACCACACCCGGCCAACATTCAGAGTTAATAAAAGCCTTCTTGGAGCCGGGTGTGGTGGCGTACGCTTGAAATCCCAGCATTCAGGAGGCTGAGACCAGAGGATCATGGTTCACAGATAGCCTTGGCTACTCAGTAGGGCTCTCCGCAACTTAGTGAGACTCTGTTTCAAATTAAAAAGAATAAAAAATAGGGCAGGAGGTGTAGCTCGGAGGTTGAATGCCCCTAGGTTTCATCCTCAGACCCGCAAAACAAAACAAAACTAAACTAAAAACTTTCTTGGGTGCTTCTATATAACTGTATCTACATTTACAATGGAATCCCACTCTTATCAATAGCTGCCTTTCCCACTTTGTCTTGCGCTTCTTAAAATTTGAGAATGATTCTCCTTTGTTCATTTTGTAGCCTTTTCATACCTAGTATGATTTCTCCTTGCATCTGAGTGGCACAATAGAGCTGTTTGTTGAATTAAAACTAGGCTTACAATTCTTCTTCTTCTTCTTCTTCTTCTTCTTCTTCTTCTTCTTCTTCTTCTTCTTCTTCTTCTTCTTCTTCTTCCTTCTTCCTCTTCCTCTTCCTCTTCTTCTTCCTCTCCTCTTTCTTTTTCTCTTCTTTTTCTTCTCCTTCTGCCATACTGGGGATGGAACCCTGGAGCATTCTACCTCCAGGTGATACCCCCCAGCCCTACTTTTTATTCTTTATTCTGAAAAAGGATCTTACAGATTTGAAGAGGTCCTCATTAGGTAGCTGAGGCTGGCCATGGACCACGATCCTCCCAGTTCAGTCTCTCGAATGCTGGGATTACAAACGTGTGCCATCACGCCCGGCTACTACCTCCTCCTCCTCCTCCTCCTCCTCCTCCTCCTCCTCCTCCTCCTCCTCCCTCTCCCTCTCCTCCTCCCTCTCCCCCTCCCCCTCCCCCTCCCCCTCCTTCTTCTTCTTCTTCTTCTTCTTCTTCTTCTTCTTCTTCTTCTTCTTCTTCTTCTTCTTCTAATGGCCACTTGGCCATTCATGTTACGATAGCATTTTGATCTCTGAAGTCCTTATTACTTGAGTTCTAGAGGTCAAGGAGCCATGCTATGGGACAGCTCAAACAACATTACAAATGGATTTCCCAGGAGCCAACATGAGTAACCCCTTAAAACTATTTAAGTGAGTGAAAGTGAATTGGGGTGCTATGAAAACTCAGTGTGACAAATACTTGAGAATTGGGAAATTTGGAGAGGGTTAGGGTGTGGTTGAAAGACCACAGATAGGTGGGACAGGAGAAGAGATTCTCAAGAGGCAGTGCACTGAGTCATTTCATGGCTGGCCGGAACATCAGGCTCTTTAAAGATATTGAGGATAATACAGTGTTGGCTGATCATACAGCATTGCATAATAAGTGGTTTTTAAATCTCTTTCCTGGTGATGGTAGCCAATTCCTGCCAAAAGGAATAAGACCGCATTGGCATTTGCAACGAATTGCCTCTATGAAGATTTTATTAGGCTGAATCCAGAAAAATGAACCAGAAGCTTAAAATTCAACATTCCCTCCCTCTCAGCCCTTTTTGCTGATTCCTTATGAACCTCGACTTCATAGGATCTCTACATCTCCGGTGGCTTGCTAGATGTTGGTTGAATGAATTCATGAATAAATGTTACTGCTAGCATAGCGCTTGCTCCGTCTCTCCCTTGGACTGGGGAGGGGGACTTTGGCTTTGGTGAGCCAATGGCTTCCTCCTGTGCGCCAGACCCCAAAATTGAAGGGGTAGAATACAGAGAGGGAACAAATGGTTACTTATTTATTATTTTGTTTATACTCTTCTCTTCCTACAAGAACATAGGCATGGATTGAAGCCATATCTGCCAAATCATGGCAGAGACTAGATGTTCCATTTCCCCAGGTCCTGGAGAAAGTACATGAGGAGCTGTGTTCTCTGCAAAGGCAAGCTCAAGGTCACAGCCCTGTCTTCGAGAACAGGATTCCAAGACCAGGACAACACTCCTATCAACCATCAGCAATTATTGAGTGTCAACTAATGACTAGGTATTTACTCTGATTAAGGCAAAAAAACAAAAAACATAAGTAAAAACTAAATGAGATTTTATCATTCTCATATTACAAATAAGAAACCAAGCATTAAAATTTCAGTAGCTCTTTTCCTATGAAAGTGCTAGGAACAAGATTCCAGCCTATATTTGCCTGAAAATTATAGAAGTAGATTTTTTTTTTTATGTTACTGGGGATCAAACCCAGGGCCATTCTACCTCCGAGCTACACCCCCAGCCCTATTTTTTATTCTTTATTTTGAAACAGGATCTCACTGAGTTGCAAAGAGCCTCACTAAGTAGCTGAGGCTGTCTACGAACCTGGATTCTCCTGTTTCAGGTCTGGTGATGGAACCCAGGGGCATTTGACCTCCAAGCTACATCCCTTGCCCTATATTTTATTTTTTATTTTGAAACAGGGCCTCACTAAGTAGGTGAGGCTGTCCATGAACCACGATCCTTGGGTCTCAGCCGCCTGAATGCTGGGATTACAAGTGTGCGTTACCACGCCCGGTTATATTTTTTTATTCTTTATTTTGAAACAGGTCTCGCTAAGTTGAAAAGATCCTCACTAAGTAGCTGAGGCTGTCCACAGACTGCAATCTTCCTGGCTTACCCTTTCAAATGCTGGGATTACAAGCATGCACCACCACACCTGGCCTTTTTTATTTTATTTTAAAAACTTTTTTTTGGGGGGGTACTGGGGGTGGAACCCAGGGGCTTTCTACCTCGGGGCTATACTCCCAGACCTATTTTATATTTTTTTGGAAGCAAGGTCTCACTAAGTTGCTGAGAGCCTAACTAAGTAGCTGAGGCTGGCTTTGAACCTGTGCGATCCTCCTGTCTCAGCTTCCCAAGCACTGGGATTACAAGCGTGAACCACCACGCCCGGCTAAAAACATTTTAATTAATAAAAAGAAAAATATTCACCTATAATTTACCACCCTAGCATAATTGTTTACATTCTTATATATTATCTTCCAGATTTTGTCTATATGCACTTAAAATTTCACAAACAGACTCAAGATCAATAATAACATATTTTAATGTGTGTGTGTGTGTGTGTGTGTGTGTGTGTGTGTGTGTGAGAGAGAGAGAGAGAGAGAGAGAGAGAAAGTGTGTGAGATGTGTGATGCTGGGAACTGAACCCAGGGCCTTGTGCATGCTAGGCCAGCATGCTACCACTGTCAATTATTATTTGAAGTGATGTTGTGGTATTCCAAAACTTAACCAACTATCACTCTATTGTTGACTTCTATACAAGCCATTTCATTTTTTGCTAATGATTAATGCTGTAATAAACTCTTTTTATGTAGATTGTATTACATGTTACATTTAAAATGAATTATTAGGAATGAACTTTTATATTTTTTATATTTTTTATTTTTTTCAGTAGTGGATGGAACCCAGGGGCATTCTACCTTCGAGCTACACACCCAGCTCTATTTTTCTTTAATTTAAAACAGTGTCTCACTGAGTTGCAAAGAGCATCACTAAGTCGTAGCTGAGGCTGTCCGTGAACCGTGATCCTTCTGTTTCAGCCTCCCGAATGCTGGGATTACAACCATGCACCACCACGCCTGGCTCGAGGAATGAACCTTTATGATTCTTCATAATTGTCAAATTATCTCACTATCTAGAGAGTAAATTCATCAAATACAAAGAAATTATCTCATATAGGTTTGTATCCCCAGCACCTAGCAGAGAATTTGGCAAATAAACATTGTTTGATAAAATATCATGTTGAATTTAGTGAAACTATAGGGCTGTCATCTTAACGACAAGCATCATAACTGTGTGTGTGTGTGTGTGTGTGTGTGTGTGTGTGTGAGAGAGAGAGAGAGAGAGAGAGAGAGAGAGAGAGAGAGAGAGAGAGAGAGACTGGAGATTGAACCCCAGGACACTTTACCTCCCCAGTCCTTTTTTATTTTTTATTTGAAACAGGGTCTTGCTAGTTTGCTAGAGTCTCACCATGTTGCTGAGGCTGGCTTTGAACCTTGATTTTCCTGTCTCAGTCTCCCAACTACTGGAATTATAGACATGTGCCACTGCATCCAGCATATAAAAGTTCCTATTTTGTTTCTTCCAGCAGTGGGTATGAGTTGGTGAGTGTGTATGTAAACACACACACTGCTTAGTTACTCTTCCTCTGACAGCCTGCAGTTGTAGGCTGGAGCGCATTGTAAGCGGCCAGCAAGGTATGGCGGTGCCAGGAAACAGTGACTTCTGTGATTCTTTTTTTTTCCTTTGAGACAGGATCTCACTCTGCTGCCCAGGCTGCCTTCAAATTCCCAACCCTCCTGCCTCGGCCTCCCAAATACTGGGAGACCATTGTACCCAGGTGAAATAAGTGACTTTCACAGGAGCCTTCTACTGAATGATCCCAGAATTCAAAACAGCTAGGGTCAGCCCTCCGCAGCAAGGAAAAGAGGAATTGCGATTGCGCTCCTGCCCTCTCTCTCCCTCCTCTTCTCCCCCTCCCCTCCCCCTCCCCTCCCCTCCCCTCCCTTCCCTCTCTCCCTCTCTCCCTCTTTCCTTCTCTCCTCCTCTCCTCCTCTCCTCTCTCTCCTTCTCTCTCTATTCCTCTCTCCCTCTGCCCCCTCTCTCCCTCTTTCCTTCTCTCTCCTCTCTCCCTCTCTCCCTCTCTCTGTCTCTGTCTCTCTCTCTGTGTCTCTCTCATCTTAAGGCATAGTGCTATAAATGTGAGTGTTAGCAGATGGACACAGAAGGTCAAAGTGGAGGCAGGTAGCCAAAAATTAATTCCACTCCTGCTACCCTTTAGAGGAATGTGGGGGATTTAAGGAGAAAATAAATGAAAGGCCAAAAAAGATAAGTCCTGGTGTAAATTGATGACAGGACCTTACATAAATTCATCTGACTTCTATCTGGAGAAGACAGGTAGAAATACCAGAGGGGAGGAAGGCAAAGGAATTTATATGAATGCCAGTAAGACTAAAATTGGGATCATCTCAGACTTTGGGGGGCCAAAAGTGAACTTTTTTTAGATTTAGAAAACTAGCATAACATGAAAAGTAAAGAAAATACGTATTAAATAATGCAATGATCTAGAAAAAATTAATGATTTTTGTGGGTCTAGGGATGGAACCCAGGGGCACTAGACCTCCAAGCTACACCCCCAGCTCTATTTCTTTTTCTTTATTTTGAAACAGGGCCTCACTAAGTAGCGGAGGCTGTCCACGAATCACAATCCTCTGGTCTCAGCCTCCTGAATGCTGGGATTATAAGCATGTGCCACCATGCCCAGCTAAAATTCATGTTTTTTTAAGTCACAACTCACTTTGTGACCCCATATTGCCTTCCATAGAAAGACCAATCTTTTTGAAACAAAATTTTAATAAGCCCCTAGCAAAGTAGAAGCGGGCTATTGCTCAGGGCCTGGGTGGATGAAGCTAAGAGATAATTTAGATAAACAACGGCTGCTGACTAATAGCGGGTTATAGAGTCACCTGCTGTGTGCTGTGTGATAGCCTCTCCCCATTCCTCACAGTCTTATACGTCCTGTAACATTCACAAGTTTTTTTTTATATCAATGCATTTATTCTGGTGAAAAATTAAAAGTGTATTTTTGTAATCCCAGTACTTGGGAGGCTGAAACAGGAGGTTGGAGGTTTGAGGACAGTCTCAGCAAATATGAGACTCATCAACCTAGCAAGACCCTGTTTCAAAATAAAATTAAAATAAGTCCAGCGATATAACTCGGAGGTAGAATGCCCGTGGATTCAATCCCCAGTAACACACACACACACACACACACACACACACACACACACACGATATGCTTTCAGAGGCTAATAGTCACAAGGACTGAAGGGCTGAAAGCATAAATAGCTCCAAAATCAAAGAATAATTAGAGATAAAGAGTGTTTGAGAGAACACCTCTGACCTGGGAGGCCAACATGAAGGACCAGGAGGCAGATTCCTGCCATCTTCCTGGGGGCCTTGGCTGGGCTGATTCTCCATGTATCCCACAAGGAAATTCTAGAAGTCTGGGTTAAGGTATCAAAGGACAGGTGAGAGAACAATTTGGGTTTTGGTTTATATTTTATTTTTTATCACCAAACCAAACAATACTTAAGCATGAAACAAATTCTAAAAGCAAGTGAAAGTTTGGAGACATGAAAACTGTTTTGAAGCAGGAAAAGGTAAGGGTGGGTGTTTGTTGGTGGTGGATTACGGCCAGTTCCTTCTTTTCTGTGGGTGATTCTTATAAGTGATGCGCTGTTGGAAACTGGAATCATGTCTGCCGGCCAGAGTGAGTCACCGAAGGGATGATGGGAAATTGGTCAACAAGCTCTGGCGACTTTTGGGTAATAGGTCACTTTATATCTTCTGGCTCGGGCTATCCTCCCTCTCCCGTTGTTCCTAGAATTTCACCTGGACATCCTTTTTCTGCTTTATTGCATCAAGAAAAATTGGGCTGCAATCTGATATTTTTGTGAAGCCTCTTACAAGAAGCAAACCTATGAATCAAAGACTCGATGGGGCGACATAAATGCCAGTCTAGGCTTTCTGCCACAGCCAACCCACTCAACCATTCGCTTCTTCGGAAGAGTTCTCTTCAGAAGTCCAGCGTGCTAATGATTTGCAGCTGTTGCTGGTCTTGCTGGGGCAACCTGATGAGCCGGCCCTAGAAGTCGGGCAGACCCACTGGCATATCTGGAGTTCCTGACCAAATCCTATGAAAGCCAAAGACAGAGGGAGTATGGAAATCACACAAGGGGCTTCCTAAGAGCAATCCCAGGAAAAGCTCAGTAGAAATGTGTATTTGCCTAAAAGTAGCCGACCCCAGAGCTGTTTGCTTTAGGGCAAAAGCACCAGCAGGAACTTGTAGAATGTAATAAAATGAATGGTCAGTGAGAGGACGGAGGAAGGGAGGGATGAGTCACCACTCTTGAGACTTGTGTCTAGGAAAGAGAGGCTCCGGGGAGCAGGATGGAGGTGAGGAGGGGCCAGCCCCTGTGGCCGTCCAGGAACAACGGCCATGGGTGGGAACCTTCCACTTGGTAGGAACTCTCAGGCTAGGAAGGGGCAGAGCTGACCCGGGAGAAAATTAGCAGGTACCCAGGCCTGGCCCAGAAGAGTGCCACCTGCAGTATGCTCAAACCAGATGCCTTATTCACTCTAGAAAGACCTGGAAATACTACTGCTTACACCCTCCCTGAGCACGGAGGAGAGAGCAGTGTTTGGGAAATTAGTAAGTCAGGAGAGGTTTCTTTTTTCACCTTGTATCTCTTCTGTTGTGGCACTGGGAATTGAACCCAGGGCATTCTACCTCTGAGCTATACCCTCAAGTCTATTTTATTTTTTATTCTGAAACAGAGTCTCACTAAGTTGCTGAGGCTGGCAGTGGACCTGCAATTTTCCTGTCTCAGCCTCCCAAGTACTGGGATTAAAGGCCTCTGCCACCATGTCTGACTTGACTTTTAGCCTCCAAAGTATGAGAAATATCTACCTGTTGGTTATTTATAAATCGCCCAGTCTGTGGTACTTGATTACATGAATGTAAAAATGAAGATGTCCAACCAATATCCCCACAACAGCCTGCCACCAAGCTGAGAAGGGAAGGGTCCTGGCATGAGTGTCATAAGAATGCACTGAGCTAGGCTAGGGATGTAGCTCGGTGGTGGAGTGCTCGTCAGGCAAGGAAACCTCCTGGGTTTCACCCCCAGATCCATAGGGCAGAGAACTCTGAAATAGACCAGAAATGTGGGATCAGTTAGTTCAAGTCTTCACATCAAAACTGGGCACAGATTGGAATTGCATTTTCCGGCATCTTTTCCCATGGGGCAGTCACGTGACTGTGTCGTGGTTTATGGGAAGAAGTGATGTGTACCCCTTTCATTTTGGACAGAGCAGGGAACGCCAAAGCCCGAGATGGTGGCAGAAGCCCAGACCTCTGGATGGCTGGGAATCAACCCTCTCTTCCTCCCTCCCCTTGGACTATGCCACAGACCAGAGAGAAATTTCAATTGTGTTTTGTATTATAGAAATGTGGGAAGATTAAAACACACACACACACACACACACACACACACACACGCATTTAGCATTACCTGGCAAATCCAGAATCTTAGGAAACTGGTAAAATGTAAATTGTTTTTTCTTCTGGAGAAATAAAGTGCACCCTTGAGATACGAGATACGATCGAAAAGCATTCCTATTTCTGGTGAGTAATTTTATGAAGTGCTGTGGCGACTGGTAGAAAGAGGCTGCCTGGCAAAAAAAAAAATCCCTTTGCATCAACTTCTGGGGAGTCATGTCCTTTGAGCTTAGCCCACCCAAAGCTGACCCTGCACTTCCACAGCTTGGAAATCCCAAAGCATTATGGCGAGCATTTGCAATGATCACACTCCCGATAAGGGATTAAATTTCCTTTTTCGGTCCTGGGAATTGAACCCAAGAGCATTCTACCTCTGAGCTACATCCCCTGCCCTTTTTTATTTGTTATTTTGAAACAGGGTCTCGCTAAGTGGCTGGAGCTGTTATCAAACCTGTTTGGTTTTTGTGTGTGTGTGTGTGTGTTTTTGGTTTTTTTTTTTTTTTTTTTTTTTGGGTCTCCGCTTCCCAAGTATTTACAGGGATTGCTGGGGTACAACACTGGACCAGGCTCCCTTCCTCCCTCCCTTCTTTCCCTTCCCTTCTCCTCTCCTCTGCCTCTCTTCCCTTCCTCTCATTTTATCTGAAATGATTTCAGACTTATAAATAAGTTGAAAAGTGAACAAAGATTTTCCATATATCTTTCATACAATTTCCTAAATACTAACACCTTAACACCACCACAAACATTCTTATTCTCCTTTAATTTAGTAAAGTTCCCTAGTATTTTTGTTTTGTGGTGTTGGGGATTGAACCCCAGGGGCATTCTACCTTCAAAAAACACCCCAGCCCCCTTTTATTGCAGTATTGGGGATGGAACCCAGGGGCACTCTACCTCTGAGTGACACCCCCAGCCCAATTTTTTTTATTCTTTATTTTGAAACAGGGTCTCAACTGAGTTGCAAAGGGCCTCACTAAGTAGTAGCTGAGGGGTCCTCGAACCGCGATCTTCCTGTCTCAGTCTCCCAAATGCTGGGATTACAAGTGTGTGCCACCATGCCTGGCTCATTTTTTATTCTTTATTTTGAAACAGGATCTCACTAAGTTGCCAAGGGCCTAAGTAGCTGAGGCCGGCCGAGCTATCCTCCTGTTTCAGCCTCCCAAGTATAGGGATTACAAGCATGTGCCATCATGCCTGGGCCCCCAATATTTTTCTTAAACTAATGACATTGATGATTTGGGCAAGTACTGGCCATTTATCTGACAAAATTTTCCTAAGTTTGGATTTGTATAATTGTTTCCTGCTAATTAAGTTTAGGTTATATATTTCTGTAAAGAATGCCACAGAGGGGTCTTGTAGTCTTCTTGATATATCAATTTGATCACTTGGCTAAGATTGATTCTGCCAAGTTTCTCCATTTTAAAGTGTTCTCCATTTTTTCCCTTTACTATTAATAAATATATTGTGAAGACATAATTAAAGACACATATGTATTCTATTTCTCATTATATTTTCATCCTCTAATGTCAACACCGATTAGTGATCTTGACCTAAAACAATTATTACTGTGGTGCTTAACAAACAGTAATTTCTATGACCTTCATTCGCGTGTGTGTGTGTGTGTGTGTGTGTGTGTGTGCGTGCATGTGTGTGACTAAGGCTTGACTCCAGGGACATTCTATCTCTCAGCTACACGCCCAGCTCTATTATTTTTTATTCTTTATTTTGAAACAGAGTCTAATTAAGTTGTGGAGGGCCTCACTAAGTTGACGAGGCTGGCCACAAACCTGCGATCCTTCTGTCTCAGCCTCCCAAGAGCTAGGATTACCGGCATGTGCCATCAAGCGTGGCATAGTCTCCATTCTTTCTTCACTTACTATTGAAATTCTACTAAAAGGAAGAGTTCTCCCTTTATTTACTTGTGAGTGAACTAAGACATTAACACAGATGAACACCATACCTTTGTGTCTTTCTGCGATGTCAGAATGTATTATCAGTAGATTTGTAAGCTACATCAGCTTCTTCAGCTTTAATTCACCAAGTACTCCCTCTGGTTTTGCTCAGAGTCCTGACCACAGAAATTGCAAGTTATTAGCTCTAATTACATTTCAGTTACTAATTGAGTCTCAGAAGCCAATGTGTCCTAGATTTAGTGTGTGTGTGTGTGTGTGTGTGTGTGTGTGTGCGCGCGCGCGCACACGCGTTTGGTGCAAAGAAAAAATTGAGGCCAGAATATGTAATGGAAATAATAATGTGGTCAGTGATGAAAATATATAACTTGGCAGGTGTGGTAGCACATTCCTATAATCCAGTGCTTGGGAGGGAGGCTGAGACAGAAGGACTGCAGGTTTAACACCAGCTGTAGCACTTTAGGGAAACTCTCAGCAACCAAGTAATACCCTGATTCAAAATATAATAATAAAAAGGGGCTGGGGGTGTATCTTAGGGGTAGAATGCCTCTGGGTTCAATTCTTCATACCATAAAAAGAAGAAAATAATAATAATGTGTAGTTTGATGGTTTAGACAGTTACTGAGAATGGAAAGTAGAATTGGTTGCTTAATAGAATGAGGTTATGGTGATAATAATCGAACTAGTCTTGCTGACTCCTTCAAGGTCAGCTCGAGACTGGTTGGAGAAGTAAATGTATTTATTAGTTTGTTTGTTTGTTGGTTGGTTGGTTGGTTTAGAAAAGACAGTGTAAGCCAGGCATGGTGGCGCGTGAATCTAATCCCAGTACTTGGGAGGCTGAGACAGGAGGATTGCAGGTTTATGGCCATCAAATTAGCAAGTCCCTCACAACTTAATGAGACCCTGTTTCAAAATAGAAAATAAAATAGGGTTGGAGGGTGTAGTTCAGAGGTAGAAGGCCCCGGGATTCAATCCCCAGCACCACACGCACACACATAACCCCCCCCCCAAAAAAAAGAGAGAAAGAATAGCTTTCTTAATTTTATTTATTTTTGAGAATTGCAAGTCTGTTTGTTTATTTATTTATTTATTTTTGGCTTTCTTAATTTTAAACAGATGTTTAAAGGGCAAAGGGCAAATGGGATATACAACCATAAGAGACTATCTTAGGAAGAACGACAGCAAACAGGAGAGAACTGTCCCCCTCCTGACTTCCTCTGGTCTTTCAGAATATTGCTGATGAACTCCCTCTGTGCCAACTTCCGAGTCTTTGCAACTGGTTTCTGGTTGAACTCAGACGCCTGCTTTTCTTTTATGGAAAACAACAGTCTAAAATCAAGCCCTCCCACAGGGAAAGGTTGCCAAGCCATCTGGGGTCCTCCGGGGACCAGAGCCATTTACCAAACCCCATTAAAGGCAGGCAGATGTGCCCTACATAAACACCAATGGCTGCCCAGCTAGGCAAAAGAGAATACAGAGGATCATCAAATGAACTGTAAACGCTCTACTTAAAGGAAAAGCAGATTTGGTGTTTGTGCAGTGAAGTTAGTCTGCAAGGACACTGGACTGACCCGGGGGTGTTGCAGTGTCCCACTTCAGTCTTGACTGTCTTTCTTTCATCAGCTTGCTTTATTACAGGTCTACTCAGAGCCTTTAAAATGCATCGAATGTGTTCATGACTTTCTAAAAGGGGAAAGCTGTACGCATTAGCAGGGGCCAGTAGCTCTCAAACATGAGCCTGCATCCCAGTCTGCCAGTCAGCAGGAAGGCTTGTTAAACATAAATTGTTCCATCTCCAATCTGGGTTTCTGATTCAGCAGGTCTGTGGGAGGGCCCAAGCATTTGCATTCCTAGCAGGTGCACAGGCCTTGCGGATGCTGCTGGGACAGGGACCATTTTGGGGTCCTCTGGCCTGGATTTATTGTACCCAAACCATTTGGGTTAACATGGGTTTTCAGGGATTGTGTCTTTCAACTCCCAATAAGAGACAAACTAAAATCAGGTCATTTTAATTGGATTTTGTTACTGTTTGTTTATTGTTTTCTTCCTTCCTTTCTCTATCTCTTTCCCTTCCTTCCTTCCTTTCTTCCTTCCTTCCTCCCTTTCGTTCTTCTGATTGAACCCAAAGGATTTCTACCTCCAAACTATACTCCCAGCCATTTTTATTTTTTGTCTGGAAAGAGGGTCTTATTAGGTTGCCGAAAGTCTTAACTACAGCAACTACATTGCTGAGGCTGTCCTTGAACCTGTGACCCTCCTGTCTCAGCCTCCCAAGTGCTGGGATTACAGGTGTGTGTCACCATGCCTGGCTTGTTGCAGGTTCTGTTAAACTTCAATCTGCTATTTTCAAAAACATAGACCAAGATTTACCGATCATCCTCGACAGTTCTCCAATGGCCCCAAAGCTTGCCTCGTTTTAGCATCGATGTGTGTAATTCGACAACGTTTGTTTTTGCAGCAGTAAAGAAGCATTGACTTGCAGTTTGTTTTTCCTGGTTTGAGATTTCATCCCACTGATGATTCATTAAGAGAAACTTAGTCTTCTTATAGATCATAGTGGGGAGTTTTGCACCAAAAGGTACACATTATGCCTTTAGATTTTTGGGGTTTTTGTTGTTTTTCTTTTACAATTTGGGTTTCATTAAAGATTTTAGTTCTAGCCAGGCGTGGGTGCACGCTTGTAATCCCAGCACTTGGGAGGCTGAGACAGGAGGATCACCTTTCTCAGCCAGCCTCAGCTTCTCAGTGAGGCCCTCTGCAACTCAATGAGACCCTGTTTCAAAATAAAGATGAGAAAATAGTGCTGGGGGGATATAGCTCAGAGGTAGAATGCACCTGGGTTCCATCTCCAGTACTGAAAAAAAAAAAGTCCAGGTTCCTATCTATTATTCAGAAAGCACATGTGTTTTAAAACCAAGGATTCAGAATTTTTAGAACTTCAAAATGCTAAACTGAGTACATTTTATCATACATAATATTTCTGTCGTGGGAAAACACAATACCTTCTGTGAGTTCTTGGCTTCCGTGGTGAAAAGAATTTCAGCACACCCCAGTCAGAGATGAAGGCAGAGGTTTTACTTAGGAAAAACAAGGGATTTGAGGGAGAAGGCAGCCCATCTTAAGAGGTGGAGAGCATCCATGCAAGACAAGAGCAAGAGCAAGGGAGGCTTTTTGATGCTTTTTCAGTTCTTTTATAGAACTTCCTTGAGCTGATGGGTGGGGTCCCACCATGGAAGTGTGGACTTCTAAATCTTCAGGTTCCCCTGGCAACAGGGAGGGATGGTGGGTGGCTGAGTCCTGACCTTTGTCCTCTCCTCTTGGACCCTTTGTTTACTAGGCTTCTCAGAAATTCCAGGTGGGGAAAGGGACCACTGTGATTAAGAGTGTGGGCCCACGAGGCTTCTCCCCAAGACATACTCTATAGGCGTTAGAGATTGTGACCTTTGCAGGTTTTAAAATGATATTTTCCTCTCCTTTCCAGTTCATCTACTTTTCTACCTAAAATCTTATTTCTTCTATTCTACCTCGTCATTTCCAAGGGGTACAGGACTGGCACCTGGCAGATAAATTAACTGAGATTTATGCAGGGAAATATATGAAGTCATACTAAGTGGGATAAATAAAGATAATATGCAGTTTTATAATGCTCAAGTTTTGCTAACAAATAGATTCAAGTTAGGTCATAATTTTCCTTTCACTCTCTGTGTGTGTGGTACTGGAGATAGAACCCAAGGCCATTCTACTTCCCAGCGATACCCCCAGCCCTATTCAGTTTTTATTTTGAAATGGGTCTTTTTTTAAAATAAAATATGAGCCGGGCGTGGTGGCACACGCTTGTAATCCCTGCGCTTGGGAGGCAGAGACAGGAGGATTGCGCAGGTTCGAAGCCAGTCTTGCTGGCTTAAGGTAGTCTGTTTCATATATATATATATATATATATATATATAATAGGTCTGGGAGTGTAGCCCGGAGGTAGAAGAGTTTCCGGGAACCCCAGTACCACCAATAAATAAATGAATAAATAAATGAATAAATAAATGAATGAATAAATAAATAAATAAATATGTAATGTACCAGTATTGGGAATGGCCTAGGAAGATTTGAGAAAGCTCTGATTATTAATATATCTCAAAAATAAATGGGTAAAAATGGCAGACCGGGGGAAAGACTTGGTTTTAGTTTCAATCAGGAAGCAAACGGCCATTGAAACTTAAATTAACCTAGCTAAAGGTAATTAGCAAGTCTATAGGAGAGGGGAGCTAGGACTTCCTCATCCTCCTTCTAAAGGCAGGTTTACATAATGACTGGATGATCGAGCTGGGTGGGAGGAGGGGTCGACCTTCCTGAAAGGAGACACCTTGGTGGGAAAGTAAGGGGAGGAGTTTTTACTACGTCAGAATTACGTGAACAAGATGGAGGTCGTGTGTTTTATAAAAAGTCTGTTCCGAGTTTTGTACTTCGATGATTTCGTTCGAAGCACCCCCTCATGAGGCTGTAACTGTCTCCTGTATTTCTATCTTTTTAATAAACTTCTTTAAATCTTCAGCAAGAGTCCGGGCTATTGCATATCTATCCTTAGCTCAGGACAAGAACCCACGCTCTTTGTGTTTTTTGTGTTTTTTTTTGTGTGTGTGTTTTGGGGGAAATTGTGTCCGGGAGCCTAACAGGGGTCCTCCCGGGGATAATTTCCAAAATCATAACATTTTCTCTCAAAACCGTATCATGTTACACTTCACGAATTTGCATGTCAGCCTTGCACAGGGGCCATGCTAATCTTCTCTGTATGGGTCCAATTTTAGTATATGTGCACTGAAGCAAGCACGGGAATGGGTCTTGCTAAGCTTTTGAACCTATGCTTCTCCTGTCTCAGCCTCTCCAGGACTGGGACTACAGGAGTGTGCCACCACGTCCACATGTCCAGCTTCTTTTAAATTTTTTTTTTTTTTCAGTACTGGGGATGGAACCCAGAGGCATTTGACCTCCAAGCTACATCCCCTGCCCTATTTTTTATTCTTTATTTGAAAGAGGGTCTCACTAAGTTGTAGAGGGCCTCACTAAGTAGGTGAAGCTGACCATGAACCTCGATCCTCCAGTCTCAGCCTCCCAAATGCTGGGATTACAAGCGTGTGCCACCATGCCCGGCTTATATATTTTTTTATTTTTTATTCTGAGACAGGGTCTCACTGAGTTGTAAAGGGACTCACTAACTAGCTAAGGCTGTCTGTGAACCACGATCCTCCTGTCTCCGCCTCCCAGATGCAGGGATTACAAGCTTGCGCCACCACGCCCAGCTTCTTTTACCTTTTAAAATAGATTTTTGAGATAATTCATACACAATAAAATACAGAGATTTATATTTATTATTTATAATACTGTTTTTTTGTGAGACAGGTTCTTGTTATCATGTCCTGGCCACTGTATTCTATATTTATTTATTTATTTAATTTTTGCGGGTCTGGGGATGGAACCCAGAGGCATTTGACCTCTGAGCTACACCACCTGCCCTATTTTTTATTCTTTTTTTTCCCCTTTTTTTGGTGGTACTTGGGTTCCTGGAAACCCTTCTACCTCCGGGCTACACTCCCAGACCTATTTTTACATTTTTATTTGAAAACAGGGTCTCCTAAGCCAGCGTGCGCGGCTGGCTTCGAACCTGCGCGATCCTCCTGTCTCTGCCTCCCAAGAGCGGGGATTACAAGCGTGCGCTACCACGCCCAGCTATTTTTTATTCTTTATTTTGAAATAGGGTCTCACTAAGTGGAGGTGCCTCACTAAGTAATTGAGGCTCTCTGGGAACCGCGATTCTCCTGTCTCAGCCTCCCGAATGCTGAGATTACAAGCATGCTTCACCATGCCCGGCTACACTGTATTCTATTTTATGACTTTATCATACTTTGTTGAGCTAGAATCACTCAATAAACATTTGGGGTCTACTTTTTTGTTATTAAGCATAACAATGCTGTGAACAATTGAGAACAAATTTTTTGTGTGAACATGTAGGACCCAAGCCAGAGTCTTGTGTGAACTGGCAAATACTTCATCACTGACTTACACTCCCAACCCTGCTTAATTTCTTTGAGGAGTTGTAAAACTTTTTTTTTTTTTTAACCACAGTGGCTGCACCATTTCATATTTCTAATAGCAGTGTCTAATGGTTGCAGTTCCAAATCCATTGCCATGCAATAGTTCTTTTTATTATTTTTTATTAAAACAACCCTAGTGACTTCAAAGAGATATTTCATTGTGGTCTTGATTTTTATTTTCTTGAGGGATAATGATGTGGACATATTTTCCCCATGTGCTTATCAGTCATTTCTAACTCTTTTTTTTTTTGAGAAATATTTATTCAATCCTTCTATTCATTTTCAAATTGAGTTATCACTTTACTGTTGAGTTTGTAGCTGTTCATAAATGTTCCCTGTGTTGTTGTAAGCCTTTGGATAATTTACAGAATTTTGGAACAGTTGATGTTTATAGTTTTTTTTTTGTTTGTTTTTTGGCCAGTTTTCTCATAACTTCTATGAAGGATCTGATTTTTCAGGCTTCTTATTCTTCCATTCCAGAAATGCTCCCAGGTCGTATTTTCTAGGTTATGGAAACTCTTTCAATTTTCAAAACTCATTTGGACTGTCAAATTGTGGGTTTGCTCTGAATGTAAGTCACACCCTCATTTGTTTTTAGCTAACTCATTTTTTCCAGTAGCTGTATGATTTGAATAAAGGAGATGACAAAAATAATATTTTTTCAACATACAGTAGAACTCTTGATGAAGAAGAGGTTTAAGCACAAATCCTGCATTTTTTTTTTTTTTTTTTTTTTTTTTGCAGAACCCAGGGGCGTTCTACCTCCAGGCTACACCCCCAGCCCTAATTTTTATTCTTTATTTTGAAACAGGGCCTCACTGAGTTGCAAAGGGTCTCACTAAGTAGCTGAGGCTCTCCGTGAACTGCGATCCTCTTGTCTCAGCCTCCCAAATGCTGGGATTACAAGTGTGCGCCACCATGCCTGGTTTATACAAATCCTGAATTTTTATGTGGCTTAAAACACATTTTAAAAATAATTCTACCTACAGGAGAAGAAAAATAATATTCGTGCATATTTATGCTTATTTTCTATGAAGAAACATTTGTTAGTTTTTGTCAGAAGAAGCCAAAAACCAAATTTCTTGTTTTTACTGGCAGAAAGCAAAGGCAATATAAAAGTTTAATTAAAGTTGTAACTCTTCTATAAATTTACAAGTTCTACTGACAACTAATGACATATGGTTTGATTTTTAAGATTTTTGAAACTGGATTACTTGTTTTAATTAAAAGCCATTTAAAATTCATCAGATTTTAAATGTTAAGCTGTTAGCTTCAAAGGATAATGTTCTGCTTATATGTTTATAGACATCTGAAAAAGATACCAGAAACAGTATTGCTAATGTCTGGGAGGGAAAAATGACTTCCCTCTGAGGCAGGATAGGGAAAAATAAAAATAACTTAAAAATGGGGGAGGGGGGAGACAAACTGGAAATGAAAGGAAAAGAAAATTATAGTTTTAAAATCTAGCCGGGCGTGGTGGCACACGCTTGTAATCCCAGCATTTGGGAGGCTGAGACTGGAGGATCGCGGTTCGCGGGCAGCCTCAGCTACTTAGTGAGGCCTGCTGCAACTCAATGAGACCCGGTTTCAAAATAAAGAATAAAAAAATAGGGAAGGGGATGTAGCTCGGAGGTTCAATGCCCCTGGGTTCCATCCCCAGACCTGCAAAAAAAAAAAAAAAAAAAAATCTAGAAACTAGCCAGGTGTGATGGCGCACACTTGTAATCCCAGCATTCTGGAGGCTGAGACTGTAGGATCGTGGTTTGGGGACCGCCTCAGCTACTTAGTGAGGCCCTCCACAACTTAGTGAGACCATGTTTTAAAATAAAATAAAAAATAGGGCAGGGGGTGTAGCTAGAAGGTCGAATGCCCCTGGGTTCCATCCTCAGACCCACAGGGAAAAAAAAAATCTAGAAACTTCATAGTCTTTATCTTCACCCTTTAGGGCCTGCTTCTTTCTTAGACAGAAAATCCTCAGTAGACCCACACCCTTAATCATAATACTCCCCCCCCCCGTGAGATTCCTGAGATGCTTAGAAAACAGAGTCCATAAGGAAGGCCAAACTCAGGAGCTACCCAGCCATCACCCAAAGATGTGAAGCTGGAGGATTCTGAGGAAAGCCACCCAAGCTGTGTGCCCCTACCGCTCCCTCACAGGGGTCTCTTATAAAATAAGAACTGTGAGACACTTCAAAGATGCTTTATTTCTCTTGAGCTGGCCCACCTTCCCCCTTGAGTATGTATCCCCCACTTTTCTAAATAAACCTCTGTCTTTATTGTAACATTGAAATCGAGTTGGGGGTCGTGAAGGAGGCAAATACCAGCCAAGTTATTGAAGGCCCTTTAATTAAAAATGGCACCTTCGGGCCAGGTCTGCCTACTGTGGGGGAAGGGACTGATGACCGAGCAGCAGAGTCCCGAGGCCAGCTGAGTCACGCCACAGAGAGGAAGTGAGGGTATTTAGGTAGCTGGGTCTTGGGGTGGGGTTAGCAGCATGGGAATGCCAGTCCTCTCGAGACATCTGGAGTCTCGTGGTATCAGCATGTCTAGAGTCTCGCGATATCTCTGCTCTGGCTTCTGGGGTTCTGCCTCCTGTACCCGCTGCGGGGTCGCATGGAGGAAGGGAGGGACCTGACCTATCATCTGTCTCTGACTGGTGCGTGCTGAAATTCTGTTCTGCTCTATAAGCCAAGGACCCCACAGATCCTGAGCTCCTGAGGTGAGAAGTGAACTCGTCACCCACTGACACCTCTATCCTACTTAGCAGTGCTGTCTGGCTCAGTAACATGCACAGGAGCGTCCTAGAAGTGCGAAACTCCAGAAGGACCAAACGATTGCAGCTTATGTAGCAGCATCCTGAGCTTTGTGGGGTTAGGAAGGGAGACGTTATGGGAGGATGGGAAGGGAGATGTATGATGAATAAAGGTTTTCTTGTTATGTAAGTTAAAAAATTCACAGGTAATAAAGTTGTCTAGAATCAGCATTCTTCCAGATACAGGTACTTTTACTAATGTAGATTTCCTTTGTAGATGTAAACTTCTTTTACAAAAGAAAGCAGGAGTGCAGAGAATGTCTAGACCAGAGCCTTTATTGGGGTTTCATAGGATGCTTTTCAGGGCAGAGTTAACAATACACAGCTGGGCTAGTTCAAATAGTTTCTGCTGCTTTGGGCTATCAGAGCTGTCTCTAGTTTCCTGGTACCTGGGGCTGGTTGGTTAATATATGAAAGACACTCTTAAAGAGTCTTTTACTATCTCTAAATGGGACAGTCTCTTAGGTCAGCAAGGTTTTAAGATGTGAAAACATCATAAAATGGAGACGAGAGAGAGAGAGAGAGAGAGAGAGAGAGAGAGAGAGAGAGAGAGAGAGAATACTATAAGAAATTAGAGCCAATCCCTCTCTGCAGATACCTTCTAAAGTTGTGGTTTGTAACTAACTAGGTTTGATATGTAACTCTCAGCATCCATAGTTTTCAAAGTTCTGTAGTGATATTTCCACTATCCGTGTGTGTGTGTGTGTGTGTGTGTGTGTGTGTGTGTGTGTGTGTTGCTGGGAACTGAAACCAGGGGTGTTCTAACTCTGAACTATGCCACCGATCCTATTTTATTTTTTATTTGGAGACAGGAGCTCACTTAGTTGCTGGAGGCCTAAATTGCTGAGGCTGGCTGGCCTTGAACCTGTAATCCTCCTGTCTCCATCTCCCAAGTACTGGGATTACAGATGTATACCATCATGCCCAGCTTTTCTTCAGCCTTAAAAATCACAGTGGCAAGGAAATTTTATCACCTCCAAAGAAATACTTAGAAGGGTTTATTTTCCCTTAAAGGCTTTTTTTTTTTTTTTTTTCCAGTACTGAGGATGGATCCCAGGGACATTCTACCTCTGAGCTCTATTTTTTATTCTTTATTTTGAAACAGGGTCTCACTGAGTTGCAAAGGGCCTCACTAAGTAGCTGAGGTTGTCTTCTAACCATGATCCTACTGTCTCAGCCTCCCAAGTGCTGGGGTTACAAGCGAGCGCCACTATACCTGGCTCCTTAAAGGCATTTTAAAGTAAGATAAAATGTTATAACAAAAACTTTTACACTTTATGACGCTTTAAGATATAATTTAAATGAGGCTTAAATAGTATTCCTAAGATCAACAGAGAGTAATCTTTTGTCTGATTAGAAGTCTTAAGTTTATATCTTTAGAATATCATGTTTTTGCAAACAATGGAGACTTAAGTTTCAAAACCATAGGGAATATTCGGATGACTCGGTTACCCGACCAATGGTGTCATCTAGTGGCAATTCATTCAAATTTCAACCCGCTGCGCCAGAGGGCCAGGCTAAATCATTAGAGAATGACTAAGCCAAACGCTTACTCAAATTTAATGACCGTCAAATTACAGTCATCGTGTCCTTTAAACAATTATAGATTCGGAGGACATTGCAAGGATAGCACAGGGAGCTTCTTGTACCATTTCTTCATCTCTTTCTCCCTCTGAGGTTAGATGATGGGTAACTAGTATGATATTAAAACCAGAAAATTCATACACATGTCGCCTTGTAGAGAAATAAAGAAATAGTCTGTCAGTTCAAATATATCCTTCATGCCACACCCATCCCCCTCTCCCCCACCATACTGAACCACCATTTACTGTCCATTTATGATTCTGTTATCCCAAGAGAGTTGTACAAATTAAATCACGCAGTAAGTGACTTTGTGTGTTCGGGGATTGAACCCAGGAGCATTCTACCTCTGAGCTACACCCCAACCCTATTTTTATTTTTCATTTCAAAACAGTCTCACTAAGCTACAGAGGGCCAAACTAAGTTGCCAAGGCTGGCCTTGAACCTGTGATCCTTCTGTCTTAACCTCTCAAGTACTGGGATTACAAGTGTGCACCAACATGCCCCACTGTATATGACATTTTTCTTTTTCTTTTTTCTTTCTTTTTTTTTTTTTTTTGCAGTACTGGGACTGGAACCCGGAGCATTCTACTTCCACCCTGTACCTCCAGCCCTATTTTTTTATTCTTTATTTTGAAACTAGGTCTCACTAAATTTCAGAGTGCTTCAGTAAGCAGCTGAGGCTGGCTGTGAACCTGCTGTCCTTGTCTCAGCCTCCCAAGTACTGGGATTATGAGCATGTGCCACCATGTCCAGCTTTGTATATAACTTTTTGAGATTAACCTTGTTCTACTCAGCATAATTCCCTGAAGATACATAGAAGCTGTTTTGTGGATTAATAGTTCATTCACTTTTATTACTGTACAATCCTCTGCAGTATAGATATCCCAGTTTGACTGTTCACATGTTGAAATGCATCTGGGTTATTTCCTTTTTTTCTTTTCTTTTTTTCTGTGGTGCTGGGGATTGAACCCAGGGGTATTCTACCTCCAAACTACTACACCCCCAGCCCTATTTTTTGTTCTTTATTTTGAAACAGGGTCTCACTAAGTTGTAGGGGGCCTCACTAAGTAGCTGAGGCTGTCTGTGAACCGTGACCCTTCAATCTCAGCCCCTGGAATACTGGGATTACAAGTGTGTATCACCACGCCCCTGTGTGTGTGTGTGTGTGTGTGTGTGTGTGTGTGTGTGTGTGTGTTTTCAATACTGGGAATTGAACTCAGGGGAATTCTACATCTAAGCTATACCCCCAGCCCTATATTTTATTCTTTATTTTGAAACAGGGTCTCACTAAGTTTCAGAGGGCCTCATTAAGTAGCTGAAGCTGGCAGAGAAGCTGTGATCCTCTCGTCTCAGCCTCCCAAATACTGGGATTACAAGCATGTGCCATCAAGCCTGGCTATATGTTTGTTTGTTTATTGTGTGTGGTGCTGGGGATTGAACCCAGGGGTATTCTACCTCTTAGTGACATCTCCAATTCAATTTTTTATTCTTGGTTTTGAAACAGGGTCTCACTGAGTTGCAAAAGTCTCACTAAGTAGCTGAGGCTGGCCGCCAACTGCGATCCTCCTGTCTCAGCCTCCCAAATGCTGGGATTACCAGTGTGCGCCACCACGCCAAGCTTATATGTTTACTTTATAAGGAAACTACCAGGATCGGTGTAGTGATGCACCCCTGAAAATCCAGTACTTGGGAGGTCCAAGGATAGCCTCAGTGACTTAGCAAGATCCTGTTTTAAATAAATAAATAGGATTGGGGTTGTAACTCAGAGGTAGAATGCTGGGGGTGGGGGTTCAACCCCCAGGTTCACAGCAAAATGAAATACAATAAAAGAAGAACTGAATGTAAATTCCACATCGAGAAGAAAGAGCTATCCTATCCGATTTCCTCACTGTGCTTCTGGCAGTTACAACAGTCCTTGAAAAATCATATGTGCTCAGTAAGTGTTGTATAAAAAAGTACAGAAAGCAGTCCATCATAAAACCTGTGAGATGTAGCTGAAGTGTCTAGAGAAAAAGGGTTGGTGTTGTGCATTTATTTAGAAAGAATGAAGACTAACATTAAATAATCTTTCAATTAGAGAAACCAGGACAGGAAAACAAAATACATCCAAAAAAGCAAAACAAAAAACAAAAAACATAAAAAACCCATAAAACAAAGACAATATATTAGTGAAAGAGGAAAAAAAGTAAAAAAAAAAAATTCTCAATGAAAGCAATCTAATGTTAATGACAAAAAGTAGAAGAGATAGTGAATATAATTAAGCAGAAAGAATGTGTAAGTAGGAAACATCAAGAAAGAAAAATAGAATTTACCTTAAATACTGGGAAGAAAATTTTAAATTATGAGAATATGATATACATTATGTCAAACATTATATAAAATATCAACTACTAACAGCAGATCATGAAGCATTAGAAAATCTTTTTTTTAACTACTCAAGGGCATTCTACCTCTACCTCCAAGCTATACTCCAGGCCTTATTTTATTCTTTATTTTGAAAGAGGGTCTTACTAAGTTGTGGAGGGCCTCACAAGTTTCTGAGGCTGGCCACGAACCTGCAGTCCTCCTATCTCAGCCTCCCTAGTACTGGGATTGCAAGTGTGT
This sequence comes from Muscardinus avellanarius, assembly GCF_963383645.1. Lineage (NCBI taxonomy): Eukaryota > Metazoa > Chordata > Mammalia > Rodentia > Gliridae > Muscardinus > Muscardinus avellanarius. The sequence goes on from NC_137793.1 coordinate 101,598,726, forward strand.
GCCACCATATAAGAAATGTGTATGGTAGTAAAAGATGGATCTAAAAGACTCTGAGTCCCTGAGTTTTTGATATTTTAGCCCTTGGGTTTTTAGTTTTATGGGCATAGACACAAATAATTCCTGTCTCTACAAATGAAAGATAGTATATAATAAAGACAAAAACAAATATGTATATTGGTGAAACTTTAGAAACATCTCCAATAAAATCAGGGAGAAGAAGCCGGGTGTGGTAGCACATGCTTCTAATCCCAGTACTTGGGAGGCTGATATGGCTACTTAGTGAGGCCTTCTGCAACTCAGTGAGACCTTGTTTCAAACTAAAGACTAAAAAAATAGGGCAGGGTGTGTACCTAGGAGGTAGAATGCTCCTGGGTTCCATCCAAACACTGCAAAAGAAAAAAAAAAAAAAATTAGGGAGAAGAAAAAAAAAATCAGCCCTGGGATTTCTTAACTGTTCATTATTATAGTGGAAGTTCTAAGAAATGTAATAAAATTAGTCATAAAAATGGGAAAAAGAAGAGAGAAAAAACTTTTAAGATGATAATTACCATCAATTTAGAAAAACCAAGCGAGTGAATGGCAGACCATTAGGATTATGTCTGACATCACTACTGTGTCACTGCTGCCCTGGGGTCTCTGCGGACCAGTTGCATGGAAACTCATTTCATGCGCTGAATGTCCATGTCCATGGAGACTCATTTCATGCGCTGAATGTCCTTGTGGACAGCAATAGCTTTTACCCATGAGCTCCTTAGAAAAAAAGAAGCCCAAGTCCCTCTTCAGATCTACTGCCTTTCAGTAAGATCCCTGAGACAATTCATATGCATTTATATGTATTTTTGGGGGGATTGGACCCAGGTGCATACTACCTTTGAGCTACATACCCAGCCCTATTTTATTTTTTTATTTTAGAACAGGGTCTCACTAAGGTGCTGAGGGTCTTGCTAAACTTCTGAGGCTAGCCTTGAACCTGCGATCCTCCTGTCTGAGCCCTCCAAGTACTGAGATTACAGACCAGGCACCAGTATGGCTAATTCATATGCATATTAAAGTTTGGAAGTGTTATCCTGTACTAATTCTCATTTTAGGGGCATTGCACACACTCTTGACTTTGCTGGGACACTCTTCCTCATCTCCCTTCTTTTTAATTTCTCTATTGAAACTCAAAACTACCCTGCTATTTCAAGCTAGGACAGAAGACACCTATGCATTTTCCCTGCGTACTCTACTGTTTCTTCTCAGCATTTGCTGAAGATCATTTTTAAATGCTGACTTGTACGACTATTGGGTTAATGTCTGGCTCCTCCTTTAGTTCACAAGGTTGTGTGTGTGTGTGTGTGTGTGTGTGTGTGTGTGTGTGTGTGTGTTGGGGTTCTGGGGGTTGAGTCCAGAGGCATTCTACCTTCAAGCTACACGCCCAGCCCGATTCTATTTCATATTTAGAAACAGGATCTTGCTAGGTTGGCGAGAGTTTCACTACTTGCTGAGGCTGGCTGCAAACCTGCAATCCTCGTGTCTCAGCCTCCTAAGTATTGGGACTATAAGCATGCACCCCATGCCCGGACCCCCCTCAGCCTTATTTTATTATTTTATTTGGAAATAGAGTCTCACTAAGTTGTTGAGGTTGGCTTTCAACCTACAATCACCTGTCTCAACCTCCCAGGTACTGGGATTACAGGCATATGCCATCCTGGCTGGCTAATATATTTTTTAAGATTTTCAATAAACACATAATAATCATACATATTTCTATGGCACGGTGTGATATGTCAGCACCTATATGCAATATGTAATGATCAGAAGAAGGTTATTAGTTGGTAGGTCCACCTTTTCAATCATATCATTTCCTTGTGTTGGGAATATACAAACTATTTCTGAGAACTATTTTGAAATTTTTAAAAATTATATCTTCTTGTCTTTAAAGTTCTTACATAAAGTTAGCAATTTAGATATGGCATATTGGCAAATGCCTTATTATTATTAAGAAGTAGTTGTTATCCAATACCTTGGAGAACCAAAATAATTTGATGTTCTAGAGCACTAGTCTAATTTCTTTAAAGACAGAATCTTCCAGAGACTTCTTTTACCCCAAAGCTTCACAATTAAATGGGCCAGTTCTATTTTTTCCTACTCTGCTTTTTAAAATTAATTTAGATTGCAGCTCTCAGTTAATCAAGCATTAAGGTACACTTGAGGAAAAATACCAGTTACAAACTCTAAAAATTGAAGCAAATGTATTCATTTAGCTTTTGCTTTTGCAAGACTTACCACCAAAGAAGGTAGAACATCAATGGTAATTTTAGAGACATTACCTCATCACAAATGGATCTGACACCATAATTGGTTTCCTCTTTCTAAGTCATGTGTATCATGTGCGTCTGTTAAAAAGGATTGTTTACAGAGTCAATATAATTTTGCCATTACAAAATCCCTCAAGGGACACAACAAGAGAGACACTTCCAACCTTACAGTTGATACACGTAATATTTTTCTCTACCAACTTTCCCGCAGAAATTAATTTAAATTTCAACGAAGCTAAAGATGTTTATAGTTTGAAGGAAAATACCCAGTTGGAGTCATGGGGCCGATGTAACAGAGATGGACTCTTTCCAATCTGAAACCATTTCATGGTATGATTCAATGATGACAAAACAGAAATTCCCAGAAAAATATAATTTCCATTTCCCTACTGCAGACATTTATCCAACTTGAATCGTTAATATCACTGAACCTTAAACCAGCATCAGAAAGTGTCCTGAAAATAAGTATTTTTTACCCAGTTATTTTTTCTAGATGCAACAGAATGGAATGAGCACAATTTGTTTGTATTGATTGCATCTTGGGGAAATTGCTTCGTGAGAAACTATAGTGCTATGAGAGATTAAGTCCATACTTCAGGATCTGGAGTTGTAACTCAGTTGTAGAACATGTGCTTAGCAGGTATAAGACCCTGAGTTTAATCTCTGACATAAAAAAGGAATATTTAAGAATATTAGAAAAAACCAGATGTGATGGTTCATGCTTATAATCCCAGTACTTAGGAGGCTCAGACAGGAGAATCGCAGACTTGAGATCAGCCTCAGCTACTGAGTAAGGCCCTCAGCAACTTAGTGAGAGCTTGTTTCAAAAATAAAAGAATAAAATAGGGCTGGGGTAGAATGCTCCTGGGTTCCATCCTCAGCACCTCCCTCCACACAAAAGAATATTAGAAAAATATAAAATTAGTGGCAATGTTCTTGACTGGGCAAACTTGGAACAGATGCATTTTCTGAATAATATTAACTAAGAAGACCTTAGCTATGGATGCTATCAAACAGTAAATTAGAAATAAAACTGGTGGTAGAAGTGGTTATATTTTTGCCTCTCAAGACTAAAGACAAAGGAACAAACCAAGCACTTGGAAATGCAAGTGTGTTTAGCCACTCTACACTCTACAGGAGAAGTGACTTACCAAGTAGAAGTCACATCTGGTTACCTGCATGCCCACGCAGCCCCACGATAGCTGAACCATGGAATCAGCCTCGAAAAAGAACCACTGAGGAATAGAATGCATAAAGAAAACATGCCATATGTATGCAATAGAATATTACTCATCTATAAAAAGGATAAACTCTTGTACAGTATTTGAGGCAAAATTTGGTAAAACTGGAAGACACGCTAAGTGCACTAAGCCAGCCACAGAAAGAACACTACATGATGTCTCACATGTGTGAAAGTTAAAAAAAAAAACTAACCTCAAAGTAGAAGAGGGTAGAATAGTAATTATTTGAGGCTGGGAAGGGGCAGGAGGGATAGAGGAAGGTTGAATATCAGATACTGAAAAACAAATAAGAAGAATAAATTCCAGTGTTCTGTAGCATAATATGATGATGATAATTCACAATAACCTAGTATATATTTTATGAGGAATTAGAAGAGGGAAGTTTGTAGGCTCTAAATATAAATAAATGACTAGGAGCTAGAAGTTCTAATTACCCTGATTTCATCAATACACATTGCATACATGTATTGAAATATTATACTATACACAATAAAAATGTACACTAACTATGAATCAATTAAAAATAAATAAAAAAAGAAAGACAACAAGTAATTGCTGCTTGGTGCTAGCCTGATCTCTGTCCTCTTCCTAGGAAAATAGTCCATTGTGTTTTTTCCTTCTACAGATAAGCCCACCATGCAAACATTTGAAGGTTTTGTGAGAAGCTGGTGGTTGGGCTACCATCTATACTTCTATTATACTGTCTCTAAGAGAGCAGTTAATCAAGAGTGCCTTATCAGCAGGATGTAGTGGTGCATGCCTGTAGTCACAGTACTTGGGAGGCTGAGACAGAAGGATCACAGGTTTGAGACCAGCCTCGGCAACTTAGCAAGACAAGTCTCAAAATAGAGAACAAAAGCTGGTATGCATCTGTGATCCTGGTGTGTGGGAGGCTGAGACAGGCAGAGAGCAGGCTCATGACCAGTGTCAGCAACTCAGCAAGGCCCTCAGCAACTTAGTGAGACGCTGTTTCAAAATTAAAAATTAAATAGGGCTGGCAGTATAGCTCAGGATGTCATTGAGCCTAATATCAAAATAAATAAATAAATAAATAAATATTTAAAAAATTAAAAGGGCTGGAGGCATAGCTTGGAGGGTGAACGCTTCTATGTTCAGTCTCCAGTACCCACCAACACAAAGTGCATTATCATATAGTCGAAAATTTCCCTTAAAATTGTGAAATGAATCAATTTCAGTAAAGATGAATCAGCCTCGTTAAAAGTACTGAGGAAAATAATCATGATTTAACACTTTTAAATATTTGTCAAGAAGTTCTACTCAGCCTTTTGTAAGGGCTCTGACATTTAGTACGTATTACGTGTGTTCCCCAAAAAGGTGTTTGCTTTTGAATTTACTTGCTATGTGTTCACAATCCTCCACAGTTACCAAAAAACCATGTAGAGACCAGCTCAGAGCTGTCTTGGTGGTTGTTTGAACTTGACATGGTTTTGCTGTGTTACTCTCTAGCATAGATGTGTGTGCTGGCTCCCTATTTCTGCCTTAACAAATCATCACCAATTAGTGACTTAAAATACCACAGAGTTAGTATGTTATAGTTTTGGAGGGCAAAAGTCTGACGTGGGCCTTGGGAGGCTAAATTCGAGGTGTGGGCAGTTGCCTTCCTTCCTGAAGCTCTAGAGGACAATCCGTTCCCTGTCCGTTTCTGGTTTCAGGAGGCTCCCTGCATTCCTTGGCTTATGCCTGCATCCTCTGACCTCTGCCTCTGTGCTCGCATCTCTTTCTCTGGCCTTCCTGCCTCCCTCTTAGAAGGACCCTTGTGGCCGAGTGTGTTGGTGTACACCTGTAATCCAGTACTTGGGACGCTGAGGTAGGAGGATCACAGGTTGGCAGCCAGCCTTCGCAACTTAGTGAGACCTATTTCAAAATAAAGAATAAAACATAAGGCTGTGGGTTTAGCTTAGCGGTATATCTAATGTCCCTGGGTTCAATCCTCAGTGCCAAACAGAAGGACTCTTGTGATTTTATATTGGTCCACTGTTAAGGATAAACATAGCTGGGTATTAGTTAAAATAGTGAAAACCAATTTCTTTTGTGCGTGTGCATACTATAATTATGTCCTAGTTCAGAGGGACAAAAGCATTACATGTACACAGCACGGCGTGTGTTTCCCTCTAGATCCCATCCTGCCCCTCCCTCTCCATATTCATAATTTCATATATGAGCACAGGATTATTTAAATTGTTTCCATCCTTCAACTCTCCCCCTTTGCCTTCCCACCTCCCTCCTGAACCCCCTGCCGTGATCCGATCAGTGCCTCTTCTTGTGTATCTGAAGCTGAACATACATGGCCCTCTGCTTTCTGTGACCTGCTAACCTCACTTAGCATAATATTTCCTAGTTTCATCCATTTTCTTGCAAATGACATAACCTGGTTCTTCTTTATGGCTGAGTAAAGAGCTGAGCTCTGTTCTGCTGGGGACAGGAGTGCATGTGAAAGGGCTAAGAAGGGAGAAGGGTGGTGAATGGTGTGGGATTGAGCAGAGGGAGGGAAGAAGGAATCACAAGAAGTGGACGAGGAGTCTGTCAGTGGGAGCCCCTCTGGCTTGACTTACTGGTGCTTGCTTATGTATTTATTTACTTATGGGATGGGGGATTATTTATTTATTTATGGTACAGGGACATTCTATCTCTGAGCTTCATTCTCAGCCATCATGCCCGACTTTTCTTCAGTCTTAAATCATAGTGACAAAGAAATTTTATCACCTCCAAAGAAATACTTAGAAGGGTTTATTTTCCCTTAAAGGCATTTTTTTTTCCAGTACTGGGGATGGGACCCAGGGGCATTCTACCTCTGAGCTATACCCCCAGCCCTATTTTTTATTCTTTATTTTGAAACAGGGTCTCACTAAGTTGCAAAGGGCCTCACTAAGGAGCTGAGGCCCTTTGCAACTCAGTGAGCACTAGGTCGTGAGCTGCTATCTCCTGTCTCAGCCTCCGGAATGCTGAGATTGTAAGCGTGTGTCACCACGTCCAGCTCATCTCAAGACTCTTTATCACCCAGAACCCCCCACATTTGCAGGCTTTGATGACAAGCACTTGTATATCTTTGGGAGGCCATTCTTTGTACTATTTTAGGACCCATGTTAGAACTCTACCCCAGGCAAAATATCTTTCTCTGGTCAAATAAAAGTTTTAAAGTTTTAATGGACTTCCACACCTATGATTATTACATTGAACCACATTATAGCCTTTTTTTTGTTTGTTTGTGGTACTGGGGATTGAACCCAGGGGTATTCTACCTCTGAGCTGTACTTCTAGCCCTATTTTGTTTGTTTGTTTGTTTGTTTGTTTGTTTTGAGGCACTAGGGATGGAACCCAGGGACATTCTACCTCCAAGCTACACCCCCTACTTTATTTCTTATTCTTTATTTTTTTTGAAACGGGGTCTCACTGAGTTGCAGAGGGCCTCACTAAGTAGCTGAGGCTGTCCTTGAACAACAATCCCCCAGTCTCCGCCTCCCGAATGCTGGGATTACAAGCGTGCGCCACCACGCCTGGCTCCTTATTTTATTTTTAAATATACTTTCATTGGTGCATTATGGTCTCACATCGTAATGTAAATCATGTTGGCAGTGATGTACATGCACACAGCATTTAGTGGGCACCCTTACTTTATTTATGTTTTTTGGAAACAGAGTCTCACTAGGTTGGTAAGAGTCTCATTACTTACTGAGGCTATCCTCAAACCTGTAATCCTCCTGTCTCAGCCTCCCAAATACTGGGATTATGGGTATGCATTCATAATAGTGTTTTGGGACAGATCAAATGTCTTTGAGCAATTTGTAAAAGAAGGAATAGGTAAGTGATCGATCGTAAGAGCCTTTTCCGAAGGTTTTTTTAATTTTTTTTGGTGGTACTGGGGGTGGAACCCAGAGGCTTTCTACCTCCGGGCTATACTCCCAGACCTATTTTATATTTTGTTTGGAAACAGGGTCTCACTAAGTTGCTGAAAGCCTCACTCACTAAGTAGGTGAGGCTGGCTTTGAACCCGTGCGATCCTCCTGTCTCAGCCTCCCAAGCGCGGGGATTACAAGCGTGTGCCACCACGCCTGGCCCAAAGGTTTTAAATGAGAGTGAGATCACTCAGGCTTAAACTTTTGATTTCTAAATGACAGACTTTTTACACAATATGATACTGATTTCAAAAGCATTGCATGTAAGCACAAATGCACAAAGGTGAAAACAAAGAAGAGGAAAAAGAAAACAGAATTATGGCTTAAAAGTAGAAACTGCTTTGAAATCTGTTTTTATGAAAAATTCATATTCCCATATTCTGGCTGCATTTAGTGCTATTTTAATTTGTTCAAGATTCTAGGCCACGGAGCCCGTGGACACTTTTCAACTCGGAGAGGCTTCTTTATGCTTTGCTGAATTAACCACAGAGGACATTATAATTACCAAGTTAGTTTTTAATGAGTAGCTCAGTAATGACAATGAGTCCATCTAGTTTCCAAATAAATTCATTTATCTCTGTAATTAAACAAACACTGAATATTAACTATAAAAATCTCTGTTTCCTCAATGGGTTTTCAGGCTGAAACTATTTTCTTTACCACTGTATCCCTGTCCTAGCACAGTGCCTTGGGCTTTGGTCATCAATAAGTATTTGGTGTGTGTGTGTGTGTGTGTGTGTGTGTGTGTGTGTGTGTGTGTGAGAGAGAGAGAGAGAGAGAGAGAGAGAGAGAGAGAGAGAGAGAGAGAGAGAGACTGGGGATTGACCTCAGATATATTCTACTTCTGAGCTATACCCCCAACCTTTATTAAGTTTTATTTATTTTTTTGGTACTGGGGATTGAACCCAGAGGCCTTCTACCTCCAAGCTAAACCCCCAGCCTGATTTTATTTCTTATTTGGAAATGGGATCGATCTCACAGAGTTGCAGAGGGCCTCACTGAGTTGCAGAGGCTTGCATCCAACCTGTGATCCTCCTGTCTCAGCCTCCCAAGTACGGGGGTTACAAGCACGCACCACCATACTCAGCTTAATTTTTTGTTTTGAAACAGGATCTTGCAGATCGCTGAGAGTCTTGCTAAATTGCCGAGGCTGTCCTTGAACCTGTGATCCTCCTGTCTCAACCTCCCACGTACTGTACTGGGATTACAAGCATCATATGCACCACCATGCTCGCCTTGATGTACTTTTCAATGTAGCTATGAGAGAAGGAGCACGGAAATCCCCTGGGAAGGGACTGTACCTAACCTGATGTTGGGGGGAGAAGAGTCATGAGAGTGGGCCATTATGTGGCTGCAGAGCCCCTAAAAGATGTTGTGAAAGATGATTATCATTAACAACAGATCAGCTGGGCGTGGTGATGCGAGGATCACAGGTTCGAGGTCAGCCTCAGCTACCTAGTGAGGCCCTCTGCAACTTAGTGAGACCCTGTTCAAAATAAAGAATAAAAAATAGGGCTGGGGATGTTGCTTGGAGGTAGAATGCCCCTGGGTTCCATCCCCAGAACCTCAAAAACAAAACAAAAAATAAACAAACAAAAAACAGACCAGATAGGGTGAGAAAGGGAATTTTAGGGCCAAAGGGGGGCAGATAGCAGAGGCGAAATTATAGAGACCCTTTTATGACTTTGGCACAAAAATGTTACTGAAGGTTTTCTCCATTTGAATTTTTTATTTCTTCAGGTACATCATAAGTGTGTAAATGTAATATGTCTATTTTGTGCTGAGAAGCTACAGTCACCTAGGTTGTAATTTAATAAGAGAAGTTTACCTATAACAGATAAAGAATAGGAGATGTGTGATATTAAAACATTTGGAGCTGGGCATGGTGGTGCACACCATGTGACAGGAGGATCTCAGGTTCGAGGACAGCCTCAGCGAATAGTGAGACTCTCATCAACCTACTAAGGACCCGGTTTCAAAATAAAAAGTAAGATAGGACTCTGAGTGTAGCTCAGAGGTAGGATGCCTCTAGGTTCTATTCCCAGAGCCAAAAAACAAAACCAAAATCAAATATTTGAAGATGACCTCTTTCTTATTTCTTAGGTTGAAGTATTTTTTCCATTTATTTATTTATTTATTTATTTATTTATTTATTTATTTATTGTACTGGAGATTGAAACTGGGGGTATTCTACCTCTGAGCTGCTTCCCCAGTCTTATTTGAAAACAGGGTCTCTTTAAGTTATGAATTGCCTTGCTAAGTGGCTGAGGCTGGCTGTAAACCTGTGATCCTCCTATCTCAGCCTCTCAAGTACTCGAATTACAAGCACGTATACCACCATGCCTGATTTAAAGCGTTCTTTATCCTTCAAAGCAAAAAGGGCAATTGGTCCATCATCCAGGAACAGGTAATGATTGTAAGTAGAGAAGGCTTGGAAGCCTTGCTAAAAGCTTGTGCGAGCCAGATGTGGTGGTTCACGTTTGTAATCCCAGTACTTGGGAGGCTGAGACAGGAGGATCGCGGGTTGGCAGCCAGCCTCGGCAATGTAGTGAGGTCCTCTGCAACTTAGTAAGACCCTGTTTCAAAATAAAGAATAAAAAATAGGGCTGGCGGTATAGCTCAGAGATAAAATGCCTCTAAGTTCAATCCCCAGGTCTGTGCACACACACACACACACACACACACACACACACACACACACACACACATCGTGTGCAAATAGCAAAAAAGAACTGGATGGAAAGATGCTATCAAATGCTTCTCAAGAGCTTCCACTCCTAGTCCAGGGTCTCAGCCAAGGGATGGAATCCAAACCTGAAACTACAAAGAAGCACGGAGTGTGGGCGTCCTTCTCTATCCAAAGTCAGTTTCTCTGGGAAGTGGTACTTAATCCAGAAACCCCACATTTCAGAGTCAAGTTTTCCTTCCCGATGACTTGGAGAAAAGTGGAGAATTAAAAGCTTCATGGTAGTAAATTTCCATTCCGTCGGGATAACACCATCCACTTCCTACGTGGCCTTCAACAATGGCCTCTTACTGCACCGGGCACACCTAGAACGCCTTCCTTCTCTTCAGCAGGTGACGTCATGTCCTTGGTGGCTCAGAGCATCTTAAATCCTCTCCTCCTGTTGCTCTCAGATGTCCCGAGCCCGAGGGACATATTTTCTCTTGTTTATTTTCTGTCTGCTCTCCTTGAATGTAAGCTCTAAGGGAGTAGGGATCCTGCCAGGCCTTTTCAGCAACAAATTCTTAGTGTCTAGACAGAGTAGGTGTTAAATGCATGTTTACTGAGCGAATTAATAAGAGCATTAATAACATCTCTTTGTGTAAAGTATGCATTCTTTTATGTAAAAAAATCAGTAGCCTTTGGGGAAGCAGTTTTAGGTTCATAGCAAACTTGAGAGGAGGATAGAAAGGTTTCCCACATATCTTCTGCCCCTACATGTGCGTAACCTCCACTCAATATCAGTGTCTTTCACAAGATGGTACATTTGTTAAAAATTAGTAAACCCAGTAGAACGTGGTGGCCTATGCTTGTAATCCCAAAACTTGGGAGACTGAGACAGGAGGATCGCAGGTTCTCGGCCAGCCTCAGCTACTTAGTGAAGCCCTCTGCAATTTAGCGAGACCCTGTTTCAAAAAAAAAAATGGGTTTGGGGTACAGCTCAGAGGTGGAATGCCCCAGGTGAGATCCCCAGTACCACACATACTCACCTACACAAGATTAATGAACCATATCAACACATCATGGTCACTCTGGGTTCATAGTTTACATTAGGGTTCATGTTAGGTGTGGCAGTGTAAGCATTTAGACAAATGTTTAAGGACATGCACCCACCATCTTAGAATCGAGTGGTTCCACAGCCCTGAGAATCCTCTGTGCTCCCATTTACCCCTCCCCCACCTCTGGCAACCACGAATCTTTCTATTATCTCTATTACTATCACAATAGTTCTTATCATACTTTTTATAGCTTTTTAGGATTAGTTTCTTTCACTTGCTAATATGCAGGTAAGTTTCCTTTGTGTCTTTTCATGGCTTAATGGCTCATTTCTTTCCAGCGCTGAACAGTGTTCTGTCATCTGACTGTACCATGGTTTATTTAGCTGTCCACCTGCTGAAGGACATCCCGGTCACTTTCAAGTTTTGCCAGTTGTGCCTAAAGCTCTATTAAACAGCCACATCTGGCTTTTTGTGGGGCATGTTTTTAACCTTGTTGGGGGTAAAATATCAGGAAGCTCAGCCGGGCATGGTAGCGCATGCTTGTAATCCCAGTTCTTGGGAGGCTGAGACAGGAGGATCGCACAGGTTCGAAGCCAACCTCAGCTACTTAGTGAGGCTCTCAGAAACTTAGTGAGACCCTGTTTCCAAATAAAATAGAAATAGGTCTGGGAGTATAGCCCGGAGGTAGAAACCCTCTGGGTTCCATCCCCAGCACCACACACAAAAAAGAAATAAAAAAATTAAAAAATATCAAGAAGCTCAATTGCTGGGTTGCATGGTAACAATCTGTTTCGTTTTATAGGAACCACCATGCTACTTTTCAAAGTGACTCTACCATTTTCTATTCCCACCAGTAAGGAATGAAGGCTTCTCTTATTTCACATCCTCACCAGCATTTGGTGGTCACTGTTACTAATTTTGGCTATTCTAAGAGGTCTGGTCTCATCCACAGCCCAGCTGTGCCGGGGCAAGGAGAGGCCACAGAGAGCTCACGGGAGACATTGTCGATGTGGAGAGCTCTAAAGAGCTCATTCCAAGAAGAGTTCAGGGGTGCCAAGCTGGCAGATGGCACCTCCATCCCTCACGGTGCTTTGCCAAACAGTGTCTCATCTTCCTCATGCTGTGTGCCTCGTGGCGGCCAGCGGCGGGAGGGACATGAGTCTTGTCCTTAGTGGCCTCCATTCTGCCCCGGTCCCCAGGCAGAGAGGGCTTTTCTATGTTAGGCTGCAGAAGCAGTGACGTCATTAGCCTCATTGCTTGGTTTCCTCATGTGACCAGCATCCCAAGGAGCAGCAGTCCTGGCGTGAGGCGAGAAAGCAGCTCTCTGCAGATAATACTACCTCGCCCTGATTCCCACTGCGCACAAGAGACGGTCACTGGTCTTCCAGATAATCTGCATCTGGACTTGGGGGCTTAGGCTTGCTCATTGTCCCCTTAACTGGGCTTGGAATTTGAGAGCAGGAAGGGGGCATTCGGGGACCTAATGCCAATTGTCCTCCAAGGGGTGATAACGGATGTGTAGTGAGATTTTGTTGTTTGAATTCAGTTTGTTAGTTACTGTAACATTTGTCTGTCTTCTCTGGTGAGGTGTCTATCAGCGTCTTTGGACCACGTTTTAATTAGGTGGTTTGTTTTCTTTTTGCTGGTTAGACGAGATTTTTCAATGCATAGAAAAGTGTAAAACAATGAAATGCTGGCCCCATAATCTTTGGATTCAAAAGTAATCACTATTAATATTCTGATATAATAATTCTTTTTTGTGTGTGTGGTACTGGGGTTCCTGGAAGCCCTTCTACCTCCATGCTACACTCTCAGACCTATTTTATATTTTTATTTGGAAACAGGATCTCTTAAGCCAGCGCAGCTGGCTTTGAACCTGTTTGATCCTCCTGTCTCCACCTCCCAAGTGCAGGAATTACAAGCGTGCGCCACTACACCCGGCGATACAGTAATTCTTATAAAAGGATGAGTAAATATTGTCATGCACTTTGCAGTAGATTCCTAAAAGATGAATTACAGCATCAAAGAAATATTTTTCAGGCTTTTAAGACACATTGGGATATTTTATAAAGTTTTTGTAAGGGAGATTGAGGCCAACTCTTCTCCTCTTGGTTCTTTTTTTTTAAACGGTACTGGGAAAGGAACTGAGGGGCATCTACCTACCAGCTACACCCCCAACCCTATTTTTTATTCTTTATTTTGAAACAGGATCTCATTAAGTTGCAGAGGGCCTTGCTAAGTAGCTGAGGATGGCTGAAAACCATTATCCTCCTGACTCAGCCTCCCAAGTACTGGGATTATAAGCATGTTCCATCATGCATGGCTTTTCCCTTAGTTCATGGGGGGGGGGGCGTCTTTGCCTAGATCTAGGAACCTGATGAATACAAGTGCTGACTGACTCAGAACAATGTGAAAGTTGCATTAAATTTATGTGTAGGCGCGGGGCACGCCAGCTGGGGCCCGGGTCGTGGGACTCTGGGCCCCAGGCCGGACCACGCATAGCACTCCAGACCCCTGGAGAAACCGGGCTCAGTACCCTGGGTCCCGGGCAGGGGTCGTGCAGGGCACGCCCACCAGGGCCCGGGTCACGGGACTCTGGGCCCCGGGCCGGACCGCGTTTAGCACGCCAGACCCCTGGAGAAACTGGGCCCAGTAAGACCCTGGGTCCTGGGCAGGGGTCGGGCAGGGCACGCCAGCTGGGACCCAGGTCGCAGGACTCTGGGCCCCGGGCCGGACCGCGCATAGCACACCAGACCCCTGGAGAAACCGGGCCCAGTAAGACCCTGGGTCCCAGGCAGGGGTCAGGCGGGGCACGCTGGACCCTGGAACAGCCGGGCCCAAGTCGCAGGACTCTGGGCCCCAGGTGGAGTAGTGCGGAGCACGCTGGACCCATGGGGAAACCAACTGGGTCACAGTGCTACTAAGTGCCTGATCCTACTATCTCCTCAAACCACGTATACTGTCTTCTTTTATTAAAAAAAAAAAAAGGAAAAGAAAAAAAAAGGGAAAATATCGAAAAGGGGTTAAGAAGGCCATGGCAGATGCCAGGACACTGGAGATGCAGACAAAACTTATCCAAATGCACTGGAACTTATGGAAAAATTCCCCGTGAAGGAGGCCTGCTGTTTCTCTATATTGTTAAGAATCTTGGACATCACCTGTAAGGAGAGAGTTTAGCGGAGACCAAGGAGAAAGGCGGTGTTGAAAGCGGTCTCCGCGGTGGGGGTGGAGACTTGTATTCAGGAGAAGCAGAAATTGGATCCTACCAACCTTAATTTTTTGGAGAAATTACACCAATGTCGAATGCTACCGTCATGCATGCTTAGGAACACTAGACAACATTCAGAGTGGAAGAAGATCTTGGGAAGGATTTGAAATGGTGGAGGCAGTGGCAATGGCAGTGGCCAGTACTCAGGGGAGGCAGAGATCTGATGCATTACACCTGGAACCTTTGAAATAATAACCCCAGAGGCAGAATGCTACCACCACGCACCCTCGAGAATGTGGGACAATTGGTTGGGCAAAGAGGGTGCTCGGATTGGAGCCTGCCGAGGGCTGAGGCCAGCGACGGACACAGAAAAGCTGGGATTGGAGCCTGCCGTGAGGCAAGGCCGGTGCTGGAGCCTCTGAGGCCAGGATCGGAGCCTGCCGAGGGGTTAGGCCGGTGCTGGGGCCAGTGAGGCCAGGATTGGAGCCTGTCATGAGGCAAGGCCAGTACTGGGGCCTTCGAGGCCAGGATTGGAGCTTGCTGAGGGGTTAGGCTGGTGCCGGGGCCAGCAAGGCTGGGATTGGAGCCTGCTGTGAGGCAAGGCCGGTGCTGGAGCTTCAAGACAGTGATCGGAGCCTGCTGAGGGGTTAGGCCGGTGCCGGGGCCAATGGCCAACATCAGAGCCTGCTGTGAGGCAAAGCCATTACTGGGGCCTCCGAGGCTGAGATCAGAGCCTGCTGAGGGGTTCAGCTGATGCTGGGGCCAGTGAGGCCAGTATCGGAGCCTGCCGTGAGGCAAGGCCGGTGCTGGGGCCTTCAAGGCTGGGATCGGAGCCTGCCGAGTGGTTAGGCCGGTGCCAGGGCCAGCAAGGCCAGGATCGGAGCTCACCATGAGGAAAGGCCGGTGCTGGGGCCTCCAAGGCCTGGATTGGAGCCTGCCGAGGGGTTAGGCCGGTGCCGGGGCCAGCGGCCGGCATCGGAGCCTTCCGTGCGGCAAGGCCGCTATGGAGGCCTCCAAGGCCAGGGTCAGAGCCTGCCGAGGGGTTAGGCCGGTGCTGGGGCCAGCGAGGCCAGCATCGGAGTCTGCCGTGAGGCAAGGCCGGTGCTGGGGCCTCCGAGGCCAGGATAAGAGCCTGCCGAGGGGTTAGGCCAGCGCCGGGGCTAATGGCCGGCATTGGAGCCTGCCGTGAGGCAAGGCTGCTACTGGGGCCTCCGAGGCTGGGATTGGAGCCTGCCAAGGGGTTAGGCTGATGCCGGGGCTAGCGGCCAGCATCGGAGCCTGCCATGAGGCAAGGCCGGTGCTGGGGCCTCTGAGGTTGGGATCGGAGCCTTCCAAGGGGTTAGGCTTGTGCCAGGGACAGAGTGGCCAGGATCGGAGCTCACTGTGAGGCAAAGCTGGTGCTGGGGCCTCCGAGGCCGGGATCAAAGCCTGCCGAGGGGTTAGGCCAGTGCCGGGGCCAGCGAGGCTGGCATTGGAGCCTGCCGTGAGGCAAGGCCCGGTGCTGGGGCCTCTGAGGCTAGGATAAGAGCCTGCCGAGGGGTTAGGCTGGTGCCGGGGCCAATGGCCGGCATTGGAGCCTGCCATGAGGCAAGGCTGCTACTGGGGCCTCCGAGGCCGGGATAGGAGCCAGCTGAGGGGTTAGGCTGGTGTCAGGGCCAGCGAGACCAGAATCGGGGCCTCCCATGAGGCAAGGCCGCTGCTTGAGCCAGCGAGGTCTGGATCAGTCCACCGGGTAGCCAGGCCACTACTGGGGCCGTCAAGTGTGGGATCAGTACTTGCAACGTGGCATGCACAGAGAAATGTCACAGAAAATAAAAATCAGATGCTTCCCCTAATCAGCAAAAACTAGGAGGAAAGGGGCAACAGGAAGAGATCGAACTATAGAAAGGGCCCTATAGTGAAGCAACTAAGGTGACCAATCAGAGAGTATGGAGCCTCTTTAAAATGCAGGAGGTACATAAACAAATGTATCAAAGTTAATCACCAAACAAGCATGGGATCCAGGGAGGGGGAGGGAATGGGATGGGGACTGGATGAGGGCTAATTGGATGATGTGTGCTTGTATATCCTCTCAAGTCTTGTACTCCAATGTGATATATGATTACAATGTACCAATTAAAATAAATAAATAAATAAATAAAATAAATTTATGTGTAGCCGGGCGTGGTAGTGCACGTTTATAATCCCTGTGCTTGGGAGGCTGAGGCAGAAGTATCACGCAGGTTCAAAGCCAGCCTCGGCTACTTAGTGAGGCTCTCAGCAACTTAGTGAGACCCTGTTTCCAAATAAAGTATAAAATAGGTCTGGAGTATAGCCCGGAGGTAGAAAGCCTCTGGGCTCCACCCCCAATACCACACACACACACACACACACACACAAATATATATATATATATATATATTATATATATATATATATATTTATATATATATATTTATATATATTTATATATATTTATATATATATTTATATTTATATATATTTATATATATTTTTATATATTTATATATATTTATATATTTATATATATTTATATTTATATATATTTATATATATTTATATATATTTATATATATATATTTATATATATATTTATATATATATTTATATATATATATTTATATATATATATATATATATATATGAGAATCTTCATTAGAGAGGAGTAAGGTCAAAAGAAATAGGCAAAGCATGATGCTTGTATTAATTTTTTTTGCAAAGAACAGTAACTTTGTGGAGGATATCAACTAGACAAATGGACATATGGATGAGGGCAATAAATTCTAGGGTAGCTTCACAGCTTTTTATTCAGCGTCATCGTAGCCCCAATTAGGAATTGATGGCAGAGGAGATGGGTGCTAGAACTCAGTGGCAGAATGCCTGCTTAGTATGTGTGAGTCACTGAGTTCAATGCCCAGCACCACAAGAACCAAACCCAAACAGCTACCAGTCTCGTGATTAAGCTATTTTTGAGCCTTGGTATGTGAGGTACATCCCTCATAAAGGAATCCTAATGGCAGCAGCGTGTAGGAAAAGACATTTGGACAGGAAATTATTTTATATCTTTTGAGTTTATAAGAAACACCGAATGCTGGGCACGATGGTGCACACCTGCAATCCCAGTGCTTGGGAAGCTGAGAAAGGAGGATCACAGGTTTGAGGGCACCCACAGCAAGATAGCGAGACTCTCGGCAAGTTAACGAGACTCTTTCAAAAAACAATAAACAAATAAACAAAAAAGAAGGCTGAGGGTGTAGCTCAGAGGTAAAACGCCTCTGGGTTCAGTATCCAGTATCTAAATAAATAAATAAATCACCACAATGAACAGTAGGAGATTAATCTCTGAATACTTATTCGATAACTAGATGAATTTTATCAAATGATATAGACTTTTTTTCTGGCTTCTGAGGCACACTGCCAAATTACTTTCTGTACATATAATACCTTACAACCGGTAAACTGAACATGACTACCTGATTTATTGCCCATGTTTCCCTCTGAATAACAAGTCGCCTCAGCCTCATTCATCGACTGATCCTTCTCACGTGTCGCTGATCCGCAAAGCTAGTGCTATCATGCCTGAGTTTATACTGGTTGAAGTTATGTTCCCTATTCTTAGAGCGACACCATATTACTTCATTACCATGAAGTACTTATTTATTTATTGGTGGGACTGGGGACTGAAGCCAGGGGCATTCCCTGAGCTACAGCCCCAGCCCTATTTTATTCTTTTATTTTAAAACAGGGTCTCACTAAGTTACTGAGGATGGCTGTGAACCAGTGAGCCTCCTGTCTCAGCCTCCCAAGTATTGGGATTACAAGTGTACACTACCATGCCCAGCTTGAAGATTCATTTAACAAGAGAGCCAGCCCTTGGGTATCCTGCTCACCTAGGGCCACATAAGAAATTGTTTCCCTGAGATTCAGTTTCCTGTGTTTAGCCACAAGGCATTCAGAAGCCATTGCAGCTCAGGATCACACAGTCCCTGGTGAAGTACACACTGTCACAGACCTTGACATCTTCCATGTGAGGCTGGCTTTGCAGGTATGCAGAATGCAAGGGTTATGGGGGCCATGGTTTCCATACACTTTATCATACACTTTGCAATAGATTCTTAAAAGATGAATTATAGCATCAAAGAAAATCAATGGAAAGATGTCAATAGAAAGCTGTGGAGGCCAAGTGGTGTGTGGCAGGGCCAGGGTCTCTGCAGGAGGCCCTGATAGGGCATTGTATGGGCTGTGAGGGTCAAGTCCTGGGAAGTTCCAGATGCAGGCGGATGGGATGCTGCAGGCTATGAGCAGAGCCAGCCTGAGAGAGTAGCCACATGGGTTGCAGCCAGCAAAGTCTTAGAGAGGTGGTGCCCAAGCCCTTTGGAGCTCATGTCACTCTATCCTATGCCTCAGGTGCTGAGCACAGAAACATAAGATTTGATGTTTGCTTTGCTGGGTTTCCACCTGGCTTTGGCCTGATACTTCCTTTTGTACCTCAATTTCTCCCTTTTAGATTAAGAATATTCATTCCATGCCACTGTATTTTGTAAGTACATAACTTTCTTTTTATTATTACAGGGGCTTACTGCTAAAAGTTTGCCTTAAGTTTCAGAGGAGACTTGGACTTGGATTTTTGAGAGTCTTGAGCTGTTAAGAATTTAGGGTACTTCATCCCAGACTCCAATTTAAGTGGTCTAACATGATGCTGATTCTGAACAAAGTAAAACCTAGTTTAGTGAATGTTCAACAAGAATCCATGGGCAGGAGTTTTATTTTTTTATTTTTTAAAATATATTTTTATTGGTGCATTGTGCTCAAACATCTCAATGGAATGCAAGACTTGTGAGGATATACAAGCACACATCACCCCAATTAGCCTTTATCCAATCCCCATCCCATTCTCTCCCCCTCCCTCGTTCCCATGCTTGATTTAGTGATTGACTTTTATATATTTGTTTAAGTACATCTGTACATCTTCCCCCCTCCCATCCCCTCAGATAGGTCACCTTAATTGCACCTCTATAGGGCCCCTTCTTCAACTAGAGTTCCTCCTATTACCCATTTCTCCCTAGTTTTCGCATATTAGGGAACACATCTGATTTTTTTTGTGTGTGTGTGTGATATTTCCCTGTGGATGCTTCATGTCACGCTCTGATCCCAGCCTTGCTGGCCCTGGCACTGGCCTCAGCACATGGCAGGCTCCGATCCTGGTCTTGCAGTCCCCAGCACCGGCCTCACCACACTGCAGACTCTGATCCCGACCTCGCTGGCCCCAGAATGGGCCTTGCCACACAGCAGGCTTTGATCCCGGAGCAGGAGTTTTAGACAGGCAGAACAGACTGGAAATACTGCTGAGCTGCCACAAGTAGAGCCCCAGAGGGAGGGCAGGAGAATCAGATCCTGCGTCTAGTCCTGCCAAGTCACTTCACATCCAGAGACTTAAGTTTTTTCATCTGTAAAATCAGGGCCTAGAGTACTTAAATTTTTAACATTCTTTCCAGATTTTTGCAATCTCTAAGTGAGTGACTGTTAGGTACTTTGAAGTGCCTGATTTTATACTATTATTGTATTTTCAAACCAAATAATCTTTTTAGTTTTCTGAATAAACATATTTGCTTCTCATTGGAACCCAACATAACCCACCCTTGAACTGTTCACCCCAGGGCACCACCACAGGGCTCAGCTGACAATATCTGATCATCTCTGAAATAAACTATTTTTTTAATCTTACAAGGATCAAATATAGTGCCAAATATAGTGGCACATGCTTATAATTTCAGTACTTGGAAGGCTGAGACAGGAGGATCAAAGGTTTGAGGCCAGTCTCAGAAATTTAGTGAGACTCTGTTTCAAAATAAAATAAGTCTAGGGGTATAGCTCAGAAATAGAATGTCCCTGGGTTTAATCTCCTGTACCAAAAAAATAAAATTAGAATAAGTCCTATTATGAGGTAAGAGGTATATATTAGTTAAGGAAGGCTGATACAACCTAAACACTTATAAAAATAATATAGTAAACCATAATTTTTCTCCTTTTAGAATACATGATCCGTATGTGGAGAGTTAGACAAACATAAATGACTTACAATGACACAAATGGATATTTGTGTCAGTGGCAGGGGGATCAGAGGTTTAGCCACAAGGAAATGACAAGATAATTTCTGGTATATTTCAAATATCTTTGTCATAATGATGTATGGTGACATGAATTAAAAAGGCAGCTAGCCCCAGGATCGTGATTTAGAGAAAGGATTCTAAGCGCTAAACTGTGCTTGAAAACTATCTCTGTCGTATGACTAGAAGGAATTATTTTTTCTCCTTGTGCCTCAAATTCTCACTTGTAAAGTAGAAATCATTACAGTACTTTTTACACAGGTTATTTTGGAAATTCCGTTAGTTAAACATGTAAAGCATTTAGAACAGTGCCTGTCTCAGAGTAATCAGTGTATTACTATAATGCATATAATGATATATATTTTTTTGTATGTGTGAGGTACTGGGAATGGAACTCAGGGGCATTCTGCCTTGAGCTACACCCTCTGTTCTATTTTACTTTTTGATTAGAGGTCATGTATTTTTAGTTTCTGAGAGCCTCACTAAGTTGCTAAGGCTGGCTTTGAACCTGTGATCCTCCTGTCGCAGTCCCTCAAGTACTGGCATTACAGGTCTGCACCACCATGCCTGGCTTAGGTGGTGATTATTATTGATTTATTTTTATGGTACAAGATACATTAACTAGTATTAATCTTTTTTTGTGGCACTAGGGATTGAACCCAGTGGCATTCTGCCTCTTAGCTATACCTTCAGCCCTATTTTTAAATTTTTATTTGGAAACAGGGTCTTGCTAGGTTGATAAAAGTCTCACTACTTACTGAGACTGTCCTTGAACCTGCAATCCTTCTGTCTCAGCATCCCACGTACTGGGATTACAAGCATGTGCCACTATGCTGGGCTCACTAGTATCAATTTTGAAGATTTTAATTCTTCTATACATATACAAAGATAAGAAGAGGAGGCCCTTATTTATGAAGAATTATAAAATAAGGAGAATGTGCAAATCAGAGAATCATTATGAGGAAAAAGATGAAATAAATGGAGACAATTATAAAAATGTTTCTGGAAGGAATTCATATTAGGTTGAAAGTTATTATGAGCAATTTAATTTGACATATTCTAATCAAATGTCCTGAATTAGAAAGCACAGCTAAATATACCCATGATGAAGTCTTGTCTACTGGAAACATACAAATATATTATCATGGAGAAACAGGATTTTTTTTTCTAAAACCAATGTCCTGAGTTTTGCAGTTCTTTACTTATTCCAATATATCATTTGAGAATACTAAAATTGCTCCCTCCTTACATAAATGGAAACCTGCTTCCCTAAAAGAATTATGGCTTCCCTGGCTCGCACTTGGGAGGGTACTCTCGGATAGTTAGATCTTCAAAACATGAGACACATCTTTTTAGGAGGTTAAGTTGTGCCCTAATTAAACAGTGGTCACCACATACTCAGCCAATCATAACAAACACATGTGGCAAAATATTTGAGATGGAGAGAAAACTTATTCCTGGTAAAGGGGGGCTCTAAATCCCCTTAGGGTCATAGAAGAAGCATTTTAGAGGAGAGCAAATGTTCTTTGGCCCTTTCTGGATAATTAAAGCCTTAATTATATCAAATAGATCACTGAATGGGCCTAAGGGACAATGATAGAAATACATAGTTCATGGAGAAGATTGTAAAAGAAAAGGTCGTCCCTTGTCCACACTTGGATAACTTACCCTTTTTCCTCCTATTTTGTTTATTTTTAAATTTTATTTCACAAAGAATGATATCTTATCATTTAAATTTAATTTAATTTTTATTTCATGAAGCATAAGGAAGATAAGTTCAGGATCTCACTGAACATTTGCAAACAGGATTTTGATCAAGAAGGGGTGCCTTCTTCACATCCATGATGAAATATTTTCAGCTTATGATTTCTTGTTATAACAACCTAAATTTTAATGGTTTGTTTATGAAAATACAAACTTTTTCCTCCTCTTCTTCCCCCAATCTCTATAGTCATCTAGAGGTTTTCAGTACACTGAGGAACATCTTGTACTTTATTACTGAAAAGGAAGATGACTGAGAAATCACACATGAGATTGTACCCTGTGATTTAAATTTTTTTTTTTTTTTTTTGCCAAATCATAAGACTTCTACAAGGAGCCTGAAGATGTGATTTGTAAGGTGCTGGGAAAGTCTCTGTGTTATGAAGGGTGCTCCTTTCTTTAATATAATTCCTTATTAAAATAGCGCCGGGCGTGGTGGCGCACGCTTGTAATCCCCGCGCTTGGGAGGCGGAGACAGGAGGATCGCGCAGGTTCGAAGCCAGCCACGCTGGCGTAAGAGACCCTGTTTCAAAAATAAAAAATAGGTGGGAGTGTAGCCCGGAGGTAGAAGGGCTTCCAGGAACCCCAGTACCACCAAAAAATAAAATAAAATAAAATAAAATAAAATAAAATAAAATAAAATAAAATACACATACCAATCAAAGGATGGGTAGGATCGTGAGGAGTCCTGTATTGGGATCAGTCTTAACAAGTCAGTGGTTGTGAAAATGGGATCCTGGGGGGACAGACTTAAGAATTCAAGGGATGAAGGCCTCTGAAAAAAAGTAGAACACCACAGTTTAGCCAAGAGCCTAACTGATTCTCTGTGAGATTATTTTCTACTGCTTCCAGCTGCCTTAGGTGCCTATACCCCCCTTTCACTTCTCCATGTACAGACTAACTCTCTTATTTTGTTTGTTCTCACATTACCTCACAAAGCTACTTACCTGCTCCTTGAATGAGAAGGAGTATTCTGCTGAAGACATGGTCACATCTTCCTGGGGTTGTGGCGCTCTCTCTCTCTCTCTCTCTGCAGTACTGGAGATGGGACCCAGGAGCATTTTACCTCCAAACTACTTCCCAGCCCTATATTTTATTCTTTATTTTGAAACAGGATCTCACTGAGTTGCAAAGGGCCTCACTAAGTAGCTGAGGCTGTCCATGAACTGTGATCCTCCTGTCTCAGCCTCCCAGATTCTGAGATTATGAGGGTGTGCCATCACACTTGAATAAAAAGTTTATTTTTTTAAATTTTGAAACAGGGTTTCATTAAGTTGCCGAGGCTGACGTCAAAACTGTGATCTTCTTGTCTCAACCTCCCAAGAACTGGGATAACAGGCATGTACCCTCATGCCCAACATTAGCATTATTTAAGTCATGTGGACTCCATGCCCCAGATACCTGGAAAATGGATGTTATTGCATGTTGTGGCCTGATGATATTGATAAACATATAGTAGCTGTTAGCTATGAAGAGTTTTCTTTGTGTTAGGCACTCTGCTAAGTTATTTAAATATTGTAATTTTTAAACCTTTCAACTGGACTTATAAGTTTGGGAACCATTATTATTTCTGTTTGACAGATGAGAAAATTGAGACACATGGAATAATCTTAATAGCAACTTGCTCAGCACTGTGTGGGAGATGAGGGATAGGGCTGGGATTTGAGCTTGCTGTGGTCCTGGAACTCCCATTCAATTGGCTTCCTCTATTGACTTTCACTTCAGGTATGCAGCTCAAAAAGCTGAAGAATCTATCTATCTATCTATCTATCTATCTATCTATCTAATCTATATATATGTATGTATATATTTATTTAAATTTCTTTTTGTCTGCCCCCCATAATTTATTAGTTCATGTGTTAAAAAAAAAACAAGATGAAGAATTTTAAAATAAAAAATGTAGACTGAGCTGTCCTGTGGTGCATGCCTGTAATCCCAGTACTTGGAAGGCTGAGACAGGAGGATTGCAGGTTCCAGGCTAGTCTCAATAACTTAGGAAGACGCTCATAACCTAGTGAGACCTTATTTCAACACAAAAAGTACTAAAGAACTGGGGATGTAGCTCGGAGGTAGAATGCCCCTGGGTTCAATCCCCAGTAATACACACACACACACACACACACACACACACACACACACACACACACACACTGCTCTATATAACCAGGTTGAAAATAGTCTGGTTTTGCTCTGTTTTTCTCTATCTGTTCCTCCGTGTGAGGAACCCTCCAGGCCCCTTGCAGGTGACTGTGGTTTACTGATGAGGGTGCTTCTGTCTGTGGCATCAGCAGTCCTGAGTTCTGATGCTCTTGAGCACACTTGTCACCTGTCACCTGAGAAGTCAGCGCGTGGAGCCTCTTTCTGGGAGTTGCTTGTCTATTTCCCCAAAGAGATGGCTCTGTCCACCTGGGCTGCAAGGGCTACAGGATCAAGGGTGTGACGCCTCCCAGTGAGTCTCACACCCTCTCTACATGGTGCCTTGACTTTTGCTTCTGCCTGGACATCACCAACCCTGCGTCTCCACTTACGCTGACCTGCCTCAGAAGTTGGTGGATTCTTGCCGGGTGTGGTGGCACATGCTTGTAATCCCTGTGCTTGGGAGGCAGAGACAGGAGGATCATGCAGGTTCGAAGCCAGCTGTGCTGGCTTAAGAGATCCTGTTTCCAAATAAAAAAATATAAAATAAGTAGAAGGCCCCTGGGTTCCATCCCCAGTACCACCAAAAAAAAAAAAAAGAAGTAGATGGATTCCCAATACAAACCTTTGACTGCCTTGAATTTTCTTCATCTACTGGGAGATTTCTTTTACTTTTTTCTTTTCCTTTTCTTTTACATTCTTCCTCTTGTCTCAGCCTCCCAAGTACTGGGATTGCAGGCATGCACCACCACACCCTGCTAGGTCCTACCTCTTAAAGGGTTTGTTACCACTACACTGTCATATCAGGATCTGAGCTTCCAAAACATGAACCTCTGGGAATAAACTATATCCAAATTATAGCAGGCAGTGAGTCTCAGATTCATCTTTGAACATTTTCATGGTCCGAGATTATTGAAATTATATGTCTCTTTTGAACAATCCAGAAAAATGGAAACAGATACAGCACACTACTTTTTTTTTTTTTTTTTTGGTGGTACTGGGGATGGAACCCTTCTACCTCCGGACTACACTACCAGACCTATTTTATATTTTATTTGGAAACAGGGTCTCTTATGCCAGCGCGGCTGGCTTTGAACCTGCGCGATCCTCCTGTCTCTGCCTCCCAAGCGCTGGATTACAAGCATGTGCCACCATGCCTGGCCAGCGTACTACTTTGACAAACCAAAAGTCCTTGAATGTCGGGATCCAGCCCGACAGTGGCGGGGCTTGGAGAGATGATGAGTACCGACGGCCCGATCACCACATGGAGCCGGGAGATATGTCAAGCAAGGTCTCATTTATTCCTCTCCAAGCAATCATATATGTTGCGGTTGAAATGTGTTTGGTGTGTGAGGGGAGAAGTAATTCCCCCACCACAACCACACAAAGAGGAAAACAGAACTGTGGATTCTTGTTCTAAGCTAAGTATAAATACACATTAGCCTGAACTCTTGCTGAAGATTTAAAGAAGTTTATTAAAAGATGGAAATACAGCAAATAGAAATACAGCCCCATGCCAAAATGGCATGAGGGGATGACTTGAATGAGTACACCAAAGGACTTACACATAGACCGGACTTTTTATACCCATGACCTCCATCTTGTTTGCGTGACTCTGACGTAGTGAACGTCCCTGTAAGGTACCTCCCCTTAACCCTGAAAGGTACCTTCCCCAACCAGGTGTGGCAAGGTGTCTCCTTTCCTGAAGGGCAAGGTCAAACCCTGCCCTATCCTCCCTAGATCATGTATATCTCTTTAGAAAGCAGAAGTCCTAGCTCTCCTCTGTTGACTTGTTAATTATTTTGAGCTAGGTTAATTTACATTGGAAAAACTGCCTGTCTTAGGCAGAGGTCAAGTCCTTGCACAGATCTGCCCCTCACCCATGTCTGCTGCCATTTTGATACCACTATTTTTGAAATATCAATCATCTTCTTTTGAAATATATTAATAATCAGAGCTTTCCCAAATCTTCCTAGGCCGTTCCCAATACTGGTACAATATATATAGCACAAAACCACGAGGGGAATTCCCATGGGATATAGCCCAGCCTGTCGGGATAAAGATCACTAGCACGTAGTTCACAGCCAATCCCAGGCCAGTACATGAGCCAATCATGTGTGCGGAACCTCCTTTAAAGGGAAAAACTGCTCAGTCTCCCCACCCATAATGAATGGGGAAGGCACGCCTTCCTAGCTTCCTCCAGGTGCCATCTTAGCCCCTTTTCTGCTGAATCATTTTACTGAGGAAGTTCTTAAACTTTACCTAAAGCTTTGCCTTAGGCTGCAGGCCGCTCAGGCCGAGGGAGGCTGCATCTTGTTAGGTGCTGTATGGATACACCCCATCACTTGAACAGGGAAGGATTCAACATGAGAAACAGAAATGTATGGAGTGTTTTGAGAGCAAACTTAGTAGGGAAGGGCTTTGGGTAATCAGCCAGAATTATGTCTTTGCCTTTTACCTTCCGACCCGTCATTGGCCTGTCTCCCCTGCCCCTTGCCACCGGGGCCACGTGCCTGCCCTTGCCTGGCTCACTGCGGTAGCCGCTCACCGGCCTCCGGATTTGTCCTTGCTCCTTTTAATTCCAGGTTGCATCTAAGAGAGGGTCCTAAAAAGCAAACCTGCAGCGTCCCTGCACTGTGGGCACTGTGTTGTGTGTGCAGTTTACACCCCTTTCTTCCCTCTTACTATTTTTCCTTCTTTTTTCTCCACTTGAATAAGGAGCTGGTTTCTTGCTTTGAGGGATGTTTGTGGCTATAGCTTCCTGTTTTTTTATTTTTTATTTTTATTTTTCCTAAAGTCCCATACAAAAGATGTTGTGAGCAGCTCCGAGGCCAGGGGGTATCTATGAGGGAAGCTGAGGAAGAGGTTTCCCTCCTGGGTAAAATAACAAACAATAAAAGGCTCTGCCTGGAAGAAGTGACAGGGTTCCGGGTCTCCAATATCCCCAGGCAATCTGAGTCAGGTTTCACAGTAGAGAGCTGGTGTCTAACGGCTTCAGGCACCAGGGCCTGAGCAAAGCTAAGGCCATTGGGCAGCATGGGGTCATTATGAAAAGCAAAATGGTGCCCGAGAAGAGTATGCAGGCCTAGAGAGAAGATGTGCCATAGTCCAGCTTTTCCACCCATCAGCTCAGCAACCGTTATTGTACCTCATTCAGCTTCAACTTTCTTACAAGTAAATAGAGATAATGATAAAATAAAACTTGTCATAAAAAAAATCTACGAGAAAAACATACATCTGGGAGCTTGGCCTGGACTAGGCACTCAATAAAGATGAGTTTTGCTTCCTCTACCGAGGATACAAGCTCTGCCATTTCCAGGAAAATGGATGGAATTAGAGAATGCTATGCCAAGAGAACTCAGCCTGTCAAGAGTCCTACGTTTTCTCAGAAAGCCAAGAGTCATAAGTTTTCTCTAATAGGCATAAGCTAGAGAGAAAATAGGAAGCAGAAGGGACTTCAGAAAAACAAAGGAGAAGACCCTTCAAATAGTGGAAGGGGCCTGGGGAGGGAGAAGGGGAGAGGAAAAAGAAAGACAGGGGAAGGAAATGTTTCAAATAATGTTAGGTCCATATATGAGGATATCACTTCTAGTCTCACTAATCTGTTCGGGAAGTGGGGAGAGGGGAGCAGACGGCATCAAGTAATATGTGCATGTCTGAATATACCACTTCCCATCTCACCATGTTATATAATGACATTGCCCCAATGCCAGTATAAAGAAACAACACAGACCATGGTTTAAATAAATGTGAACCTGGCTGTGTCCCATTTAGCATATGGCAAAGGCAAGTCCTAGTGGTTCAGATCTTTCTCAGTAGAGACAAGCAATACTGGTCTATTTAGATTTGTGGACAATTTTGTATTCAACCTCCAAATGAGAGACTAAGGCACCCACCAGCTAAACAAATCCACAAGGATACCTACAGCATATGTGAATTACCTCTTCTTGTTAAGGAATCTTCCATAATATCTTTTTTTTTAATCTTGTGCTTTTTATCCTGAAGATTATCTTTGGGAGTAGGTGCCCATTTATTTCAGGCCTTTATTATAGCCTGAGTCCCCATATTATTTTATGCATTTTAGCTATATAGACATGAAGTTCGATCAATGCATTAAAATTATTCATGAAATATGTTTTCTTTTTATTATGGTGTGTGTGTGTGTGTGTGTGTGTGTGTGTGTGTGTGTGTGTGTGTGTTTCAAGGAATTCTATCCAGGGGCATTCTACCTCCAAGCTATATGCCCAGCCCTTTTATTTTTTATTTTGAAGCAGGGTCTTGCTAGGTTGCTGATGCTGGTATCTGACTTGCAAACTTTCTCTCTCAGCATCCCAAGTACTGGGATTATAAGCATACACCACCATGCCTGGCTTATTATAATTTTGATTGGAAAGCTGATCTGTCTGTTTGTCATGCAAGCATGAATAGTCTATACAAAAATTCCCATTGGCCAAAATATATCAGTGCTTGTATTTTTATGGTTTGCATTCCAGTGTTTAGCTACCCATTCATATGAACCTTCTTATACTAAGCAATGATTTATTTTTACAAATTCACTTTCCACTGGTAGTAGTTTTCAATGTGAAACAAAACCCATCAATTTATTCTATCCCAACTATACATATATATTGTGGTACTGGGGGTGGAACCCAGGGGCATTTTACCTTTGAGCTACATCCTCAGCCCTATTTAATTATTTTCTTTTGAAACAGGGTGTCATTAGTAGGGGCATCACTAAATAGCTGAGACTGGCCACAAACCTACTATCCTTCTGTCTCAGCCTCCCAGCCATTGGAATTACAAGTGTATGCTACCACTCCCGGCTTTCTGTCTCATATATTGTTCATGAATTACTCTGCTTGTATTCTAATAAGGAACTCGATACTTTGGTCAGATTACAAAACAATCCTAATTAATTTATAGGGTCAAATATCCAAAGTATTTTAACTGGGAGTATACAAAAGGTAACTGTATGATCAGCCTGGTTGTTTTTTAAAATTTTTATTGGTGCACTGTAGTCATACATCATAATGGAATAAAAATCTTGTGTAGACATACATCCACACATCTCCCAGTTAGCCCCTACCAATCCCCACCCCATTCTCTTCCCAACTCTCCTTCCCATGCTTGGCTTAGTGGTTGACATCAGTATGTTTGTTTAAGTACATCCTGTGCTTTAGAGGGTTTCCTTCTTCCCCCCTCCCATCCCCTCAGTTAGGTTGCCTTATTTGCTCCTCTATAGGATCTCCTTTTTCATCAAGTTCCTCCTATGACCCATTTCTTCTTAGCTTTCACATATTAGGGAAAGCATCTGATTTCTTATTTTTTGTGACTGACTAATCTCATTTAGCATAATGTCCTCCAGTTCCATCCATTTCCATGAGAATGATGTAATTGTGTTTTTTTTTATTGCTGAGTAAAATTCCATTGTGTACATATCCCACAGTTTTGTAATCCATTCATCTGTTGATGGACATCTCGGCTGGTTCCATAGTTTGGCTATGGAGAATTGTGCAGCTATGAACATAGATATACATGCATTGGTTTGGTAGTTTGGTTTCCTTTCTTTTTGGTAGATACCCAGAAGTGGTATTGCTGGATCAAGTGGTAAATGTGTTCCCATTCTGAGGATCCTCCATATTGTTTTCCAAAGTGGTTGTACTAATTTGCAATCCCACCAACAATGTTTTAAGAGTTCCCACTTTTCCACATCCTCGCCAGCATTTGTTGTTGTTTGTGTTTTGAATGATTGCCATTCTAGTTGGAGTTAGGTGAAATTTCAGGGCAGTTTTGAAAAATACAACCTTCCTAAACTGAGTCAAAAAGACATAGAAAGTTTAAACCAACCAATAGCAATCAAAGAGGTTGAAATAGCAATAAAGAGCTAACCATCAAAGAAAAGCCCAGGACCAGATGGCTTCCCAAGTGAATTTTAGTTGCTTTTAAAAATTAATTAATTTTAAATATACTTTTTATGGGTGCATTGTAATCATACATCACAATGACGTTCAGAGTGATAGAGACATCCACTTGGAGAGTTCCCCCCCCCAGGCCCCACCTCCACTCTTTCCCCTTTCCTGCACACTATGTTGAGATTGTCATCGGCCTTATTGAAGCATGATGATTTACAAATATGAGACAGATTTCAATGATGAGACGGATAGGCAGAGCTTTCCTTGGTTACTCACAGGTCTCCTACCCTCTGAAGTAAAGATTACTAAAAAGTCTGACATTTCATCACCGTAAGTAGTCACACATGTGTAAATGACTTACAGTCTATTTTTGATTTGTCCTGAGATTTATAAGTGGGACATAATAGAGTTAGGTGAACTCAGACTTTTAATGAAATTTTCAGAGACCACGAGACAAAAGCTAACATTTAATTCTGTGCAAAAGCTGTGTTCAAATTGTGCTTGGATTAATATTTTTATGAGAATTAAGCTGCTTCTGATCAATCCATTAAGAGATGCTGTTTTATCCACTCACTCTGTGAAGAGAGTCTGGAAATGGTTGACTGTACAGTTATGACCAGAGACACATTCTGGTGTTGGTCGAGTCGAGTCCTAAATGAAACGTGTTGAGGGATGTCTTCTTAAAGAAAGCCCGAAGCCTGCTGCGTGGTGTGCTGTGCTGGTCCCTCTGGACTGCCAAGGAGGAGCTCTGGGAAGGCCTGCTCATGCTCGCCATGTACCCAGTGTCATGCTCTGTATAATTAGAGGGCGTAGCCCTGGATTCCAGCTTCATAAAGTCATTGGCTGACTGAATCTTATGTTGGCCATGGTTGAATTTTTCCAAAGCCTAGCTCTCCGGCACTGGTCTCTTGCAGTTACAGCTCAAATGATACTTGTTTCCTGGGAATGATGACATAGGAGAAATTCAGACAAATACTGAGATTCTTGGAGAATTTGGTGTTTTCTCAGAATGTGTGAAGCTTTTCAAGCTTACAATCCCAGTACTTGGGAGGCTGAGACAGGGGGATTGCAGGTTCGCAGAGGCCAGCCTCAGCTGCATAGTGAGGCCCTAAGCAATTTAGCGAGACTTTGTTTCAAAATGAAGAATAAATAAAGGGATGCTGGTTCATCTAGGAGGGAGAATGCCCCTGGGTTCAGTCCCCAGTATCACACACACACACACACACACACACACACACACACACACACACACACACGTATGAAGATTTTAAGGTCATTTTCCATGTTCTCTACTCTTTACCAGGCATTTCATTAAGTAAAACAAGGTGTTCATTCCAATATTTCTTGACTGGGAGTCTACTTTCTTAGTTATGATTTGGATATTGGATTAGGATTGATGATTTACACAACTAAATAAGTCAAAGGTGGCCTTTGCCATGGTTTAGAGGATGAGATCACTCACATGTAAATGAAGCTTCTTGAAAAAGAATTCTGTGTGTCTATAGCATTTTGCTTTGCTTTGAATCAACTGATTTAGGCTGGATCTACATTTCCTAGAATTTCCTTCATTGTGTGGTTTTAGGTTAGTGTGTCATAAGAGAGATGGAAAATATGCATTATTACTATTATTATTATTATTATTATTATTATTATTATTATTATTTGGAACTAGGGATTGAATTGAGGAACATTCTAGCTCTGAGATACACCCCTGTAGCTATTTTATTGTTTTACTTTGAAACAGGGTTTCTCTAAGTTGCTGAGAGCCTGACTCAGTAGCTGAGGCTGGCTTTGACCTGTGCAATCCTCCTGTCTCAGCCTCCCAAGCGCGGGGATTACAAGCGTGCGCCACCATGCCCTGCTGGATACCATATTGTTTTTATACTTCAGTGACTGGGCAGGTCACACACAATCCTGGTCTTCCAGCTCATCTTTGGGCATGAACAGCAGCTGGGCATCTCCAGCTCCCACTGAACCCTTCCATGGCTCCTACTCCTGGGCTAAGTGCAAAATTAGCTCAAGGATGAAGAGGCCCCACCCCTCTGTAGGTTACCAGCTCACTGATGTTGGAGGATGGAAGGCTGTAGGAGACCAATAAGGATTCCAGCTGTGTTTTATGGGTTCCAGCTTGTCATCACTCTCCTCCACTTACTACCATTTTTCTTTCCTCAGCCAGGCCCAGCAAGATGTGGAAACAAGGTGGCATGGTGGTACACATCTGTAATCCCAGGACTTGGGAGGCTAAGATAGGAGGGTCACCATGTTTGAGGCCAGTCTCGGTAACTTAGTGAGGGTCTTAGCAACCTAGCGAGATCTCATTTCAAAATAAAAAATTAAAAGGGCTGAAGGTATAGGTCAGAGATAGAATGCCCCTGGATTCAATCCTCAGTAACACACACACACACACACACACACACACACACACACATACACACACACACACACACACAGTAGAAATAATAGTCAACTAGTTGCTGGGGGGGGGGTCAGATCTCTTCAATAATCTCCTAATGAACAGTAACGTAGCAGATTTGCTTCTGAGATAAAACCATGATTCATATAGTTGTTGCTGATTTTGGTTCCCATGAGTGTAGTGAGAATTTCTTTCCCCAGCAAAGTTTAGCTCACAAGAGGGTACAAACTAAGAACCTATATTGATGTACCAAGTCTACTGATAGATAAGATAGCGGGAAACCCAAAAAGAATCTAAATATAAAGAAGGCTGAGCCTGGTGGCACACATTTGTAATCTCAGTACTGGAGAGGTTAACACAGGAGGATCGCAGGTTCAAGGACAGGCTTAGCAATTTAGAGGCTCTCGGCAATCTAGTGAGACCCTGTTTCAAAATTTAAAAAAAATTAAAAAAGGAATGGGAATGTAGCTCACAAGTAGAATGCAGAATGTCCAACGCATGTGGGCTCAATCACCAGTACCAAAATAAATAATTATATAGAAGCAAATGCTTTCCTGAATTTTATGACTTTCAAGATTTATTTCCCTACATATTTATAATCTTACTATGTCTGATACTAGATTTATGAGGGAATAATTCTATATAAATAGAGATTTGCTACTGAATTTTTGGTAGCTATATTCTTTAAAAACATCAAATATGATGCTACAATATTTGGATTTCTCATCTGAAGGTTTTGGCCTAATGCATGCAGTTGCACTTAGCCACCAGTTGGTGTCGCCCTTGGAGCACACAAACGTGCTCTTGAGCTGAGCAGAACCTGCAACACTCCACAGATGTTTGCTGTTTCTCCCGGATAGGGTGGGAAGTGATGTGGGTTTCCAGATGATATTTATCATCACGGATCCCTCCTCGTTCCATTTCCATCCAAGGATAGAATGAAGAATTGTAGAAAGCTTTGCAAAGCATGCTTTTATCTATAGAAATAGTGTTCGTTGATTGATGGAATTTGGAGACTGCCTCATGGTGAATTAGTATGACTTAAAAAAAATGTTGTTTGGCTGCAGTAGTTGGTTTTTTTTTTTTTTTTTTTTTTCCTTTTGGGGGAAAAAGCAGGGGATTTAGGAATAGGAAGGGAAAGGAGGTTTACTTCTCACTTTTGTATCTGTTGTTTGTAGTTTTGTTTGTACTTTGTTAATAAGTCACTCAAAAGTCAAGATTAAAGAATAAACTTTTGCAGGGCAAAATCTTGGTAGTGTACTCTTTATTCCTTGAATTGTTTATCCTGTTACTAAATAAAGATATTTCTATTTATAAAAATAAGAGCATGGATAACATTCCCTGAAATGTTATTGCTTTTTCATTCTTCAGATCGGTCTCTCGTTCAGTTGTTAATTCATATTTAAGTGTTCAAATATCTATTACATATCTTTGTGTTAGGTATCATACAGGTGCTGGAACATGGCAATGATAAAATAAGTACAATTTTCTAAAAGAGAACTATTGGAAATTAGAGTTTTGTAAATAACTACAAAAGAACTATAGGTCCAACAAATAGGCATAGGAAAAATCTTTTCAACAAAAACTCAAAGGCACAAGAAATTAGAAGGATCAAGATGTGGGTTTGCATTACACTGAAGAGCTTCTGCACAGCAAAGGGAACTATCAAGAGCCTCAACACAGAGCTGATAGAATGGAAGAAAAATTTTTCCAACTACTCTTCTGATAGAGAACTAATATCTAAAATATATAGAGAACTCAAGAAACTCGCTGCTAAGAAAACAACCCAATCAAAAATGGGCAAGCGAATTAAATAGACATTTCACCAAAGAAGAAATTCAAATGGCCAATAAATGTATGAAAAAATGTTCAACATCATTAGCAATGAAAGACATGCAAATCAAAACTACCCTGAGATTTCCACTAACTCCAACTAGAATGGCAATCATTCAAAACACAAACAATAACAAATTCTGGTGAGGGTGTGGAGAAGTGGGACCCTAATACATTATTGGTGGGATTGCAAATTAGTGCAACCACTTTGGAAAACAGTATGGAGGCTCCTCAGAAGAATGGGAATGAATTTGCCATATGATTCAGCTATACCACTTCTGGGTATCTACTCAAAAGAATGGAAACCAAACTACCAAACTAATGCATGCATATCTATGTTCATAGCCACACAATTCACATGCCGAACTATGGAACCAGCCAAGATGTTCATCAACATTTGAATGGATTACAAAATTAGGAGATATGTACACAATGGAATTTTACTCACCCATAAAGAAGAACAACATTATGTCATTTTCAGGGAAATGGATGGAACTGGAGAACATTATGCTGTGAGATTAGTCAGCCACAAAATGTTAAAAATTGGATGCTCTCTCTAATAAACAGAAGCTAGAAAGAAAAAGGGTCATTGGAGGAACTCTAGACAAGAAAGGAGAAACCATAGATAAGCAAATAAGGTGACCTAACTGAGGGGGATGGGAGGGGAAAGAGAGAAATTCCCTAATGTACATGAGGTACATTCACAAACACATCAAAGTCAATCACTAAGTCAAACATGAGAAGGAGGGAGGGAGAAGGGAGTGGGTAGGGAATTAGGATAGGGCTAGTTGAATGATGTGTGCATGTATGCCTCTATCATCTTGTACTCCATTAAGATGTATGACTACAATACATTAATTAAAAAGAAAACCGAAAAAGCGTATTGGTTTTAAAATTGTTCTTGTTTGGTTTCTAGTTTATAGGGAGAATTGACAATTTTATAACAAAAATTCACATGTTGGAATTTTATAAGGGTAAAGATTTATTTAGGAGGTTGACAAAATGAAATGCTTTCTCCCTGAAAGTGCAAATCAGTAGAATCCTTTCTCAGAGCAATTTGTTGATATATCTCAGAAACCGCAAGAGTAATGACAATTTTTGACCCAGCAATTACACATTTAAAAAGAATTCCTAGGAGGCCGGGTGTGGTGGCGCACGCTTGTAATCCCCGCACTTGGGAGGCTGAGACGGGAGGATTGCACAGGTTCGAAGCCAGCCTCAGCTATTTAGTGAGGCTCTCAGCAACTCAGTGAGACCCTGTTTCCAAATAAAATATAAGATAGGTCTGGGAGGATAGTCCGGAGGTAGAAAGCCTCTGGGTTCCACCCCAAGTACCACCAAAAATAAATAAATACATAAATAAATAAATAAATAAATAAATAAATAAATAAATAAAATTAAAAGAATTCTAAGGTGACAAACAAAGATGCATTTTAAAGGTATGTACAAGAAGGTTTTAGTAAGATTTATTTTTATTTTTTGTTACTGGGGATTGAACCCAGGGGCAGTTTGTCTTTTAGCTACAATCTCAGTGCTTTTATTTATTTTAGCTTAGTTTGAAATAGGCTCTCACTAAGTTGCTGAGGGCCTTGATAATTTGCTGAGGCTGGCCTCAAACTGGCGAGCCTCCTGTCTCAGCCTCTCACATACTGGAAATACAGGTGTGTGCCATCATGCTTGGCAGTATTTATGTTGGAGAGAAATCAGAAGCAGAAAGAGGAAATATACTAATCATCCCTGTAGTGGGACAGTGTGGCTGGTTTGTGACAGTTGTCAAAACACAAAGAAAAGCCGGGCGTGGTGGCATAGCTTGTAATCTCCGTATCCAGGAAGCCAAGATGGAGGATTGCGGTTCGCGGACAGCCTCAGTTACTTAGGCCTTCCACAACTTAGTGAGATGCGGTTTCAACATAAAGAATAAAAAATGGGGCAGGGGATGTAGCTCAGAGGTTGAATGCCCCTGGGTTCCATCCCTAGATCCACAAAAACAGAAAACAAAATAACAATAATAAATAAAACAACACTAAGAGTCTCTCAGCCATCTTCCACTCTGCTGTCTATGTGATTTGCCCTATGCAAAGCCCTCACCAGAAAAATGATTATTTTCTCTTAAGAACAGAAGTCATATTAGATTAAGGCCCTTCTGTAATGATCCCATTTTAACTTATGTCTGCAAAGACAGTATTTCTAAATAAGGACACGTTCGTGGGTACTAGGGTTTAGGATTTCAATATAATTATTGGGGTATGTATTTCAATCCATAGCAATGCCGACTTCCTATTTTTTCTTTACCTTATTCTGTTCCATGTTCTATAGTTGTTCAGTCAGCATCCTTGCAGCTATGATCTCAAAGATTGATCATGTAACTCAGAAGAAAGAAGTTTTATTTTCTTACAGTTTGGGCTCAGTCCACGTGAGGCCTGGGACTGCAGACCTCAGGGCATGGCGTGGTATGGGAGGTGGATGGAGGGAGAGCATGCAGGCTCTGCTTCTCACATCATGGAGGCCAGAAGCAAGCGAGAGCAAGCAGGGGAAGGAGGAACCTTATCATCCCCAAGACCCCACCCCAGACACCCACCTTCTCTAACCACACTCCAGGTAAGTTCATTTCAATGGATGTAGCCACTGCTGGAATTATAATCCTCATGACTCGATTACATCAGCTCCAGACACTAACAAATGAGCTTTATGGGACATTTTATAGCTAACTATAACAATAGTCTGTCCCTTCTCTTCTATACCATATATTCTACCCATAATTCTCACCACTTCCAAATTCATTTCCATGTTGACTTTCTTTTGCAAGATTCTTTTTTTTCCCCCCATACTTAGGTGAACGTAGGTAAAATTTCAAATAAACAAAAATGAAAAGATTAGCCAGGCATGGTGGCACACGATAATAATTCCAGTATTTGGGAGGCTGAGACAGGAGGATTACAGTTTGTGGACAGCCTCAGCTACTACTTAGTGAGGCCCTTTGCAACTCAGTGAGACCCTGTTTCAAAATAAAGACTAAGCCGGGCGTGGTGGCGCACGCTTGTAATCCCCGCGCTTGGGAGGCAGAGACAGGAGGATCGTGCAGGTTCGAAGCCAGCCACACTGGCTTAAGAGACCCTGTTTCCAAATAAAAAAAATATAAAAAATAGGTCTGGGAGTGTAGCACGGAGGTAGAAGGGCTTCCAGGAACCCTAGTACCACCAAAAAAAAAGAATAAAAAACAGGGCTGGAGGTGTAGCTTGGAGGTAGAATCCCCCTGGGTTCCATCTCCAGTAACGCACACACACACACATACACACACACACACACACACACACACACACACACACAAAATGATTGGCAAATTCTTTATGTAGCCTACAGCTTAAGGTGTGACCTAAACACTTGGTCAGACTACACGCACACCACACCTCCTTCCCAGACCTCGGGTTTCTTGAAAAATGAGTGCTCTACTTCCCAACCTGAAAGCCAATCATCTGGGTACATAAACTAGGGTAGCCAACAATCCTGAAACAGAGGTCTTTGATTAGAGGCAGAGAACAGGACAGCCTGGAACAAGTCCTACTGTTTGGCATCCTGGGACATACAGATAAAACATGGTACATCTCATTTCTCTATTGGAGTAGACACATCAACAATCTCTCTCTTGTGTTTCTGGCTCCCACTTCAAAGTTTGTTCAAACCAGTGTCTGATGCAACTTCCAAAGAATGGAGGAACCGCAGAAGCCGCAGCTGAAGAGTCTAGCAGGCCAGCAGTGAAGTTCAGCCTGTAGGTCTGGCCATTGTTTCTGCTGCATATCAAAGGCTGTCTATTTTTCATCTCCATACCAGGATGCCAGAGAGGTAATAATAATGAAGTGTGATGCTATAAAGAAAGCCCTGCATTAAATGCATGTCCTTCTTTGATCCCCCCAAGCCAGATGAGAGTTATTTTAGTGTCAAGTGAGCAAAGAAAAAAGGCGGGGCAACGCTGAGAGTCTCTGGCTGAGCCCGTGGCAATTGAGGACAGATGCGTGTGCCTATTCTAAGTGGAGGATAAAGAAGGATTCCTATCATTTGCTCAAAATCCAGATGTAGCAGTGGGTTTATAGGATTGAAAGTTCTAAGGTGTAAGAAAGATTAAAGTATTTCCGTATTTCCATTTTTCTTGTTTACCTTCATCTGTGGAATGAGACCCTGATGGCAGAAACCTGAATGGATGCCTAGAAGCAACACACCGCTTTCCCCCCTCCCCTCATTCTTATCTGCTTTGAATGAAAGTTAGTTTTTTGTGTTAGCTGGGGGTAAAGCTATTTGTATTTTTTAATGTGCTTTTATTGGTACGGGATAGTCTCACATACAGTGTTTTTTGGTTGTTAATTTTGCTTTGTTTTGTTTGCAGGCACTGGGGATAGAACCCAGGGACATTCTACCTCCAAGATACATCCCTAGCCTTATTTTTTATTATTTATTTTGAAACAGGGTCTCACTATATTGTGGAGGGCCTCACTAAGTAGTTGAGGCTGACCACCAACCTGCAATCTTCCTGCCTCAGCCTCCCAAGTCCTGGAATTACAATCATGCACCATCACAACACTTTAGCCGGGCGTGGTGGCACATGCTTGTAATCCCCGCACTTGGGAGGCTGAGACAGGAGGATCGCGCTGGTTCGGAGCCAGCCTCGCTGGCTTAAAAGACCCTGTTTCCACATAAAAAAGTAAAAAATAGGTCTGGGAGTGTAGCCCGTGGGATTGTAGCCTGGAGGTAGAAGGGCTTCCAGGAACCCCAGTACCACAAAAAAAAAAAAAAAAAAAAAAAGCAACACTTTCCCAGAGAAAAAGCAGATCCTCTGAATCATGATTTATTTCCAAGTGAAATGGAAATTGTAAAGATGGTGGGAAACACTTAATGTTATGTCAATTTATTAAGTTTTATCTTTGCTTTAATCTTACTTAATAAAAAATGCTTAGAAATTTTGTCTGCTTATTTTAATGATGTTCCACATACTATCAAGAATTGTTTCCTTCTACATTGGTAACTTGGACCTCAGACCAGTAATAAGAATTTTCATGAAGACAAACATCCCCACGTATCAGCTGCAGCAGGGATTACACTGGCCCTTTAATGGCCAGGTACAGACCTTGTGAAGCAATGGTTAGGCAACATTTATTTATTTATTTATTTATTTATTTATTTATTTATTTATTGTGGCACTGGGGATTAAACCCAGGGACATTCTACCTCTGAATTATATTTCCAGCTCAATTTTACTTTTATTTTGAAACAGGGTCTCACTCGGTTGATGAGAGTCTTACTACTTGTTGAGGCTGTCTTTTAACCTGTGATCCTCCTCTCTCTCCCATGTACTGGGCTTATAGGCGTGCGCCACCCCACCTGGTGGGCAGCCTCACTTTCTTAATGTTACGGTGATACAGAAAAACTGTACCAGTGTGAAATGTGGCCGTGGGTCCTTGTTCTGAGCTATTTTAGAAAAAAAGAATAGCCTGAACTCTTTTGCTGTAAACTTAAGTAATTTTATTATTTTATTATTACAAAGACAAAAAGAAGGAACAGATATTAGATTAAAGCCCTACATCCAAAGGGGAGGGTGTAGGGGAGTAACTTGAAATAAGTTACTGGAGTTCTGGATGCAGAACAGTTTTTATAAAGATACATTATCCTTTATCTTGCTCAACCAATAATCTTCTGACCTGATTAGATCCGCTCCTTCTCTGGGGCAAGTCTTTTGATGCGGGGATTCACTATCTTACATCCTGTCTGACCAAAAGTCTTCTTCCTATAGGTATAAGCTCAAATCTTTAAGACCCCTAAAATGTATTACTTCGATAATGATTATCAAAGTCAGGTATCTCTTGAAGGCTTGTGCCCTCCTCCCACATCCTAGTCTTGTCTGCTAGAAGTTACTTGCCTTTAAAATGCAAAGGCCCTGGGCTCCCTCTACTTTCTTGCTAATCACCCTTGGTGCCAGGAACTCTGCAGAGTCCCTTCCCTGTCTGAGTGCCTGCCCACACCCAAGCTCTGACTTTCTCATACCAAAGCTATTTTCAAATACATTTTGAAGCCATTTCCCAATACCTGCAACTTAAGGGAATCACATTCCTGAGCCAGACAGTTCAGGTTTTCTGGTGCCAGTAAGTCCATCATTGGGCTCCTAGATCCCTTTGGTAACTCTCCTACTCCATTCTCATTTAGGAGGAAAGAGACTAAAACTAATCAGACTTTACTATCTAGAATAAGGGTATTCGATCATTTTGCTTTATGGAAAATAAATGAACAGGGTTTCACTAGGTTGCGCGTGGAGGGCCTAAGTACATGAGGCTGGTCACAAATCTGCAATCCTCTTGTCCCAGCCTCCCAAATGCTGGGATTACCATAGACTCTTTTATTCTTCTCTTTTCTACCTGGGCACCACTTGGCTATTTATTATACTGGGGAGCACAAAGGTTAGGAGCCAAAGCTCACTGGGATTTATATCCAGGATGTGATACTTCTTGCCCATGTAAAGTTTGGACAGTTTACCTCTCTATTTTTTGTAAGATGGGAGTAAATTGTAGTACCAATCTCAAGGGGTTACTTAAGTAGATAGATAAATAGATAGTCAGATACATACATACATACATGCATACATGCATACATACATATATACACATATATAGATGATAGGTATAAATACACACATATTTATGTATGTGTTGGAAAGGCCAAGGGATATACATATAATCTTGCCCTATGTTCAGCTGTTATTATTTGGTGCTAGCCAGTAAGTTCAGCTTTTCAGGCTGTGGACTTATTGGGAGACAAGCATATGAGAGACTGGACCATGTCCAAATACACAAGAGAAACACAGGAAAAAGAAGGACATGGCCACTTTCAGGAGGCTTTCAGATATTGGGGAGTGAAGTTTTATACAAACAAAACATCTGGGAAAATCAACCAGATTTTTTTTCACTTGCCTTCCAGATGTTCCTAGGTACAGCTCCAATTTCTCTAATCTCACTTTGTCTTCTTGGCAACACACAGAAGAGTTGCATAGATGATACTGTCTGGCTCAATGAGTGTTAGGTAATTTCATTAGGAGTCAGGGGTTAGCTTAGCTGTCATTTGGGAAGGAAGGCTGTGCTGAGAGGTACCCCTCCAGTGTAGGCATCAGAATCAACACAGTGATTACAGTTCATCTCCTTTCATTTCTTCTGAATTGAATATTCCAGTCACTCAAAGAATTTCCCTTAAATTCCCACATCAATAACCCTCAAAGATACCACATAAAAAGTGTAGTTTCCAGAGGAGGAGAAAATGAAAGCTGTGAGTGTGTGGATTGTCCTGTTCTTTCCTTGCTGGGCTACAGGAGCCTTTTCTCCCAAACCAATTTATGACAGTGAGTCTGGGAAGATGTTCCACGTCTTTGGCACATGACATATTCTTTCTTTTAACCAAGTTTTTCCATACAGAAAGCCTTGCAGAGTTCAATATGATAGGAGTCTATCTCTGCCCTAGATCTGTCCCCATTTCAGCTACTGCTTGTCGATAAAGACTCAGATGTACATAATACATCAGCAGGTGGATATGTCTCCTCACAGGTCCTTTACCTGTGCATGTTGGAGAAGCCATGGGAGACACGCAAAGTCTTGCCCTCTTCTTAGCTGTCATCATTTAGGACTAGCTAGTAAGTTTTTTCTTACTAGTTTTTCCTAGCTAGTAAGTCCAGTAAGTCTTTCATTACTTGCTAGCTAGCTGGACTTACCGGGAGACAAGAGAATGAGAGACTGGACGATGAACACACAGGAAAAGCACAGGACAGAGAAGATGCAGATGGCTCTTCAGGGGGTGTTCAGATACAAACATCTGGGAAAATGGATCAGGTTTTTCATTTGCAACCCAGATGCTTCTAGGTACAGTTCCAATTTCTCTAATATCACTTGGTAACCCTGGAAAAACAAACAAACAAAAAACCAACAAAACCTTCCCCAATCCAGCTGATCCTTTTAGCAACCACTCTTCCTTTTGCTACGTTTTTCATCCATTCTTATTCTTGCACTCCCAAGCTCCCGCCTGCCCCAGTTACTTGCTAACTCGTTCAACAGTTCAGATATGGCAGGACGCATGTAAGTGAGCATGAAAATGTCAGATGAGGATCTCGTAGCATGGTCATGAGTTGGTGGCTTTGATCTCATGAGACTCAGCTTCAGGGAGCTTTGAATTTGGAGCCAAGATGCCATCATACAGAGATTCTGAGCAACTTTCAAATGCCATTAAGTTGATACTCAATAGAGAAGGTTTTTGCTTTGACCCAACACAAGATAAATCAATAAAACTCTCCTCCATGATCACAGCGTATGAGTATTTGCTTGAACATCTACGAAACATTTATTCAACTCTGCTGTCCACCAGGCTCTGTGCTAAGGGGAGGAGACACATGATTGACAAGTGCACTGGTGTGGACTCAGAGAAGCCATGTAAACAGATAATTCCCAAGTCCTGCTGTTATGAGTTGAATAGTGTCTCTGAAAAATTCATGTATTACACTGTAGACCCCTAATAATCAGAATGTGACTTTTTTATTTTTCCGAGATAGGTTCTTTAAAGAGGTGATTGAGTTAAAAGGAGGTATGAATGCTGCCCTCATGAAATGAGGGCTTTTGGACATGGGACTTAAACATCTGCATACAGAGGTGATCTTCTGCAGGCCACGGGAGGCCTCAGAAGAAAGCATCTCTATCATATGCTTCCAGCCTCTAGAACTGTGAGAAAATAATTGTGTGTGTGTGTGTGTG
This sequence comes from Muscardinus avellanarius, assembly GCF_963383645.1. Taxonomy (NCBI): domain Eukaryota; kingdom Metazoa; phylum Chordata; class Mammalia; order Rodentia; family Gliridae; genus Muscardinus; species Muscardinus avellanarius. The sequence goes on from NC_137793.1 coordinate 101,642,042, forward strand.
TGTGTGTGTGTGTGTGTGTGTGTGTAATGGTACTAAGGATTGAACTCAGGGACCTTCTACCTCTGAGTTACACCCCCAGCTCTGTTTATTATTTTTATTTTAAACAGTATCTCACTAAGTTATTGAGGGCTGAGTTATTGCTGAGGCTGGCCTTGAACCTATGATGATCCTGTCTCAGCCTACGAAGTACTGGGATTATAGGCGCACACCACCATACCCAGATCAAATATCTGTTGCTTAATCCACCAAGTCTGTGCCATTTTGTTATGACAGCCCTCAAAAACGAATACAACTGTTGATAAGAACGTGGTCCTCGCCGGGCGTGGTGGCGCACGCTTGTAATCCCCGCGCTTGGGAGGTGAAGACAGGGGGATTGCGCAGGTTCGAAGCCAGCCATGCTAGATTAAAAGACCCTGTTTCCAAAATAAAAATATAAAAAGTAGGTCTTGGAGTGTAGCCCGGAGGTAGAAGGGTTTCCAGGAACCCCAGTACCACCAAAACAAAAACAAAAACAAACGAAAAAAAACCACTGTCCTCTCTGAGTACAAAGAACATGATCTACTTGGGTTTAGAAATAAGATTTCAAGACAGATGGGAGAAAGTAATACCTCAGCTAAATGTTAAAGTGTGTGTGTGTGTGTGTGTGTGTGTGTGTGTGTGTGTGTGTTGGAATTTGGGATTGAACCTGGGACATTCTATATCTGAGTTACATTCCTGGCCTCTTTTTTTCCTTTAATTTTTTTTTTTTTTTTTTTTTGGTGGTACTGGGGTTCCTGGAAACCCTTCTACCTCTAGGCTATACTCCCAGACCTATTTTTTTTTATACTTTTTTATTTGTTTTTTTTTTTTTTGTTTTTGTTTGTGGTACTGGGGTTCCTGGAAGCCCTTCTACCTCCGGGCTACACTCCCAGACCCATTTTTTATACTTTTTAATTTGGAAACAGGGTCTCTTAAGCCAGCGAAGCTGGCTTCAAACCTGCGCGATCCTCCTGTCTCCGCCTCCCAAGCGTGGGGATTACAAGTGTGCGCCACCATGTGCGACTTAGGTTCCAGCTTCTTGCCTCTCCAGATTTTGGTCTTCCCTTTTTGCCAGCCCACTGGGACCCAAAAATCCAAGTGCATGTGACCCATTGTCCTCTGGTCCACTGGGACCTTCTCCTGGACAACCAGGTTGTCCTGTTTTGAGAAGGGATTGATGCGTCTTTCCTGATCTCCTAACCCCGTTTCTGAATGATTGATCAGGAAAATGGGGACTGTTTCCTGTTCTTCGTTCTTGCCTGTGGATCAATTATAAGAAGTCAAACCTCCACCCTAGCGGAGGACTTATGCCCTCAGCACCTGCTGGCCTTGATATGAGTTGGGTAATGGGTTGGAGTGGCCCAAGAACGGTCAGCAACTTTTGTAAGCAGTCTGGTAAATGGTTGGATGTCCTTTATGTCCAGGCTTTCTTTTTCTTGCACTCCCATCCCTCCAACCACTCTCCCCCATCAGCTGACATTTTCCTCTCAGTCACTGTTTTGTGATGCTGTGTAGTCGCTACCTGGTGACATCACAGTCGCCATCTTGTGGCATTACACAATCGCAACCTTATGATGTTACACAGTCGTCATCTTGGCCCGCACCAGCCTGCATCGCTGAGACACAGGCACAGTCTCCATTTTGTGGCGACACGTGGTTGCCAGCGTCTGACCCAGCAGGCCCCACTTCTGAGGACTTCTGAGGATTCACAGGATCTCTCTTCACCACCCCGGCCACCATCCTATCCCAGGACAGCCTCCCACTCTAACTTGCTCCTTTCACCCCTGCCATCCTCCCTTAAGGGACCAACCCTTACCTCCCCCTCGCCTTCCCCTGTAGGTTACCGTACCCGCTCCAGGGACCCCCCTCTCTCTTGGCCCTGCTCCGTGAGGTAGCTGGTGCAGAAGGTGTAGTCTGCATCCATGTTCCTTTCTCCCTCCTTGATCTTGCTCAAATTGAAAAAAAAAAAAACTGGGTTCTTTTTTCACCAATCCATCCAGTTTTATTAAAAAAATTCCAATACATTGTACAAGCATATGATCTTCATGTTATTTTAACCTCTGCCTTAACTGCGGATGAACGTGATCATATTGTAAAGGATGCTTGGGAACGGGCCAATCAGGCTCATCTAACCAACCCAGCCCTCCCTATGGGAGCAGCTGCGCTTCCTTCTGAGGATCCCCATTGGGATTATCAGCCAGCCTCTAAGGTAGGGGTGAGGGAATCAAATGAGAGCCATATGATACTGTGCCTTCTCGACGGCATGCGGGATGCTTCCCACAAAGTGGTTAATTACGATAAACTTAAGGAAGTCACCCAAGGTCCCGCTGTTTTTCTTAATCGCCTGCAGGAGGCTTTTACCCTCTATACCCGCTTAGATCCATCTACCGAGGCAGGGTCTGTGGTTTGGCAACCCATTTCATCGGGCAATCAGCCCCTGATATTCAGAAAGAATTAAGAAAGGCTGAGGATGGTTCTCAAACCTCTATCTGAGATTTGGTGACCATGGCATTTAAAGTTTTTAATTCCAGAGAGGAACAGGTGGAGATGAAGCGTAATCTCTGACTTCCGCTGGAAGGCAGATTTGCAGGCCCGAGCCCTGGTAGCTGCCCTGAAGCTGGCAGAGCGCCACCTAGGGGTGGAGAACAGCAATGACAACTACCTCCAGAAGCCTACTTCAAGTGTGGCAGGGCTTTGCCCACCAATCAGACCAGGTCGGGTGTGCTGCCAGGAGGGCCACTGGAACAGTGCCCATGGAATAGCGGTGAGCCCCAGGTGCCTCAACACAGGGGGACTACCCTTTCAGACCAGACCCTGCCACTGGCCATACTAGGCCTGGCCGAAGACTGATGGCTCCTGGACTTTTCAACCTCAATCATCCTTGCCAGGCCAGAGTAACTCTTAAGGTAGTGGGTAAGCCAATTGTCCACACACTACAGGCCCTCTTTTACAGGACAAGATTGCCCTGCCAGAGGCTCAGGCCAAAGCAATCGTTAACCTAATACATAATTCCATACATGTGAGACCTATGGTGCTTAAATATTTCCTAAACCCCTTGTTTTATTCTCCCCTCCTCCAATAGCTGATTAGTAAAGTCAGTGCCTCCTGTTGTACTTGTGCTGCTGTTTCTCCCCAATGCCCCTCTTTTCCTACCCAACAAATGAGAGAGCACTTGCCAGGACAGGACTGGCAAATGGACTTCACCCATTTGTCTTCTCATAAAAAACTAAAATATCTTCTTACTGTGGTAGATACCATAAAAGGTTTGGTAGAGGCTTTTCACTCAAAGGACAAGACAGGCAGCATGGTGGCCAATGTTCTATGCTCAGACATCATCCCTTGGTTTGGATTCCCTAATTCCTTACAGCCTGATAATGGACCAGCTTTTATTTCAAAGGTTACTCAACAGGTGGTACAAGCCCTTGGTATTTCTTGGAAGCTCCATATCCTATATTGACCACAGTCATCAGGAAAGGTTAAAAAAACAATGAATGGGATTCTTAAAAAAATTTAACCAAAACTCTCCCTGGAGCTGTGATTATCGTTTTCTGAACTCCTACCACTTGCTCTGGCCCATGTGAGGGCCACCCCTTCAAACCCCACCTTCATGAGTCCCTTTGGATTGCTGTATGGTCACACTTTTTTGCTTAATCACACTCTCCCTTCGAACTTCCTCCTTTGGCTTCCTATCTTCCTTACTTGTCTTTTTTCAGGCACCTTCTTAGGGAACATGCTGACCAATATCTTCCCCAACCAGGTGCTGAAGAAGCAGCTCCATACCCAGTAGTCAATTCCTTAAGCCAGAGGATCAAGTCCTCCTCAAGTCGCTCCAATCAAAACCACGGTGGACTAGGACTTTTACAGTGATCCTCATCAGACCCACTGCAGCCAAACTGCTGGGGGACCCCAACTGGCATCACCTTTACTCAGCTAAAAAGGGCTCCATTACAACAGCCTCATGACAAATTCTCTTGTACAGTGTTGGGGCCCACTAAGCTCCATTTTTCTCGGCATAATTCTCTTTAATGCTTTTATTTCAGCAGGCCCACTTGTTTACATGATATGGTGCTCTTCCTCTCTGGATGCCAGACAGCCATAAGTATTAAACTCTCTAAAATCCATTACTGATGCTCCTGACCCAATAGCATGTTTTCCATTTGACCAGACTGACCCATACCCACTCGCTGCTGAAAAGAATGGCGTGTGTCTCAGGGAATATGCTGCAATTACATCAATGAATCTAATGAAGGAAACTGCTGAAAAGGGTGGTGTATGTCTCTTTCTCAGGAAAAATGTTGCTATTATATTAATAAATCTGGTCTAACAGAGGAAAATGTCTAAACTCTGACCAGGTTAAGCAAACATCTAAAATCACAATAATGACAATCTACTTCATATCTGAAAGGGTTCCAAGGGCCAGTAGCTACTGGACTCCTTCCTTTCCAGGCAAGGGCTAATAGCTGATGGGCTCCTTTCTTCCCCGGGACCCATTCTCACAGTTTGCCTTTTCTTTTAATAGCTCCTCTGTCTGTTAAAGTTTATTTGAACGCACATTACTGAGCTGTCCAGGGTAATCTCCAATCAACTCCCACTGCAGCCATACTCCCACCTTCCCACTTCCAAAGGACTTGAACTCTCCCAGCCAAGGGGCCCCCTACAATGTCTCTGATAGCAGAAAGTAGTTATGGACTCAGTCGTCGCCCAGTATCACCAAAAGGTCAGGATGATAGGTTGGGTCCGGCCCCTTCCCCCACGGGACCCCACAGTGGGGACAGGAGGCAGAAACCCAGAAGCCAGAGCAGAGATTCTGCGGGACCCCAGGCATCGTGAGGCAGACTCCAGAGGTCACGAGACTACATGTGAGATGTAGATATCGCAAGAGGACTGGCATTCTAGTTCCCAAGACCCGGCTATGTGATACCCTGACTTTCTCTTCGCCACGTGACTCTGCCGACTGACTGTGACCTTGCTTGACCATGTGGCTCTGCTGCTTGGTCATTGGTTCCTTACCCCACGGGGGGCAGACCTCATCCAAAGGTGCCAGGTTTGATTAAAGCAGCTTTTGCTTATTTGGCTGGTGTTTACCTCCTTTGCAACTCCCCAGCTCAATTTCAATGTTACATCAGTATTTCAAGGGCCTTTGCTATAAACATGCAAAAATAGATATATCTGGAATAGTAGTTCCCATCTCTTAAAGGGAATGTCCAACTTTGTTTTTAAGTGACATCATACACATAGCCTCAATGTATAAAGTGTAGTTTTAAAAGACTCTCCTTGAGGTGAACATGGGTGCTAATGCCCCTGCCACACAGCTTTACCTCTCAAAATAGTTCATAAGGCAACTTCAGATACTCTAACATCTTAAGGAAAGTTATATAGATAGCACAGGGCAGAAAAGTATCCATGCTGCCGGGTGTGGTGGCGCACGCTTGTAATCCCAGCATTCGGGAGGCTGAGACTGGAGGATGGCGGTTCGCGGACAGCCTCAACTATTTAGTGAGACTCTCTGCAACTTAGTGAGACCCTGTTTCAAATAAAGAATAAAAAATAGGGCAGGGGATGTAGCTTGAAGGTCAAATGCCTCTGGGTTCCATCCCCAGACCTGCAAAAAAAAAAAAAAAAAAAAAGAAAAGAAAAGAAAAAAAAAGTATTCATGCCAAGGACAGACCTCAGCTTCATTATAAACAGAGATTGAGCTCTCTTTACAGTGTAGCTCCATGTCAACAGTGACCTTTTAGGCGGGCATGGTGGTGCATGCTTGTAATCCCATCATTTGGGAGGCTAGGACTGAAGGATCGCAGACAGCCTCAGCTACTTAGGCCCTTTGCAACTCAGTGAGACCCTGTCTCAAAATAAAGAATAAAAAATAGGTCTGGGAGTGTAGCTTGAAGGTAAAATGCCTCTAGGTTCCATCCCCAGTACAGCAAGAAAAAACAAAAACAAAAAAAAGAAAAAAGAAAAAAGAAAACCCAAAGTGACCTTTTCTTAGATGCCTGGCACAAAGCAGGACAGTGGGAGGCCACCTGGCCTGGACTGTAGAGAGGACTTAGCGTCAAGAAACAAAAGCAAGATGACAGCCAATATCCTTTTGCTGCCCGATTTTGCTCTAGAATCTGTTCCTAGAAGAAGAGTGATTTTTGAGTAAAGGTTGAAAAGAGAAAGACATTCTGTTCACCATAAATAAATGGAAGCCAGGCGTGGTGGCTCACGCTTGTAATCCCCATGCTTGGGAAGCAGAGACAGGAGGATCGTGCAGGTTGGAAGCCAGCTGCTCTGGCTTAAGAGACCCTGTTTCCAAATAAAAAATATAAAAAGTAGATCTGGGAGTGTAGCCTGGAGGTAGAAGGGTTTCCAGGAACTCCAGTACCACCAATAAATAAATAAATAAATAAATAAATAAATAAATAAATAAAGAAATTGAGTAGGAATTCTAGTTGGGAAAAATTGGCAAGAGGGTTAAGAGTGTTTGAAGGATGTGAAGAAACAATGGGTTGCAGTATGATTACCCTGGAGTGCATATACATATAAATTTTTGTGTGTATGGTGCTGGGGATGAAGTCCATGGGCCTTCTAACTCCGGGCTATACTCCCAGACCTATTTCATATTTTAAGTGGAAACAGGGCCTCACTAAGTTGCTGAGAGCCTCACTAAGTAGCTGAGGCTGGCTTCGAACCTGTGTGATCTTCCTGTCTCAGCCTCCCAAGTGCAGGGATTAGAAGCGTTCACCACCACACCTGGCTAGCATATAGATTTTGAAAGGAGACCTAGACTATCAAGTAATTAAAGAATTCATCAGTAGAGACCTTTGAAACCCATACTGAAGATGTTCCATTTCCCTAGATTTTGGACATTGGCCATTTCTTGGAGCTATGGAATGTGGTTTCTTACTCTCCTCTGGTTGTTTTATTTCATCCTGGCCTTTACATTTTGGATGCACAGATTCTAGATCACCCATTGGTTCTGATGTCAAGTCTCCTGATAAGCTTGGTAGTATTCATGTGTCTACTTTAATTCAATTGCCAGTGAGTTGCCTTGGTTGTCAGGGTTTCTGAACATCTTATTAACTCCTCCACTTAGCTCTCGTATTGGTTGACTTGTTAGGGGGTCTTATCTTTTCTCATCCTGAATGATTTAATGATATATATATATATATATATAATTTTTGCGTTACTGGGGATAGAACCCAGGGGCATTCTACCTCTGAGCTATACCCCCAGTTCTATTTTTTATTTTGAAACTGGGTCTCACTGAGTTGCAAAGGGTCTCACTAAGTAGCTGAGGCGGTCCTCCAACCAAAATCCACCAGTCTCAGCCTCCCAAATGCTGGGATTATGAGCGTATGCCACCACGCCTGGCTAATTCTGATTGATTTATCCTTGAAGATGGGGGAATGGGAATTGCTGATCTGGATCGTCAAGTCCAAGGATGCTAAGGAGTCTTGGTGCTAAGCAGTGGTACATTTAATGAGATTCATAGGAGAGTTAAAGCTATGTGCATCTGTCTGCTGTGTTCTATTTATTTCTTTGAGCTTTCTCCCTTGAAATTCACAATTTCTTTTGAATTCTGTAGTCTATCTTCCATGCAACTGTGGGAGGCACATTTCTCTGGAAAGGCCTATGGGAAAGAAGACAAAAGTAGGAATGGGGATGTAGATTAGTGGTAGAGCAGTTGCCTGGATGCACAAAGCCCTAGGTTTGATCCCCAGCACTACAACAACCACCAACAAGCCAACCAACCAAACAGCAAGAACAACAAAACTTAAAAAGACAAAAACATTCCTTAGTCTGATTTTGGTGAGGACCTGGGTCTTACAGAAGATGTGCCAGTTCAAGATAAGCCTATGTTATTGATTGGGGAAAAACACCCATCTAGCAGTAAAGACCACATGTTTGTCTTAACTTTGTACACACACACACACACACACACACACACACACACACACATTTTGTAGATCTCCCCATACACTGTGTGACAAACAGCTGGTTGAGGTTCTTAGTTGTTGGCTTAATATCACTCCCACATCACTAGCAGATTTTGCTATAGGTTTCAAGAAAGAAAAATAAATCGTAATAGAAAAGCACAGATTACAGAGTACAGTCTGATGTGGGAGGGGGAGCCAGCAAAGACAGGAGCAAGCTGATGGAGTTCAGGTGATGAAAGCCAACAGGAGGGAGGTGGTAGGAATAGGCCGGGAGGGGCTTATTCAGAAACCACTGTGAAGACCTTCCAAATTCCCAGGCCAATCCTCCAAGAATACAAAATTTGAAACAGAGTCCTGGCAGAGGCTCGCGATTGGGAAAGCACAATTGTTGTGAGCAGTTACATGTTCTACCGCTGCTCCAGCTTGGCAGTGAGCTTTCTGACTCAATGGAGAGGTGATTATACACGGAAAACCTGGCTTCGGCCGGGTCCCTCCCAGGACCCCGGGAACGCTGCAGTTAATCAGCAGGCCAGCCATCCGGGGTCACTTGACATTTTGAAAATGTGTTTTGGATACCTAAGCAAGTCTGTCGATGCATTCTTTCAGGGTCCCTACAGAGTTGGAACAACTGGCGGCCAACCAGCCATATCAGGCATTGCCTCATATGGAATCGCTTCGCCTGGGAGCATGAGCCAGTGTGATGAGTATGTCTCTATCCTGCCATCTGACTCAGAGTGGAGGAAACTGGAATGATCAGGACATTGCAGATTATAAGCCTGAAAAGCAGACGCAGCAAGTGCTGCACAAAAGCTGGGGCAAGGACAAAGGGGCTCAACACATAAGGGCCACCAGCACCAAGGACTTCTCTTTGTTCCACTGTTCCCTGAAGAATGTCTGGAAAGAAAATAATCAGGCCGGGCATGGTGGCGCATGCTTGTAATCCCAGCATTTGGGAGGCTTCTTTGAAACCTTGTTTCAAAATAAAGAATAAAAAAATAGGGCAGGGGGTGTAGCTCTGAGGTCGAATTTCCCTGGGTTCCATCCCCAGACCCACAAAAATAAAAAAAGAAAAGAAAAGAATCAGTTATTCCATTGAGTCAAAGTACAATGCTATTTTTATTTTTTTGGTGGTACTGGGGTTCTTGGAAGCTTTCTACCTCCAGGCTACACTCCCAGACCTATTTTTATATATTTTTTAAATTTGGAAACAGGGTCTCAAGCCAGCAAGACTGGCTTTGAACCTGTGCAATCCTCCTGTCTCTGCCTCCGAAGCATGGGGATTACAAACCTATACCACCACGCAGGCCTGACAGTACATTGCTATTTTCAGGAATACACTAGGGTGGCTTGAAGACAGAGCTTCTTTTTGGGGTGTGAGTCAAATAGCACCTCCCTGCACACCTCTACATCCATCTATGGGCAGATCATTACTCTGTGAAATAAGGTAAAAATGAACATAAGTCTGAAAAGAAAAGCAAGTGTCAATAAGAGAAAGAGATATGAGGGAAGAAGGCCATCTCTTCTGAGTTTTCATCACAAATATTAGGATATTGGTTCACTGAATATAAGGCTAAGAGTGTGTGTGTGTGCCTGTGCATGTGTCTGAAATTTGTGAAGTCCATTATACATTTCTTACTACTCTTATTGTCATGAGAAAGCACAATAACTTTTGTGGGTTCTTGGCTTCTGTGGAGAAAAGAATGTCCACATGTGCCAGGCCAGACACAGATAAAGGCAGAGGATTTAATTCATATAAAGTAAAGATACAGGTTCAAGGGAAAGGCTGGCCATCTCAAGAGCATGAGAGTGGCTACAGGGAGAACGGCAGGAGCTGAAAAGCTGCCCAGAATGGCTAAAAGAAATAACAAAAAGGGGGGTCACATGGGGCATGCCGGATCCCTGGAAGAACCAGGGCCTGGGTCACAGGGCCCTGGGCCCCGGGCAGGGGTCGCGTGGGGCACACCGGACCCCTGGAAGAACCAGGGCCCAGTCCGCAGTGCTACCGAGTGCCTGATCCCACAACCTCCTCAAACTACACATACTGTCTTCTCTTATTTAAAAATAAAAAGGAAAAAAAAAAGAAAAAAGAAAAGAAAAATATCGGAGATGTGTCAAGAGGGCCACTGCGGCTGCCAGGATACTGGAGATGCAGACAAAATTTATCCAAATGAACTGGAACTTTTGGAAAAATTCCCTGCAAAGGAGGACTGTTTCTTTTCTACATTCTTAAGAATGTTGGACCTCACCTGTAAGGATAGAGTTTAGCGGACACCTAGGAGGAAGGTGGTGTTGGAAGCGGTTGCCGCGATGGCGGTGGAGACTTGTATTAGGGAGAGGCAGAAATCTGATCCTACTAACCTTATCTTCTGGAGAAATTACCCCAAACGTCTAATGCTACCGTTGCGCATGCTTAGGAACACTGGACAACATGCAGAGTAGAAAAAGTGCTTGGGAAAGATTTGAAATGGTGGAGGCAGTGGCAATGGCAGCGGCCAGTACTCAGGGGAGGCATAGATCTGATGCATTACACCTGGAACTTTTGAAGAAATAACCCCAGAGGCAGAATGCTACTACCACGCACCCTAGGGAATGTGGGACAACCTGCTGGGTGAAGAGGGTGCTTGGATCAGAGCCTGCCAAGGGGTGAGGCCAGTGGCAGAGACAGCAAAGCTAGTATTGGAGCCTTCTGTGAGGCAGGGCTAGTGCTGGGGCCTCCAAGGCCAGGATAGAAGCCTACCAAGAGGTTAGGCTGGTGCTGGGGCCAGCAAGGCCTGGATTGGAGCCTGCCCAGGAATTAGGCGGGTGCCGGGGCCAGCGAGGCTGGGATCGGAGCCTGCTGTGGGCAAGGCCAGTGCTGGTACCTCCAAGGCCAGAATCGGAGCCTGCCGAGGGGTTAGGCCGGTGCCGGAGCCAGAAAAGCCAGGATCAGAGCCTGCCGTGAGGCAAGGCCACTACTGAGGCCGGGATCGGAGGCTGCCGAGGAATTAGGCTGGTGCCAGGGCCAGCCAGGCCAGGATTGGAGACTGCTGTGAGGCAAGGCCGGTGCTGGGTCCTCCGAGGCCAGGATTGGAGCCTGGCAAGGGGTTAGGCTGGTGCCAGGGCCAGCAAGGCTGGGATTGGAGCCTGCCATGAGGCAAGGCTGGTGCTGGGGCCTATGAGCACGGGATCGGAGCCCGCCCAGGGGTTAGGCTGGTGCCAAGGCCAGTGGCTGGCACTGGATCCTGCCATGAGGCAAGGCTGCTATTGAGGCCTCCAAGGCTGGGATTGGAGCCTGCGGAGGGTTTAGGCTGGTGCCGGGGCCAGCAAGGCTGGCATCAGAGCCTGCCATTAGGCAAGCTAGGTGCCGGGGCCTCTGAGGCTGGGATAGGAGCCTGCTGAGGGGTTAGGCGGGTGTCAGTATCAGCAAGGTCAGGATCGGAGCCTTCCCTGAGGCAAGGCTGGTACTGGGGCCTTCGAGGCCAGGATCGAAGCCTGCCAAGGGGTTAGGCCAGTGCTGGGGCCAACGAGGCCTGGATTGGAGCCTGCCATGGGGGTAAGGCTGGTACCAAGGCCAGAATAGGAGCCTGTAGAGGGTTTAGGCTGGTGCCAGGGTCAACAAGGCCAGGATCGAAGCCTGCCTTGAGGCAAGGCTGATGCTGGGGCCTCTGAGGCCAGGATCGGAGCCTGCTGAGGGGTTAGGCCAGTGCAGGGGTCAGCAAGGCTGGAATTAGAGCCTGCCATGAGGCAAGGCTAGTGCTGGGTCCTCCAAGGCCGGGATTGGAGCCTGCTGAGGCGTTAGGTCTGTGCCGGGGCCAGCGAGGCTGGGATTGGAGCCTGCCGTGAAGAAAGGCCGGTGCTGGGGCCTCCAAGGCCGGAATCTGAGCCTGCTGAGGGGCTAGACTGGTGCCGGGGCCAGTTAGACCAGAATCAGAGCCTGCCATGAGGCAAGGCTGGTGCTGGGTCCTCCGAGGCTGGGATCGGAGCCTGCCGATGGTTTAGGTTGGTGCCAGGGCCAGTGAGGCTGGGATCAGAGCCTTCTGTGAGGCAAGTCCAGTGCTGGGGCCTCCAAGGCTGGGATTGGAGCCTGCCAAGGGGTTAGGCCAGTGCAGGGGTCAGCAAGGCTGGGATTAGAACCTGCCGTGAGGCAAGGCTAGTGCTGGGTCCTCCAAGGCTGGGATCAGAGCCTGCTGAGGAGTTAGGCCAGTGCCGGGGCCAGCGAGGCTGGGATTGGAGCCTGCCATGAGACAAGGCCGGTGCCAGGGCCAGCGAGGTCGGGATCAGAGCCTGCCGAGGGCTAAGGCCGGTGCCGCGTCCAGTGAGGCCGGGATCGGAGCCTGCCCAGGGGTTAGGCTGATGCTGTGGCCAGTGAGGCTGGGATCAGAGCCTTCTGTGAGGCAAGTCTGGTGCTGGGGCCTCCAAGGCCAGGATTGGAGCCTGCCATGAGGCAAGGCCGGTGCCAGGGCCAGGGACGCCGGAATCGGAGCCTGCCGAGGGGTTAGGCCGGTGCTGGGGTCAGCAAGGCCAGGATTGGAGCCTGCCATGAGGCAAGGCTGGTGCTGGGTCCTTCAAGGCGGGGATCAGAGCCTGCCGAGGGCCAGCGAGGCTGGGATTGGAGCCTGCTGTGAGGCAAGGCCAGTGCTGGGGCCTCCGAGGCCTGGATTGGAGCCCAATGTGGGGTAAGGCTGATGCCAGGGCCAGTTAGGCTGGGATTGGAGCCTGCTGTGAGGCATGGCCGGTGCTGGGGCTTCCGAGGCCAGGATAGGAGCCTGCCGAGGGCTTAGGCCGGTACCAGGGTCAGGGAGGCTGGAATCGAAGCCTGCCTTGAGGCAAGGCCGGTGCTGGGGCCTCCGAGTCCAGGATCAGAGCCAGCCGAGGGGTTAGGCCGGTGTGGGTGCCAGCGAGGCTAGAATTGGGGCCTCTCATGTGGCAGGCCAGTGCTAGAGCCAGCAAGGTCTGGGTCAGAGTCCTCTGGGTGTTTGGCCACTACTGGGGCCATCAAGAGTGGGATCAGTACTTGCAATGCGGCATGCACAGAGAAATATCACAGAAAATAAAAACCAGATGCTTCCCCTAATTAGCAGTAACTAGAAGGAAAGGGGTAATAGGAGGAGGTCAAGTTATAGAAAGGACCCTATAGCGAAGCAATTAAGGTGACCAATCAGAGGGGATGGGATAGGGGAGAATGAGACCTCTTTAAAACTAAGGAGGTATGTAAACAAATGTATCAAAGATAGTCACCAATCAAGCATGGGATCGAGCAAGAGGGAGGCAATGGGATGGGGATTGGATGAGGGCTAATTGGATGATGTGTGCTTGTATATCCTCTCAAGTCTTGTATTCCAATGTGATGTATGATTACAATGCACCAATATAAATACAAAAAAAATAAAAATAAATTAAAAAAAAGAAATGGCAAAGAAATGTCAAAATGGCTCTGAATTGCTCAGAGCTCTACCTTTTTTATGTGGTTTACTAGAGAGAGAGAGAGTGGCCAGGTCACATGGTATGTGTCCTCGTCTTTGAAGCTTCCTGGTTCATGAAGGTAGAGATTAATTTAGTTAAAAATTCCAGGGAGTAGAGACATGCAGCCCAAGTGGGATGCAGGGCCCATATCATATATTCTACCTCATCATTATCGTCTTCCCTGTCCCCCACCAACTCAATACTACTTTCTTATCTTCCATTAACTGAGAATAATAAAAACACAGGACCCAGGGAAATCCTATTTTTTCACAGACAGTGCAACTTGCAGATCTTTTTTTTATCTCTAGCACCTGTCATGGGAAAACATGATAATTCCAATAATTCCATGGGGTTCTTGGCTTCCATGGCAAAAACAATTTCAACTCATGCCAGTTATAGACAAAGACAGAAGAGGCTTAAGAAAAATAGAGATACAAATTCACTGGAAAACCCAGCCTCTTGAGAGTGTGAGAGCACCCCTTGGATTTTATAATACTTTTTATAGAGCATCTAGAAAGGAGGGTGTCCAGGGCACATGGAAACATGGGATGGTGTCTCTTTTCCTTTGAATTTTTAGGTTGACAAAGGTGAAAATTTATTGGAGATAAGAATCCCAGGAAGCTGAGGCATGAAGCTGGGGTGCAGGGCAAATGTGTAATGTTCTCTGGGATCTGAGAAGATGAAGTGCAGGGATTTTGACAAAAGATAATCTTTTTTGGAATCTAATTGTCTCCAGAATTTTAGGTATAAAACTAGGCTACTTTCGGTAAAGTGTCGCCGACTAATCTCAGTTGGGTCGTTATTGTCAGCTCCCGGTCAAATCCTCAGAAAGATGGGACAAAAGGCAGGTGGAGTTCTGCAGAAACTTATCTGCAGCAATTCCTTCCCCTCTATGAATTCCCTAAGTTTTTAGGTACGGCGCTTGGGAAAGAATTTGAGGTGGACAAAGGCTTCTTGAGCCAATGACAATTTATTACAGGAACCCAGAGAAATTTATACCCTTAACCAGTGAGATTAATAATAGGAGAGAAAAAAAAAGAAAGGGAAGGGGGGCAATCACAGCAAAACAATAGTGGATTACATATAAACAAAGTAAATGACTAGTCCAGCATTTAGGAGATAAGCTCCGGATCTTTCTTTCGATATTGCAGCAGGGCAGGTCCAAAGGTAAATTCCAAAGGCAATACAGGCACGCCCAAGGCCCAGGGCTTGGAGAATACGCCTTCTCATGGAATCTTCTTTTGCTTTCTTTTTTGAAGTTTCCATCTATATCCATATGACAAGCATGGGGAGCTGTGGCGGTCCAGGGAGATGCGATGGGAGTCTCTCAGATCTCATCCGCCTTGCCTTCTGAAGTCTGAAAGCTTACAAAAACTCACAACACGGCTTGGCAAATAAGACACCACAAACAACACCATGAAGTTCTTGGATTTAGTTGTCAGATGTATTTCCTTAACTGCCCCTATCACAAACCCTCTGCAACCTGCTTCTAACTTTCCAATTCCTTTCTTTCCCAGTCGGGACGTTCTTATGATAAGCTCTTCTTCATGAAAAAGTGCTTTCTTATTCTTACGGTATTTCCTTTCCTTCATACATATATATTTAGAACATCTGTCCTTTATTTTGTCACTTTCATTTCTAGCCATGCGGCATTCTCCCTGTCTCAGGAACTCTCCTACTGGGCGTAAAGGTCAACAATCTTTTCCCTTGGCGCTATTGTATTTTGGCAACTAAGCTGTTCATCAGTTAAATTGCTTTGAAGTCACACCCAAAATTTTATCTTCTCTGTCTCTAGGCAGGATCTCAAGGGTAAACAAGATAGGAGTGAGGGCCGGAGACCCTTTGTGATTGCTGCAGCTGGAATGCTTATCACAGCATCTGAATTCTGGCCAGTTTTTTCCTTACTATTGAGCAAAGCCAAGGACGTTTATTTCCACGGACTCAATTTCTGATCTCACATCATCAGAGCAATTCGTGTAGAGAGTTAAAAGAATACCAAGAGAATAATAGTTATGAAGGATATCTAAAGTGGGGGATATTTTTTGCCAGAGACGATACCTCTTTCTCGGGGCTTTTTGCCGATTTTTACTATGTGGAGTGGGGTCTTCAACACATAGATGCCGAGGCAGCAGGATGTCTTGGCAGTAAAGTGTGGCTTATTCAGGGCTTTTATCTAAGAGTGAACAAGCTCTGTAAAGTAAGACTAAGGATCATAAAGTTTTTAGATTTTAAATCTATATTTCCCATTCCTTTCCAATTTTCCTACCCAATATTTTATTTTATTTTCTAATTTTTTATTTTTTAAATTGATTTTTATTGGTGCATTGTAATCATACATCACATTGGAATACAAGACTTGAGAGGATATACAAGCACACATCATCCAGTTAGCCATCATCCACTCCCCATCCCATTGCCTCCCCCTCCCTCAATCCCATGCTTGTTTGGTGATTAACTTTGATACATTTGTTTACATACCTCCTTAGTTTTAAAGAGGTTCCATCCTCCTCTATCCCATCCCCTCTGATTGGTCACCTTAATTGCTTCGCTATAGGGCCCTTTCTGTAACTCGACCTCCCCCTGTTACCCTATCCTCCTAGTTATTGCTAATTAGGAGAAGCATCTGGTTTTTATTTTCTGCAATATTTCTCTGTGCATGCTGCATTGCAAGTACCAATCCTTCTCTTGACGGCCCCAGTAGTGGCCTGGCCACCTGGTGGACTGATCCAGACCTCGCTGGCTCTGGCACTGGCCTTGCTTCATGGGAGGCCCCAATTCTGGCCTTGCTGGGAACCGCACTGGCCTAACCCCTCAGCTGGCTCCATCCCGGCCTTGGAGGCCCCAGCACTGGCCTTGCCTCATGGCAGGCTCCGATACTGGCCTCGCTGGCCCCGGCACCAACCTAACCCCTCAGCAGGCTCAAATCCCGGCTTCATAGGCCTCAATAGCGGCCTTGCCTCAAGGCAGGCTCTGATGCTGGCTGCTGGCCCCAGCATTGGCCTACCCCTCAGCAGGCTCAGATCCCAGCCTCAGAGGCCCCAGGACCGGCCTTGCCTCATGGCAGGCTCCGATCCTGACCTTGCTGACCCAGGCACCGGCCTAACCCTTTGGCAGACTCCAATCCCGGCCTCGGAGGCCCCAGCACCGGCCTTGCCTCACAGCAGGCTCCAATCCCGGCCTCGGAGGCCTTAGTAGTGGCCGTGCCTCAGAGCAGGCTCCGATCCAGGCCTCACTGGGCCTGGCACTGGCCTTACACCTCGGCAGGCTCCAATCCAGGCCTCGGAGGCCCCAGCACCAGCCTTGCCTCACAGCAGGGTCCGATCCAGGCCTCACTGGCCCGGGCACTGGCCTAACCCCTCAGCAGGCTCCAATCCCGGCCTTGGAGGCCTTAGTAGCGGCCGTGCCTCACGGTAGGCTCCAATCCCGACCTCGCTGACCCCGACACTGGCCTTACGCCTGGGCAGGCTCCAATCCAGGCCTTGACAGCCCCAGCACCGGCCTTGCCTCACAGCAGACTCCTATCCCGGAGTCGCTGTCCCTGGCACTGGCCTAAACCCTGGGCAGGCTACAATCCCGGCCTCATAGGCCTCAGTAGCAGCCTTGCCTCATGGCAGGCTCCGATCCCGACCTTGCTGACCCCGGCACTGGCCTACCTTCTTGGCAGGCTCCGATCCCAGCCTTGGAGGCCTCAGTGGCAGCCTTGTCTCACGGCAGGCTCCAAAGCTGGCCGCTGGCCCCGGCACGGGCCTAACCCCTTAGCAGGCTCTGATTCCAGCCTCGGAGGCCCCAGCACCAGCCTTGCCTCACAGCAGGCTTCGATCCCAGTTTCGCTGGCCCCAGCACCAGCATAACCCCTCGGCAGACTCTGATCCCAGCTTCGGAGGCCCCAGCACCGGCCTAACCCCTCGGTAGGCTTCTATCCTGGCCTCAGAGGCCCCAGCACCAGCCCTGCCTCACAGAACGCTCCAATCCCAGCTTTGCTGTCCCTGTCACTGGCCTCACCCCTTGGAAGGCTCTGATCCGAGCACTCTCTTTGCCCAGCAGGTTGTCCCACGTTCCCTAGGGTGCGTGGTGGTAGTATTCTGCCTCTGGCATTATTATTTCAAAAGTTCCAGGTGTAATACATCAGATCTCTGCCTCCCCTGAGTATTGGCTGCTGCCATTGCCACTGCCTCCACCATTTCAATCTTTCCCAAGCTCTTTTTCCACTCTGTGTGTTGTCCAGTGTTCCTAAGCATGCGTGACAGTAGCATTCAATGTTTGGTGTAATTTCTCCAAAATATAAGGTTGGTAGGATCAGATTTTTGCTTCTCCTGAATACAAGTCTCCACCACCATCGTGGAGACCGCTTCCAACACCACCTTCCTCCTAGGTGTCAGCTAAACTCTCTCCTTACAGGTGATGTCCAGGATTCTTAAGAATGTAGAGAAGAAGCAGTCCTCCTTCACGTGGAAGTTTTCCAAAAGTTCCAGTTCATTTGGATAAGTTTTGTTTGCATCTCCAGTATCCTGGCATCCACCGCGGCCTTCTTGACCCCTCTCTGATATTTTTCTTTTCTTTTCCTTTTTTTTTTTTAAAATAAGAGAAGACAGTATGTGTGGTTTGAGGAGGTTGTGGGATCATGCACTCAGGAGCACTGCAGCCCAGGCCACAGTTCTTCCAGGGGTCCGGTGTGCCCCGCGTGACCCCCGCCCGGGATCCAGGGTCCTGCAAGCCTGGACTCCGGTTCTTCCAGGGTTCTGGTGTGCCTCACGCGACTCTGCCCGCGGCCCAGGGTTCTGGTACCCGGGCCCTGGTTTCTCAGGCGGTCCAGTGTGCCCCACCTGACCCCTGCCCAGGGTTCAGGGCTTTGCGACCCGGGCCCCGGTTTCTCCGGGGGTCTGGCATGCTCTGCCCCAATATTATATTTCTTCTATCCTATGTCAAGACTTACACAGTGTCTGGCACAGAATAAGGATGGCAGTATTAATGATAATAGTTAATAAAAAGTACTATTCTAAGGGATTAGTAGGATATAGATTTTTTTATTCTGAAGTGAAAGCAGTATTATAAATAATCCTGTTTCATCAGCATTTTCACCTCTGTAATCCAAAACAATTGACCACTATAACTTAAAGGAAGAAAGATTTGTTTGCTTACAGTTCTGGAGATTTCAGGGGTTCAGTCCATGTTAGGCTGGGTTACATCTGTGTTGTTCAGGGCATGGTGGTGGAAAGCAGAGAGAGATAAATAAAGATAGAGATGTGTGTGTGTGTGTGTGTGTGTGTGTGTGTGTGTGTGTGTGTGTGTGTTCTCACATTATGGAAGCCAGAAGAGAGCTAGTGAAGGGGGTTCAGGGTCATAAGCATAGCCCCTAAGGCCATGTGACCCACCTACTCTAGCTACATCCCATATGCCTAGGTTACCACCCAGTAAGTTCATTATAATGGATTTATCCACTGATGAGATTATAGCCCTCATGACTTAGTCATGTCACTTCTGAATATCAATACATAAACTCTTTCAGGGGACATTCTGTATTTATTTATTTATTTTTAATTAATTAATTTTTTAAATTGGTGCATTGTAGTCATATATCAATCACATTGGAGTACAAGACTTGAGAGGATATACAAGCACACATCATCCAATTAGCCCTCATCCAGCCCCCATCCCATTCCCTCCCCCTCCCTGGATCCCATGCTTCTTTGGTGATTAACTTTGATACATTTGTTTATGTACCTCCTGCGTTTTAAAGAGGCTCCGTGCTCCACTATTCCATACCCTCTGATTGGACACATTAGTTGCTTCACTATAGGGCCCTTTCTATAGCTCAACCTCTTCCTGTTGCCCCTTTCCTCCTAGTTATTGCTGATTAGGAGAAGCGTCTGATTTATATTTTCTGTGATATTTCTCTGTGCATGCTGTGTTGCAAGTACCGATTACGCTCTTGACGGCCTCAGTAGTGGCCTGGCTACTCAGTGGACTGATCCAGACCTCGCTGGCTCAAGAAGCGGCCTTACCTCATGGGAGGCCCGGTTCTGGTCTTGCTGGCCCCCACACCAGAATAACCCCTCAGCTGGCTTTGATCCTGGCCTTGGAGGCCGCAGGAATGGCCTTGTCTCACGGCAGGCTCTGATGCTGGCCATTGGCCCCTGCACCAGCCTAAACCCTTGGTAGGATTCTGATCCCGGTCTCAGAGGCCCTAGCACCAGCCTAGCCTCACGGCAGGCTCCGATGCCGGCCTCTCTGGCCCCAGCACCGTCCTAACCCCTCGGCAGGTTCTTATCCTGGCCTCGGAGGCCCCAGTACTGGCCTTGCCTCACGGCAGACTCTGATGCTGGCCTTGCTGGCCCCAGCACCGGCCTAACCCCTCGGCAGGCTCCAATCCCGGCCTTGGGGGCCCCAGCACCGGCCATGCCTCACGGCAGGCTCCGATGCCGGCCTAGCTGGCCCCAGCACCGGCCTAACCCCTCGGCAGGCTCTTATCCTGGCCTCGGAGGTCCCAGTACCGGCCTTGCCTCATGGCAGGCTCCGATGCCGGCCTCGCTGGCCCCAGCACCAGCCTAACCCCTCGGCAGGCTCTTAACCGGCCTCAGAGGCCCCAGTACCGGCCTTGCCTCAAGGCAGGCTCCGATGCCGGCCTCGCTGGCCGCAGCACCGGCCTAACCCCTCGGTAGGCTCTGATCCCAGCTTTGGAGGCCCCAGCACCAGCCATGCCTCATGGCAGGCTCCGATGCCGGCCTCGCCTCACAGCAGGCTCTGATGCCAGCCTCACCTCATGGCAGGCTCTGATGCCGGCCTCGCTGGCCCCAGCACTGGCCTAACCCCTCGGCAGGCTCTTATCCTGGACTCGGAGGCCCCAGTACCGGCCTTGCCTCACGGCATGCTCCGATGCCAGCCTCGCTGGCCCAAGCACCACCCTAACCCCTCAGCAGGCTCTGATCCCGGCCTCGGAGACCCCAGCACCGGCCGTGCCTCACGGCAGGCTCCGATGCTGGCCTCGCTGGCTCCAGCACTGGCCTAACCCCTCGGCAGGCTCTTATCCTGGCCTCGGAGGCCCCAGTAATGGCCTTGCCTCAAGGCAGGCTCTGATGACAGCCTCACTGGCCCCAGCACCGGCCTAACCCCTCAGCAGGCTCTTATCCTGGCCTCGGAGGCTCCAGCACCGGCCATGCCTCAAGGCCATGCTCCAATGCCGGCCTTGCCTCACAGCAGGCTCCGATGCCAACCTCTCTGGCCCATGCACTGGCCTAACCCCTCGGCAGGCTCTTATCCTGGCCTCGGAGGCCCCAATACCGGCCTTGCCTCATGGTAGGTTCCGATGCCGGCCTCGCTGGCCCCAGCACCGGCCTAACCCCTCGGCAGTGTCTTATCCCGGCCTCGGAGGCCCCAGTACCGGCCTTGTTTCAGGGCAGGCTCCGATGCTGGCCTTGCTGCCCCAGCACCAGTCTAACGCCTCGGCAGGCTCCGATCCCAGTCTCGGAGACCCCAGGACCATCCATGCCTCACGGCAGGCTCCGATGCCGGCCATGCTGGCCCCAGCACCGGCCTAACCCCTCAGCAGGCTCTTATCCTGGCCTCGGAGGCCCCAGTACCATCCTTGCCTCAAGACAGGCTCCGATCCTGGCCTCGGAGGCCCCAGAACCAGCCTTGCCTCACGGCAGGCTCTGATGCCGGCCTCACTGGCCCCAGCTCTGACCTAACACCTCAGCAGGCTCCAATCCCAGCCTCGGAGGCCCCAGTACCGGCCTTGCCTCATGGCAGGCTCCAATGCCGGCCTCGCTGGCCCCAGCACCGGCCTAACCCCTTGGCCGGCTCCGATCCCAGCCTCGGAGGCCCCAGCACTGGCCTTGCCTCACAGCAGGCTCCAATGACGGCCTCGCTGGCCTCAGCACTGGCCTAACCCCTTGGTAGGCTCTTATCCCGGCCTCGGAGGCCCCATCACCGGCCTTGCCTCATGGCAGGCTTCTATGCCAGCCTCGCTGGCCCCAGCATCGGTCTAACCCCTCGGCAGGCTCCAATCCCGGTCACGGAGGTCTCAGTAGTGGCCTTGCCTCATGGCAAGCTCCGATGTCAGCCACTGGCCCCGGCACCCGCCTAACCCCTCAGCAGTCTCCGATCACTGTCTCTGGGGTTATTATTTCAAAGGTTCCAGGTGTAATGCATCAGATCTCTGCCTCCCCTGAGTACTGGCCACTGCCATTGCCACTGCCTCCACCATTTCAAATCCTTCCCAGGCTCTTTTTCCACTCTGAATGTTGTCCAGTGTTCCTAAGCATGCGTGACGGTAGCATTCGACATTTGGTGTAATTTCTCCAAAAAATAAGGTTGGTAGGATCCGGTTTCTGCTTCTCCTGAATACAAGTCTCCACCACCATCGCGGAAACCGCTTTCAACACCGCCTTTCTCCTTGGTCTCCGCTAAACTCTCTCCTTACAGGTGATGTCCAAGATTCTTAACAATATAGAGAAACAGCAGTCCTCCTTCAGGGAGCATTTAGATAAGTTTTGTCTGCATCTCCAGTGTCCTGGCATCCGCAACGGCTTTCTTAACTCCTCTCCGATATTTTTCTTTTTCTTTTCCTTTTTTTTTTTTTTAATAAGAGAAGACAGTATATGTGGTTTGAGGAGGTAGTGGGATCAGGCACTCACTCAGTAGCACTATAATCCGGTCGGCTTCCCCATGGGTCCAGAGTGCTCCGCACTACTCCGCCTGGGGCCCAGGGTCCCAGGACCTGGGCCCCGGCTGGCGTGCCCCGTGCGACGCCCGCTCGGAACCCAGGGTACTGAGCCCGGTTTCTCCAGGGGTCTGGCGTGCTACGCGCAGTTCGGCCCGGGGCCCAAAGTCCCGCGACCCGGGCCGGCTAGCGTGCCCCACCTGACCCCCACCCGGGTCCCAGGGTACTGGGCCTGGTTTCTCCAGGGGTCTGGCATGCTATGCACAGTTCGGCCCAGGGCCCAGAGTCTCGCGACCTGGGCCCCGGCTGGCGTGCCCTGTGCGACCCCCGCCCGGAACCCAGGATACTGGGTCCGGTTTCTCCAGGGGTTTGGCATGCTACGCACAGTTCGGCCCAGGACCCAGAGTCCCGCGACCCGGGCCCCAGCTGGAGTGCCCCGCGTGACCCCCGCCCGGAACCCAGCATCTTACTGGGCCTGGTTTCTCCAGGGGTCTGGCATGATATGCGCAGTTCGGCCCGGGGCCCAGAGTCCCGCGACCCGGGCCCTGGCTGGCGTGCCCCGTGTCGACATTCTGTATTTAAACCATAATAATTCCTATCTTAGAAATGAGCAAGCTGAAGTTCAGTGAGATTTAGAGAGATTAATCTAAGATTATGCTATTAGCAAGTGGAGCTGTCTGGGAATTCAAAATATCTAATTTGAGAACCCATGCTGGCAACCATTGTCCTATAGCTCAGAAATAGTTTTTTTTTTTTTAATTTATCTACTGATTGAATGTAACTTCTATCCAAATCCCACACTTTTTTCTGATGAAATATAAACTGGTCCTAAAATTTATGTGGAAATGCAACGGGCTGAGTATGGCCAAAGTAGTCCTGAAAAAAAGGCTAGTGAATTTAAGTTCCTGATTATATAATGTATTATAAATCTACAGCAAATCTATTGCTAACTGATTTCTGACAAAAGTGCCAAGGCAATTCAATGGGAAAAGAAGATCTTTTCCAAAAATGGTACTGGGATAATTGGGTATGTACAGGCAAAATGATTTTTTTTTTTTTTTTTTTTTTTTTGTGTGTGTGTGTGTGTGGTACTTGGGTTCCTGGAAGCCCTTCTACTTCCAGGCTACACTCCCAGACCTATTTTATACTTTTTTATTTTTTGGAAACAGGGTCTCTTATGCCAACATGGCTGGCTTCGAACCTGTGCAATCTTCCTGTCTCTGCCTCCCAAGTGCGGGGATTACAAGCATGTGCCACCACACCTGGTGCAAAATGACGTGTTTAAACTCTTCTATCATGTGAAAAATTATATCAAACTATAAAACAAACTTAAATGTAAGAGCTAACATTCTAAAATTTTTAGGAGAAAATCTTTGTGACCTTGAAACAGACAAAGATTACTTAGTGTATTAACATTTTCACAGCTATAATCTAACAGACTGACCATGTAACATAGAAGAACGAAGGCTTATTTGCTCCAGGTTCAGTTCATGTGAGGCCAGGGACCTGGGATCTAAGGGCATGGCAGTGGGAGACAGAAAGAGGGAGAGCACAAGGCTTTGCTCCTCACATCATGGAGTCCAAAAGCAAGAGAAAAAGCAAGGGGAAAAGGAACCATATATAATCCCCAAGGCTGTACCCCCAGCACCCACCTTCTTAGTCATGCCCTACTGGTCCAGGTCACCACCCAGATAAATACATTACAATGGATTTTGCCACTGCTGAGATTACAAGCAACCCTGATTCCAATATTGCCACCTTGCTTCTTTGAGGGCTAGGGGATGCCCCAAATCCAAACCATTACACTTAGTTACAATACAACATATACAGCCTATTAAAGGAGAAAACTGATAAGCTGGGATGAATAAAAATTAAAATTTTGTGCTTGAAAAAATTCCACTATGAAAATAAAAAGATATGCCCTAGACTGGGAAAACATATTTAGGAATCAGATATCCAATAATTAACTTGTATCTAGAACATCTGAAGAACTCTCAGAACAAAGTAATAAGTACACAAAATAACCCAATTAAAAATGAGCAAATGACAGCCTAAGCAACTTAGTGAGGACTCAGCAACTTAGTGAGACCTTGTTTCAACATAAAAAATAAAATAGAGCTGGGGGTACATCTCATAGGTAAAAATGTCCCTGGGTTCAATTCCAGTATCTCACATACAAAAAGGACAGGTTATTTGAATAGATATCTCATCAAAGAAATACCCAAATAGCTAAAAACACATAAAAATAATTAACATCATTAATCATTATGGAAATTCAATTTAAAATGAGATACACTCTGCGCTGGGCATGGTGGAGCACACTTGTTATCCCAGCATTAGGGAGGCTAAGATGGGAGGATTGCAGTTCGCGGACAGCCTCAGCTACTACTTAGTGAGGCCCTCTGCAACTTAGTGAGACTCTGTTTCAAAATAAAGAATAAAAAATAGGGCAGTGGGTGTAGCTCAGAGGTCGAATGCCCCTGGGTTCCATTCCCAGACCTGCAAGAAGTAAAATATAAAATAAAATAAAATAAAATAAGATGAGATACACTCCATACCCAGCAGTATAGCTGTAATAAAAAAGAGATAATAAATGTTTATGAAAATACAGAGAAACTGAAATCTTCATATATTATTGAGGAGAACATAAATGATACCACTTTAAGAAAAAATTCTGGACATTTCTTATAAGTTTAAAAATAAATCTCCTAGGTATCCATGCAAGAGAAATAAAACATAGTTCCATCCCAAAATTTGCATGTGAAATTTTACAGCTGTATAATTTGAAATGGCTAGGTGCTGGAAAGTTACTCAAATTTCCACCCACTGAAGAATAAATAAAAGTGATAGGGCCATGAAATGGCCCACTATTCAGGAATAAAAAGGAATGAAATACCGATAATATGGATGAGCCTCAAGAACATAAGTGGAAATAGCCAGACACAAAAGACCATACATCATAATTCTATTTAAAGAAAATGTCCAGAAAAGAAATTAGTATAGCGACAGGCACAATGTAGACGAGTGGCCGTGCAGGGTGGGAGGAGAGATCAAGCTAAGCAACCAACAGCTACAACTCTCCATTTTCACTCAGATGATCTGCAGGAAGAAACGGAAAGTCATGGGTATGAGCGGGAGCCTGTGTGTTGGTCTCTGAGTTCATCAGCCTGGGCTGCCGTAACAAATTGCCACAGACCTCCTGGTGTAAACAACAGAAATTTATCTTCTCAGATCTGGAGCCGGGAGTGTCCAAGCAAGGCCTGGGAGGTTTGGTTTCTGGTGAGGAGTGTCTTTCTGGTTTGTAGATGGCTGCCTTTAGATGGGATAAACACGGAGAGATGGCGCTTCTCATAGGGAAACTAATCCTATCAGATTACCGTCCCAGTCTTATGACCTTATTTAACCTTTTTTTAAAAAAAAAATTCTCCTTATAAGCCTTACCTCTGTAAGCAGTGACTTTTGGGGTTAGGGCTTCAACAAAATGAATTTGGAAGGAAACAAACCAGTCCAGAGCAGACTTGCAGCATCTTTATCACTCCCACTTCATTATAGGGCCTCAGACAGGAAAAGATGGGGCTTTTGTAAACAGGAGACATAGATCCAGGGGTTGTAGAAGACGAAGAAGGATTCATTGGGAGGCAGCTCACCACTACCAGTGGGGTTGCAGCTCACAACTGTCCCACATCAAGAGGGACTAAGAGATAGTGACAAGGTTCATGACTTGCAATAGATATTTTATTTTAGTGGTACTGGGAATTGAACCCAGGGGCATTCTACCTCTGAGCTACACCCCCAGGCCAAATTTTTTATTCTTTATTTTGAAACAGGGTCTCACATAGTAGTGGAGGGCCTCACTAAGTAGCTGAGGCTGGTCTTGAACCTGCGATCCTCTATAGGAAGATCATTTATACAGTGTTTAAAAAAGTTTGTTGAGAGTTACCATCACACCCCGGGAGGAGCTGCAGCTGCCGCAGCCGGCCCCAGTCACCATCACTGCAACCATGAGTAAGTTTCCCATGTTCATCCAATGTAAAAATCATTTGTAGGCTATGATTTGTTCTCACTAGTTTAATTCCTATCACAGGTGACAGATGAATTCACTTGAGATGAGATATAAGGCAACTGTGTAGGTGGAGGAGAGGAGAAAACCATCCTGGAGTGGAGAAACATTTGAATCAGAGTCTTAAGAGATAGAAAAGATGACATTTCTGTCACTAACTAGCTGTGCTGTCTTAAGAAAGTGGCATAAGTTTTCTGAGTCCAACCAAGGGTCATATAAAATGTGAATAATAATAATAATAATAATAATAATAATAATAATAAGTAATAATAAGTAATAATAATACCACCTATCTTAAGGGCCATTGTGAGAATGTATATACTTATATGTATGATTCTAAACTTTTACTATTACAAGCTAGAAGAAAACACATTTTAGGTTCTTAAAAAAGTTAAGAAAATGGATGTGAAAATTTTATTTAGGCTGATTTTACTGTAACATTGGATTTTTTATAAAATAACTTTATAAAAGAGTCCATCAAGATATTATATAGAAAATACACACGAAGGTAATATATATACACGTCATAAAAATAGAATACATCTTGGTCATTGCTTACAGAGTCTGTTACCACCATGTACAGTGTATTGACGTTTATCATGTTAATTTGAACATATGAGATTTAAAAACAACAAACCTGCCTTATTGGCATTTTTCAGAACTGTTTTCCTTGACAGAAAAATTTTAAAAAAATGTAAATGTCATGGAGCTAACTAAATGGAAGGTTATATGAAAATGTTAGAACAATATCCATGCCATGGACAACTGTCTGAAGACAAAGTAGTTTTTTCCTATTATGTTAGTGGTTCAGATGATTTGACAAATAACTAAAAATTATATTTTGTTTTAGATGTTCCATTAAGATAAGCACCATTTGAGATCAAAGAAACCTTCTAGTATTTGTACGGTATTTCCAAAATGTGGTGCTTCTTATTTTTCTTAAGATGAAAACAGGTGTTGTATGTCCTATAATAAAGTATCCATACTTAAAAAAACCCATTATTTTATCAAAACACATAACTAATTTT
Organism: Muscardinus avellanarius; assembly: GCF_963383645.1. Lineage (NCBI taxonomy): Eukaryota > Metazoa > Chordata > Mammalia > Rodentia > Gliridae > Muscardinus > Muscardinus avellanarius. Next base: position 101,669,171 of record NC_137793.1, read on the forward strand.
ATTAATCTAAAAATAACCAAATGCTCAAAAACCTACTTGCCCTTGAATTTGCTGTTTTTGCCTTCTTTTGCAGGAAAATGATGTTAGCTACTATCAGGCATCACTGATTTGGTCTGTTAGATATTCAGAATAAGCTTTGGGAAGTAACTGCTCCAGTGTAATAAATAAAGAAAACAATAAAGGACTCTTCTAGATCTTACTAGAAGATATGACCATGGTGGGATTATAAAAATACACCAGCAGTACCAAGGAAGGCACACAGTATAGCACCATTTTCAAGTTGCCGAGATAGCAACTGTTCAAGAGATAGCAACCTGGAGGGGGACTTGATTGCCATTATTAATGCGGTTTAAATACGTGGAAGGAACTTTGCAGAGCTTCTTAGTATGGATACGCAGATACGGCTATATAAACAATGAATGTGGTCTGATAGTCAATGGTCCCGTTGGCGCTGTAGGATAAGGCTCGGACCTTCATGCGATAGGTCTCCGGCTCTCGTAACGGCCGTGTAGTGTACACCACTCCCTTCAGATTTTCATCCCTTAAGGCGAAGGGAACTGTTTGTTCCTCATCCACCATGAGGAAAGTTGTCCTGGGATGCATTACTCCCTCCTGCGTGTATGCCACCAGCCGGATGAGATCTTGATTGGCAGCTATTCCAAATGGGAGGGAGACAAGTTTATATTCCAAGGCATATGTGCTCAAGGCACATTCCAGATCATTGGGTGGACAGTTCTTGAGGCAGAACCTAAGGAATGGCAAACAACAGGAGGAGAACATAGTTTATCTGGCTTGGGAGCAGGAGGAGGGAGGGTGCAGGTGATTACAACCCAACATTCGGCATTCAGTGCGGGGAACAGTGACTGTAAGAGGAGTAAGGCTCACCCCATGTTCCAGGTCACTAACGCAAACAAGATGCCAAAGGGAGAAGAAAATATGCTGTTCCAGAATCAAGTATCCATCTCCCTGCACTCTTAGAAGTGTTGAGCTCTTGAAGAAAGCACGAATACCGTAAGAATACATGCGCTTCCTGGGGGTAGAGTGGGCCGCTGGGGAGTGAGTGATCCAGGGCTCAGGTACCCTAAGTACTTGCTCTATCACTGAGATACCCGCTGGCCCCAAGAGAAATTTCTTTAAAATGAAAAGTCTGGAAATAAAAGCATCTGTACGTCTATTGGAAACAAACATGGCTTTTAAAATCATAACATCTATCCTAATGCTGTTTGAAAGCTAAAATAAAATATATTGATATTTGGCTTATTTTTCTAAAAATAATACAAATTCAATTAGAATTCTGGGGATGGGGGACAGCCTGTTATAATTATCTTCCATATTATCTTTTTTTTTTTTTCTTCTTTGTGGTAGTGGAGATTGTTCCCAAGGGCATTCTACCTCTGAGCTAAACCTCCAGCCCTTTTTAACTCTTTTTTGGTACTAGGATTGAACCCAGGGGCAATTCTACCACTGACCTACACCCTAAGCCCTATTTCTTTATTCTTTATTTTGAAATGGGGTCTCACTATGTTGCGAAGTACCTCACTAAGTAGCTGAGGCTGGCCAGGAACCTGTGATTCTCTTGTCTCAGCCTCCCAGGTACAGGGATTACAATCGTGTGCCACCATGCCCAGCTAACCTTTTGTTTTGAAATAGGATCTTGCTAGGTTGTTGAGGCTGGCTTCAAACTTGTGATCCTCCTGTGTCAGCCTCCCAAGTACTGGAATTATGGGTGTATGCCACCATATCTGGCAAAAGCTCTATTTTCTTTTTCCAGAGCCCATACTGCTTTTTGAGTCATACTAACTTTCAAAGTTTGCCAGTAATCAGGGGATAAAAAGGACCATTACATGAAGCTATAGATTGTTTACTCATAGTCTGCTTAGACATTTCATAAGTCTATAATTTTAAATTTTCCCTTTTTTCCCCCCTGTTCTTGTAAGACCAATTACACACAATGTTTGTGGTGGATTCTGGGACATCTATTTTGGACCATGGTACAGTAACTTGGTAGACATGACCAAGAGGAAAACAAAGTGTGGCCTCCCATGAGGACTGAGTCTTAGCAACACTTTCTTTGCAGGGAATTTCCAGGATGAACATTATCACTTGCTTTTGAGCATCCTGTCACCTTGGTACCCAGACAGGGTACAACTTTTTTGAAAGAGGAGAGAGCAAATATAAGAACAGTCTGTTTAGAAGCCAGAAAAGGCCATTTCAGACAGCAGGAAATGTAGGCAAGGCAAGGGGACCCAAGGCAGACTGTTGACTCATCCATTCTCTGATGGGGTGTTGACTCATCCTAACACCAGCAGGATACTTCTTGGGGGGTTCTACATGTTGAGAGTATATACTTATCAGCTGGAGGCAGCACTAGTAGAAACTGGAAAATTTCAAAGAAAGTGGGGGACTCTGTCACTCCATCAAGTGCTTGTAGCTGAGGAAGACTTCTGGCTGTCAGTGACATGGTGATTTCCTGCTGGGGACGGGGTTCTGGGAAACCCTGGCAGCCGCAAGTAGATTGCAGCAGCTGCTGCATGGTGACCTCATTTATTGCCCATTCACTGAAGAAGGAACACCCTGTCACCCCACCTCCCCGTGGGGCTATTGACTTCCTGTGAATTAAACTTGACCCAGACCTAGACCTAGACAGGGCTTGTGTTGGTCAAGATGGGGGGTTTTCATCAGAGGGATGTTGGGGTCGAGAAGGGAAGACATACCCTGACACAGGATGGCGTTGGTAGTCGGGCGGGCAGGGCGTGTCAATGCACTGGTAGCTTCCTCTCATGTTGAAGCACATGCGGTTGGGCCCACAGCGCACATTTTGCTCCAGGCACTCGTCCACATCTGGAAAGGACACAGGGAACACATGGTGGCATCAGCAGTGGGGGCCGAGAAAGAACACAATAAGCCAGGCCTGGTGGCCCACGCTTGTGATCCCAGTACTTGGGAGGCTGAGACAGGAGGACCACAGGTTCAAGCCCAGCCTCAGCAACTTAGCAAGAATCTCAGAAACCTAGTGAGACTCTGTTTCTAAGTAAAATATTTAACAAGGAATAGGGAGTGTAGACCTGAGTTTCAGTCCCAAGTATCCCCAGTAACACACACACACACACACACACACACACACACACACACACACACACACAGGTTTTAGGGATATTCAACTGGAATATAGAGGCCCTGGCTTGTCCTTGGGATTCAACTCAGTCTACCTAACTTAGCTTCAACCACAAAAGGGGGGGATCATGATTTCTGGTGAATTTATTTCCCAGAATGCTCTGAGGTTATGTGTCTTTAGCATATTGAAAAGACTTCCAGAAAGAGGAGCTCTAGAAGTAGAAACTCTCCTTTGAAGAACTCTCTGGTGTATTTTGTAATTGGAAAACGAAGTGCCCTGGAGTTTTGTACAGCAAGTAATACTTTGAATGCACTATGAACATACTCTTTTTTTTTTTTTTTGTGATACTAGGGATGGAACCCGGGGTCATTCTACTTCTGAGCTACACCCACAGCCCTAGATTTTAGTCTTTTTATTTTTTTTGAAACAGGGTCTCGTTGAGTTGCGAAGGGCTTTACCAAGTAGCTGAGGCTGTCCAAGAACCGCGATCCTTCAGTCTCAGCTTCCTGAATGCTGGGATTACAAGCGTGTGCCACCACGCCCAGCTCAAACATACTAAAAATTTAAAGAATACTTACATTTTGTTTTAAAGTGAAGGATCTCTTTAAAATTTAAGCAATTCTTCCTTGGTTTTTTGTTTTATAAATTCAAGTGGTTGCGTGTAGACATGAAAGAGTCAAGTAATCAATTCAAAGGACACTGTATAGGTAGTTGAGGAGACAGGCAAAAAATCAATAATGAACAGGATGGAATGAATGAGCCAGGGACTGCATTCAATGGAGCAGAGTCCAGCTGCACCTGGCCATGCTGAGGCCCACTTCATTCGTATGGCAGTGGAGAGAGACATGGGGAAATACGCCGAGAAAAATACTTTTTGTGTGTGCGTGTGGTACTGGGATTGAATCCAGGGGCATTCTGCCTCTGAGCTCCACCCCCAGTCCTTTTTTTATATTTGGAAACAGGGTCTCACCAAGTTGCAGAGGGCCTCACTAAGTTTATGAGGGTGGCCACAAACCTGCTACCTTCCTGTCTCAACCTCCAAAGTACTGGGATTACAGGCATGCACTACCATGGCCAGCCTTTTTGTTATTTTCTACAACAAGTCATTAAGCAGAAAACCACTAAAATCTCCAGAAGAAGGAAATGTTAAGAGAAAAAAAAGATATATTTTTGAGCTTTTGAAAATGTGTGTTTATGAGCCATAATTCTTAATTTGGGATCTATAATGATATTTGTTCACCTATGCATATGTACAAGCAAGATAGAGAGATATCCATAGAAGTTAATATTTTTTTTGTGTGTGTGTGTGGTAAAAGAGATTGAACCCAGGGCCATTCTACTCTGAGTTATACCCTTAGCACCATTTCATCTTTTATTTTGAAAAAGGGTCTCACCAAGCTGCTGCTGGACTGATTAAACTGCTGAGGCTGGCTGAGAACCCGTGATCCTCCTGTTTCAGCTTCCCAAGTACTGGGATTACAGGTGTGTGCCACCACGCCTGGCTACTTGCTTGACTTTTTAGATACTCGAATGTGCTGAAATGGTGACATAATGTCTGCTCTGTTATGAATTTTAATTAGGACTAGTTTTCCTGACAGGAAATGAAGCACAATGTGGAATGAGTTTTTATTTTGGTTCAGTCTTCTTGCCCATTTTCTTGGTGAACCAATTTCTTTTATTTTTATTTTTATTTTTTTAATTTTTATTTTTAATTGGTGCACTGTATTCATACATCATAGTGGGATACATACTTTTGTAGACATACATGCACACATTGCCCAGTCAGCCCCCACCCGATCCCCACCCCATTCTCTCCCTATCCCTCCCTCCCATGCTTGGCTTAGTAGTTGACATCTAGTATTATAACAATTTATCAAAAATTAAAAATGATAATCTCACATAACAGTTTCATTTGTCTGATACCAAGCTTTTGATGACTTAAAGATAACATTTCAATATTTCTTTTTGCTTTCTTTCTTACCAGAGAATCTATTTTTTCTATTTTTTAGGTGAAACTATCATATATTTATATATTTATTTTTAGAAAAAAAATCTATCCTAATATGGAATATGGATTCTAGGTACCCACAACGATCTTGAAAAAGAACAAAGCTAGAAGATGTATATTTTCTGATTTCAAACCATATAAAGCTACAATAATTGAAACAGTGTAGTACTATTCTAAAGGCAGATATATAAACCATTGGAGTTAAATAAAGGCCTAGAGCTAAATTCTTCCCTATATTGTCAAGTTATTTTTGACAAGGTTTCCACGAACATTTGGTGGTGGGAATAATAATCTTTTAACTAAATATTGTTGAAAAATAATAATTACATGGAAAAGAATAAAATTGGACCCTTACCTAATCCCATATACAAATATTAACTCAAAATAGATAAAAGACCTAAATATAAATCTTAAGACTATAAACTTTTAGGAGAAAATCTGGGTCATAAAACCTCACAACATTGAAATTGGCATTGATTTCTTGGTTATGATTTCAATGGCACAGGCAACAGAAGAGTATACAAACTCCCTAAAAAATAGAAAACATATTGTATATCCAAAGACAATGTAAACAGAGTTAACAGTTACTAATAGAATGGGATAAAATATTTCTAAATGCTATATCTGAAGGTATATTAATATTCCAACTAGAAATCCTAAAAATTAACAACAATAAAGGCAAACAATACCCTTTACAGATAGGTAAAAGACTAACATAAGTAATGAATCTCCACAGATAACCAATCTTAGTTGTCTGTTGGATGGAAAATCTTGTTTCTCTAGTTCTGATGTGTGTTACCTATTTCTTCTTTATAGTTAATCTCTTTGAGTATTTTCTCTAGTGCTGGTTTTGAAGACATAAATTCCTTCAGTTTCTGTTTGTCATGGAAGCTTCTTATTTCTCCATCTAATTTGATAGAAAGTTTTGCTGGGTAGGAAATTTTTGGCTGGAAGTTGTTTTCTTTCAAAATTGGGAATATGTTACTCCAAGCCCTTCTGGCTCTCATGACTTGGTTTGGGAAGTCTGGAGTGATTCTAATTGGTTTGCCTCTGAATGTCACTTGGCCCTTTGTTTTTGTTGCCTTTAAGATTCTCTGCTTGGCTTCCACATTGGTCATTTTGACAATTATGTGGCATGGGGAACCTCTTCTCCGATCCTGTCTAAAGGGAGTTCTATATGTTTCCTGGACCTGCGTATCGACCTCTTGCTCTATGTCTGGAAAATTTTCTGCTATTACTTCCTTGAAGAGATTGTTGATCCCTTTGGTTTCACTTTCTTTTCCCTCCTCTATTCCAATTATTCTTAGGTTAGCTCTCTTAAAATGGACCCATATTTCTTCAAGATCAGATTCCTGCTGTCGGATATTTTTTCCTAGATTAGAAACTATGCATTCATTTTTGGAATGATCATCTTCTAAGAGCGAGATTCTGTTCTCCATGTGTTCTAATCAGTTGTTTGTGCTTTGAATTGAGGCCTTTACTTCATTAATTGCATCCTTTATCTTTTTTTGGCTCTCTCTGAGTTCTTTTCGAAGCACCACTATTATTTCTACAGTTATTTTCCTGATTTGATCTTCTAGAAATCTCTGATTTTCTGTTTTATCGGGTTCTGATGTTGTGGGGTTGTGAGCATTCATTGCTCCAGTATTATTCCTCTTTCCCATGATTTCGGAAGTTTGTGCCTTCTCTGGGTTCTTCCCTTGGGTCACTATGACTTCACTTAAGGTGTTCTGGATCTCGAGTCAGTAGTATCTCAGACCCCACTACTCCTTTACTGGGTTGTATCACAGAGTCTCCGACCCAAAGAGTCGATAGAGGCTGCTTTAGACTGTGGGGGGTGCCAGGTTGCACGTTCTCCTATGGTGTGATATCACTGCCACCACCCCTCTCCCACTGGGTCAAGTCCCAGTGAGTACAGTACTGGGATTTCTCCGCTGTGGCCCACAATTTGACTCACTGTTCTTGAGTACGCAGATGTAGCTGTACTGAATTCGGTGAATTCGGTGCTGTTGCCGCCGGTGGCAATATGGCGCCGCTGCTACGCCCTCGGCTATGGGGCTGGCGTTTTTTTTTTCTTGGTTTTGATTTCCACTCTGAATCCCTGCAGCGTGTGCTGAGCTCAGCCACTGGGAGCTTTAGATGCCCTCTGCGCCAAGAAATCCCGCCTGGCTGTTCCGCAGCGTCTCCCCTCGGCTTGCTGTGGCCGTCCCGTGAATTCGCTGGTGCTGCCAGCAGTATGGCGCTGCTGCCGCGTCCTCGGGCATGAAGCCGCATCCTTGGGCGTGAGGATCTCCTCTGTGGCTCTGTTCTCAGTCCGCTTTCTCTCTGGAGCCTGGTGATTTTTTTTGTTTCTCTGGTGATGTTGTTTTCTGGCTTTGAAAGGCGCTGATTTTGTGGTAATGGAGATTTGTTGTTAGCGGGGCTCTTAAGCCCCGCTTTTCTCGGTCGCCATCTTCCCGGAAGTCACTAACAATTAAGTTTCTGAGAGCCTAAGTAGCTGAGGCTGGCTTTGAATTTGTGTGATCCTCCTGGCTCAGCCTCCCAAGTACTGGGATTACAAGCATGCACCACCATGTCCGGCTAGGAAATACCCAGCGCTGGCCTGCAAAACCCAGACCCCAGAAGTTTCAAAACCAGAAGCGTGAACATGCTGGAATGAGGGCATGGGCCGGGAGCTCAATCTACCATTTCATAGGTATCCCGCGCACCTTGGTGAACCAATTTCTAATTACGATTTTATTTGTCAAGAATGTTGCATCTCCTTGGCAAATTAAGATTGTATCAGAATGAATCAAAATGTCACCCAGGGACATGTGAAGGAAATCCAATTATCTTCCTTTCCCTCAATAAAAAAAAATTCCCTTCACACTCATCCTCAAAATTTCATTTTATTTCTAACTTTTGCAGTGAACTCATGCAGAAACATGGAGGCCAGTGGACAGCAGGGACCTGCGATAATGGCGGTCTGGAGACACATCCATTTGCATAATAAGAACCCTTTGCTTATCAAGGATTCTCACTGGCTGAGTATGCAACTATAAGGAAATATCAGAGCAGGGTGTAGTGGTGCATACCTGTAATCCTAGTCTTGGGATGCTGAGACAGGAAGATCACAGGTTCAAGACCAGCTTTGACAACTTAACAAGACTCTGTTTCAACATAAAATATAAAAAGAGCTGGGGGTACAGCCCAGGGATAGAATGCCCATGGGTTCAATCCCTAGTGTCTAAATAAATAAATAAATAAATAAATAAATAAATATCAGAACCTAACATGCAAGGTGTTTGTCTTTTTTCCATATATGTTTCACATATTAGCTTTCATACAAAAAGCTTACATAAGGACTGTGCTTCCAGGCAGCTGGCCCTCTGTCTTTGGTCTATTACTGCCTCTTCAGGATTAAGTACCCTTCAGACGTTTAGGATTACTTCAGGATTAAGTACCCTACTTTCTGTTCTTACAAAAAGAAGACAACAAAACAAAACAAAAATGACGGAAAAAATCCTCAGAAATCATGTTCTTATATTCTATTAATAAACAGTGAGGTGATATCTGGTTTTTACTAAAAATTACAAGAATAAACCAAGCATGGTGGTGCATACCTGTCATTCTAGAGTACTTGGGAGGTTGAGACAGGAGGATGGGAGGTTCATAGCAGCCTCAGCAACTCAGCAAGGCCTCAGTAACTTAGCAAGACCCTGTTTTGAAATAAAAATTAAAATAGGGCTAGGGGTGTATCTTGGGGGTAGGGCTAGGGGTGTATCTTGGGGGTAGAGTTCCTGGTTTCAATTCTTAGTCACACACACACACACACACACACACACTTCCAAGAATATTATAACAGAAATCAAATGTATAATAGTGCTATGAGAAAAGAATCCTAAAACGAGCGGAAATAATTTTATGTTAAGTAGCTTGAGAATACACAAACACATTTAACCACGTGCTTCTGGATATTTAAAAGAAAATCATTTAGGATAAACATGCTTGAAAGATCTGTCTCAAAGAAAGTAGAAGTAATTCACATTCTTGGTAAACACACGGTTTACCAAGTAAACATCCACATCCTTGGTAAATTAGGTTTTTTAAAAAATAAGGATGGACGAGAACACTGGTTTCTAGTGCAATGCCAACATAAGGTTTCTAAATGTTCAGAATTCGATTAGTTGTACAGACTCTCAGCCTTGTTCTCTTCAAATTTCTCCTCACTGATCCTTAGGCAGATCCTGATTGGCCACGCTTTTGTATTTTGTGTTTCGTTTCACAGTACAGTAACTTCCACTTTTGACAAGAATCAATCCCTGTCCTCATTCCATGCTGAGTTCACTTAAATCCTCCCCTTCCTTTTTATTGACATTTCTATCACTAACATACCAAGCTTTAAAAAACAACAACAAAACCCACAACCTACGTGAATGAAAAGCGGTCTTTTGCTCCTCATAAATGCCTCAAACACTTTCTAAAGCTAGAAAAAGACCCTGAGTTCATCTTTAAAAAGATTTCTTCCAACGGGTGTCACTGTGGGCTCGCGTGCCTTTTCAAAACCACAAAAAATATGTAACCCATTTAAACTGCAAACATGTCAAGTGACGCCTGTTTCTGATTTGCTCACGGTATTTTCCACTCTGTGGCACAAATAAAAGCTAAAAACGTTTTGAGCTACAGGAGTGACAAGGGTCATTAAAAAATAAACTGGCAGAATTTAGAAGCGAAGAAAAAAATCTCTTTAATGAGAACACAATATAACCCTTTAAGATCTGGCTCAGGGGGTTTGTGGTTGGGTTGGTTATTCCAAATACCCAACAGTTTCTGCCCTGTTCTCTTCCTCGGTGCCTGGGCCATGGCGAGGGAGGGTAGGGGTTATGCTGAGCATCTGCGCTCCTTCTCAGATATCTCTAGGTAGAAGAACTGAGGCGGGTCCAAAACTTAGACTAATCAGTGCTCTAGGCTGCTGCTGCCACAGCACAATGCCCCTGGTGCTCACAGCATCTTAGGAGAGACAATGGACCACTCTAGACCTGTAAGATCTGAGGTCGAGGCTTAGCACTGGTCTCTAGGACATTAAGGATAACTCCGAGAACTAGTACGACTTTATAAAGTCTTAATCTTTTGAATTTCATTAATTTCTGTTATGTACAAACTATATCCTTTTTGAAAATATAGTAAATAAAAATCTTCAAACAATATGAGCAGCAATTGGGTTGGGATTGAATTTTCTCTCTCTGGGATTCACAAAAACTTGCTAGGAATGCTCATGGAAAATGTATTCTCAGAGCCAAAACCGGGATGGGCAATGAAATGACTGAGGTACCATGAGTAGCTCCCCTCTCGCCCCACACACTCACGCTCCTTGAGAGTCACAGCTGAATCACATGGGCTGCAGAGGAACCTAAACTTGATGAAAACTTTTGCCCCCACCTGTCCGTCCCTGAGGATTGCAGATTCACATCCACTCTCAGCAAATCAATGAGACCCCTCGGCAACTTAGTGAGATCTTGTTTCAAAATAAAAACCAAAATGTGGACAGGGGACATAGCTCAGAGGTAAAATGCCTCTGGGCTCAATCCCTAGCACTATTTTTTTTTTTCAGTACTTGGGATGAAACTCAGGGCCATTCTACTTTGGAACTCCACCCCCAGCCCTAATATTTTATTTTTAAACAGGTCTCACTGAGTTGCAAGGGGCCTCACTAAGTAGCTGAGGCTGACTGCGATCTGCAGTCCTCCTGTCTCAGCCTCCCAAATGCTGGGATTACAAGCGTGCACCACCACACCAGGCTTTAGTACTGAAATCTTTATTAAAAATTTAAAAAGAACAGTAACCAAAAAGGAATCAAGCTTACAAAGAACAGTTTATGGAAGATGTCCTAAAATAACATTTCTGACCATTATCCAGAGCAACTGCTATCTCACTTACGTCAACAGGTATAGACATATGAAGGGCAATCATTTGTACCCATTGTGCAGAAAGTAGTACTAGTTCTCAAAGTTATCCTTAATGTCCTAGAGACCAGTGCTAAGCCTCGACCTCAGATCTTACAGGTCTAGAGTGATCCATTGTCTCTCCTAAGATGCTGTGAGCACCTTAAATACTTATTAAAAAATAAATTTAATGAAAGAGAAAAATGGCCAGAGGTGGTGGCGCACACTTGTAATTCCAGCATTTGGGAGGCTGAGACAGGAGAACCCCGGTTTGAGGACAGCCTCAGCTACTTAGGCTCATTGCAACTCACTCAGACTATATTTCACAATAAAAAATAAAAAAATAGGGCTGGGGGTATAGCTCGGAGGTAGAATGTCCCTGGGTTCCATCCCAGTAACACCACCACCAAAAAAAAAGGGGGGGGGCTAGGAGTATAGCTTGGAGGTAGAATACCTCTAGGTTCAATCCCCAGTATCAAAAAAGAAAGAAAAATGTAAAATAATACCTCATGCTGTAGTAAATTTATGAAGTCCTTTTCTCATTTTTCCTTCCATCTTAGAAAAATTGTGAAAAAATGTTTAAAGAGGACTATTCCCATTAAGTTTTAAAAATACTTTTATTGGTCCATTATAGTCTCAGATCATAACGCAGTTCAGCATGACAGGGAGGTACATGCAGCACTGGGTGGGCTTCCCTCTGGCTCTTCCACTCCTCCTACTCCCCCCTTCCTCATACAAGATACTGAGATTGGCACTGGCATCCTCACATATGTATACAATGTCAATGGAAGGGATTCCTTCATTAATTCTCCCTCTCCCCCACCTCCCTCCCCCAGAACATCTGCCTGGCGCCACTTGAGTTTCTTCCCTATTATCTAAAGTCCCTCTTATATAGCAACGACTCCCTAGTCTCCACATATGAGAAAACATCTAATCCTTCACTTTCCATGGCTGGCTAATCTCACCTAACATCATGCTCTCCAGGTCCCTCCATTTTCCTGAAAATGACATAATTTTGTTCTTTATTGCTGAGTAGAATTTCACTGTGTGTGTATCACATAATATATAATATGAACTGGTTTGGGCATTCTTATTTCTCCAGATAAAAGTGTATAAAAATGTTTCTCAACTCTTTTTCCTTCCTTCCTTCCTTCCTTCCTTCCTTCCTTCCTTCCTTCCTTCCTTCCTTCCTTCCCTGCCTCCCTCCCTCCCTGCCTCCCTCCCTATCTCCCTCCCTCCCTTCCTCCCTCTTGTGTGATACTAGGTTTTGAACTCAGGGGCATTCTACCTCTGAGCTACACCCCCTTTTTTTAATTTAATTTTTTTTTAAACTTTTGAAACAGGGCATTTAAATTTTTGAAACAGGTTGCTGAGAGTCTAAGTAGCTGAGGTTGGCTTCAAACCTGTGATACTGCTGTCTCGGCCTCCCAAGTACTGGGATCACAAGTGTGCACCACCACGCTCAGCTTGAGCTGTTTCTTATTGTTTCTCTCCCTTGAAAGAACAATGTTGAGACACAAGTCTGACCAAAGAGAATGGGAAATAAGGAAAGAAGTGGACACCACTGGGGGAATAATGATCCACAAGGCCCCTCCCATCCTCCCATGTTGGTTTTGGTCCGTCAGCACTAGGCAGCCAGCATCTTCTCACCTTGGCAGGTCTTCCCGTTGAGCATGAGCTGGTACCCAGGCGGGCAGATGCACTGGTAGCTTCCGATGGTATTTTTACACTCATGCTGGCAAACATCTCTATTCTGACATTCATCGATATCTGTTCAGAAAAAGAGCAGAGTGTGCGATCAGACAAAACAGAGGCCGAAGCTGTTGCAGGACACACTAGAGACAAGTTGGTAATATTCAACAGAAAAACTTCTTGGTGATTTTGTACTTGTGTTTAAAAATGCTTAGGGCTGTTTTCTATCAATATGCGTTCTGTAAAAATGTTAAATAGGATACACTATACATGGTGCTTTATTGTAAAATATGGATATCTCTTCATCATCTTTATAAACATATATAAGCTGAGGCCCTAAATGGGCCATTTTGTTACTAGGAAAATAAGTTAGACTGGAATGTTCAGCCGTGGTGATATATTTGTAAAAGGTCCTAAAACACTAAAGAATGAAGTTCTTGGCAGAATGATAGAATTCGCCTGAAAGGGAGACTTTATCTTGAGATTATATGGAAAATTAAAATAAAATTTTATAGGCAAAATTTGGTTTTGGGGGCATTTTACATCTGAGCTACGTCACCAGCCCATTTTATTTTATCTTATTTTATTTTTGAAACAGGACAGCTGAGGCTACTGAGAATCTCACTCAGTTGCTGAGGCTGTCCCCGAACCTGCAATTCTCCTGTCTCAGCCTCCTAAGTACTGGGATCGCAGGCGTGCACCACCGTGCCTGTTTGTTTTTATTTCATTTAAACTTTAGCTGCCTCGTTTTCGCTCTGCATCCTTTCCCTTCTAACACCATGCATAGCTCTGCCATACACAGATATCACTGATTGGAGATGTTCTTGTTTTTGTGATAGGAATATACATCAAACTTCTCATATAATCGTAAAGTGCTGATGGGAACAACACAGAGATAGTCGTCCTGTGTTTGCCAGGCATTTAACTTCTCAAGATCTCAATGGATTCTTTTGCCAACAGGAGACATTGAGGCCATCTGCCCTACTTGGAAGGTTTGTATGAGGTAAGATAAGGGAAGTCAGTTCATAAAGTAAAAGGGTCGATCTCCCATTACTAAACATAACCAAGAAAATGGCAATAAAAGTGAGAATAGATGATAATTCAAAATTAGTTGATATTTGCTTTCAGGGATGTGGTTTTGAAAGGGATACTTGAAAGGGATGTGGTTTGGGAGGTCTTAGATGTCCTGTCCTGGTATGTTTTGCTTTGACTAATATTTAAATTTTCTCATGGTCCCTGAGCAAGCTCTAACTGGCAGAAGGCTAAAGAGGACACGAAGAGGGAAGAGGTGTGCTGGAGGACAGAGCTGCAGAGAAGACGAGGGGAAGACTGAGGCAGCTTAGAGCAAGATGATCTTGCTATGTTGTACATGCTAAGCCTGTGTTGTACATGCTATGCCTGTGTTGTACATGCTATGCCTATGTTGTACATGCTATGCCTGTGTTGTACATGCTATGCCTATGTTGTACATGCTATGCCTATGTTGTACATGCTGCGGACATAATCACAATGATTCAAGATCCACCAATGCTAAGTATTCTTTGTATATTTGTCAACGTTTTGCATCATTTTTAGTTTGCCAAAACATTCATTCAGTAATTTATGTTAGCCATTTTTGCTCTTTCCTGTTAAAATCTGCTTTGGCCTAAAATGATAACTTTAAATTACATTATACTCCAAGTAGTTAACATGGAAACTCTCAACATATAAATTTTCTCCAGATTATATGTATAAAGTATAATAGTATGTGTGCAAAGCATAGTATAAAAGTATAACATATATTATACATACACACTTTTATTGGTACATTGTAGTCTCACATCATAATATAGTTCAGAGCAACAGAAATATCTATGCATGCACACAGCACCTGGTGAATTTTAAAGTGTACTTGAACATAATTTCTGCCTTCAGAAGCAATGAAATGTTCATTTTTTCCTGCGATGATTTGGAATCAGCTCTCTTTTATAGTTTTTAAATTTTATTTTATTTTATTTTGGTGGTATGGGGATGGAACCCAGGGGCACTGTACCTTTGAGCTACACCCCCAACCCTATTTATTTGTCTTTTTATTTTTTGAAACAGGGTCTCATTGAGTTGCGAAGGGCCTCACCAAGTTGCTGAGTCTGGTAAGGAACCATGATCCTCCAGTCTCCGTCTCCTGAATGCTGGGATTACCAGCATGTGCCACCATGCCTGGCTGGGAAACTTTCTTAAAATGACTTATGCCTTCTTCAGATGTGTAAGGGGAAATTAGCTAGATGATGCACAGTGTAGGGGGTGACTTAGTTAATTTGTCCTAGCATAAACAAAGATTTTCAGGTAGGAGACTAAAGGTACAACAGAAGAAAAGAGTGTATCTGAAATGAAGGCTGAGCCTGGTAGGGTGATAGGTCAGGGAATTCCTCCTGTGAGAATGAGCTTGTGAGAGACAAGACGCCAGGTGTCAGTCCCATCACTGACAGAACAGTAAGAAAATATAATTAACGAACAGTCAGGTTAAAATTGCCAACACTCAACCTGGCGTGGTGGCACACATCTGTAATCCCCGTACGTGGGAAGCTAAACCAGGAGGATCTCAGGTTTGAGGCCAGCCTCAGTAACTTAGCAAGACCTTCAAAAACTTAGTGAGACCCTCTCTTAAAATAAAACATAAGCCGGGCGTGGTGATACACGCTTGTAATCCCCGTGCTTGGGAGGCGGAGACAGGAGGATCGTGCAGGAGGACCCTGTTTCCAAATAAAAAAATATATAAAATAGGTCTGGGAGTGAAGCCCGGAGATAGAAGGGTTTCCAGGAACCCCAGTACCACACACACACAAAATAAAAAATAAAAAATAAAATAAAACATAAAAAGCGCCATAGGCATAGCTCAGGGGTAGAATTTCTCTGGGTTCAATCCCCAGTAACTTTCTCCCCACAATCAATGTATGTATGTATGTATCATCTATCTATCTATCTATCTATCTATCTATCTATCTCTATCTATCATCTATTTATCATCTATCTATCTAATCTATCTATCTAATAATCTACCTACCTACCTTAACACTCAGAATAATTGGAATGTACAGATTTAGTTATTATGCATTATTTGACCATTATGGATAAAGGGCTGAGCCCTGTGAATATACTCAGTAATGCTCAAAGTATAAGCAAGTTGCCTGTCCACAGCTTGGGGAAGCTAATGACAAGGGAGAGGTTCTCTCATCCTTTAGAATAAGCTTCAGGGACATTAGGATATCAAGACAGAAGAGTTTTGGGAAAATACGATCCTAAAGAACGAAGGATCTGAGAATGCTCAGAAGTCAGAGAGCAGATCTGAGAAGCTGGGTCCACTGCAGGTTGACCAAGAAAGCATCCCTGAAAAACCTAATGCAAGAACAGAGCTTAGAGAAGGTGTGAAAAAGAAAATAAAGAAGTCAGAAGAAATCCTTAAGATGTTTTTTAAAAAAGCCTACCTAGTGGTGAGTAAGCAAACTATAAAACGCTTAAGAGAACTAACTGTAAAGAAATGGAGTTGGCAGAGTGGTTTTTGAATTGCCACAAAATTTATTTCCTTTTTTCCCTCCCTACTTCCCTCCTCTTTCTCTTCTTTGCTTTCTTTTCCCAAACAATAAACCGTGGGATGCATTTCTGTTTGCTGCCTGCCCTTGGTGCCTGGCCCCATGACATGCGTACCGTGCATCCTCACAGAACGCGGAGCTAAATGAAAGACAGATGGCCATGTTTACAGACTGAGAGCAAGGCCTTGGTTCCTAAGTTGGGAATTGTGCTGCACTTTTGCAAACACGTGAAATTACAGACTTGTGAGTTTAGAGAAAGACACTGAATGCACTTATTTTAGAGCTATGGGGATGACTGCAATTTGGTCCTGGCTTACATTATCTTTTCACTGACACACAAAATAATCTGAGAAGTCCTAAGAGGATCGTGGCGCTCCCAGCCAATGGGACACCTAGTAAGCTCTGTGGCTTTGGATAAGTCACTTAAATTACTCTGCTCTCAGTTACCCCTTCTGTTAAGCACACTTAACAAACAATATTAAGACCTTGGTTGTCATATAGAACAATTGACTGAGTAGTTAGCTAAAATTTTCATTTTTGGGGGTACTGGGTATTGAACCCCAGGGTGTTCTACCTTTGAGCCTAATCCCTGGCTTTTTACATTTTTTATTTGGAAACAGAGTCTCATTAAGCTGCTGTGACTAGCCTTGAACCTGTGATCCTCCTGTCTCAGCCTCCCAAGTACTGGGATTACAGCATGAGCCACCATACCCAGCTAAACTTTCACATGTGTGTGTGTGTGTGTGTGTGTGTGTGTGTGTGTGTGTGTGTATGTGTGTGCATGTGTGTGCGCGTGTGTATGTGGTGCTTGGGATCAAACTCAGGGCCTTGCTCTTGCTAGACAAGCACTCTATAACTGAGTGACATCCGGCTAAATTTTCATTTTGAATCTACTGCTTTTGCATCCATTAAATGTAACCATAACCTAACTGTATTCTATTATGTGATAATCTGTGTGCTTTTAGAAAATCACATTCTGGATACCATGGACACTTATTTCTTTAGAGCATCCAATTTGGTAATACTTTCAGGGGTGACGGGAAAGAGAAACCATTAACATAACACAACACACTCTTGGAATGCATACCTGTGGATGCATCATTCATTTGAATAAAGTTTGTAATACTTTGAGGAGCCAAGGCAAATGTCTTGAAACTTTTGAGTCATCCCAGACTTGAGAACAGACGGGAGTCTCTGCACCCACATAAGAGCCGGTGCTGTACACACACTGCACTGCTTAGGAAGTGAGCCCCCAGCAAGGAAACAACACAGCTGACATTTACCTACACATGTGTCATGGCTTGCCTCTGAGCCTTCAGGGCACGTTTTTCTACTATCCCTTCTAGTCCTGGAGAAAGACGTTCTGCTGTTCCTAGACTCTGAGTAGGAGCTGTAGAGATGGGAGTACTGTCTGTAAGGCTGTGGAGGTTGATAGTTGTTTCTCACGGGGGAGAAGCGTGCCAGGTTATAGCTACTGTACGGAGGGCCAGAATCTGGCAGCCTCTCCAATCCAGCGCAAGATTTCCCGTCCCCTAATAAATGTTGTCCTGGGGGACAGAGACACTTGAAGCTGCCGGGGGTGTTGGAGCACTGGTATGCACACGGTTTGGGCACTTGTTCACATTCATTAATGTCTGCTCGTGTGCCCCGATACATAAAAAAGAGAAAAAAAATACACACACATATACAGACACACACAAAACACAGGAACAGAGAATCAGTCTGTGAAACACACGAAAGACATTGTTACCCTCCAAAGCAAGGAAAACAGTCATTTCTTCCCAAATTCTGTTTGAGAAAGCTTTAATCACCCCGTTATAAATATATGGAATGATTCTGTGATTCTCCCTAAACATCACTTCATAAAGATGAGTTTTATTTAAACGCTCATGTTGGGACAGGTGGCTCAGAAAACCAGACAGCTGTTCTGTGAATCCCGTCTCCTTTTACTTTTGGCTGTGAGGGCCTCCAGACATACTGAACTCTGTATTCAGCTCTTTCTCCTTGATTAGAAAAGCCACTTGGAAGTCCCATCAGTTTGGGCCAATTTGTCATACATATTTTCATGGGATGGTATATGGAATATTGGCATTTTAAATCTTGCAAGTACTACACTCAGCTTTCTGAATTCAACTAAGTAGGGGCATGCTAAATTGTTGAAATTTGTATATCTTCCTCTGGAAACAAAGAGGGAAAAATCCCAAATTAATACAATTTTCATGAAATTGTCATTATTAAAGTCTCAGTAGTAAATCTCTTTAAATGATATGAGTACTTTTTAAAAAAAATGTTTTTTTTAACAACTTGTTCTTTCTCTCTCTTTCTATTTTCTTTTGGTACTAGGGATTAAACTCAGGGTCATTCTACCTCCAAGCTACAGTCTCAGCCCATTTTATCTTGAAACAGGGTCTCACTAGTTTTCTGAGGGTCTTGCTAAGTTTCTGAGGCTGGTCTTGAACCTGCGATCCTTCTGTCTTCCGCCTCCCAAGTCCTGGGATTACAGGCATGTGTCATTGTGTGGCTCTGCCTCTCTTTTTTGACAAACAGATCCTTCAGATGGATTTCTGTTTTACCCGGTTGGTTGACAATATTAGAAACATTAATATGTTTAGATATAATTTTTATAAACATGTATCTACCTTGATGCTCAATGGACTCTTTATGTAAGTGAACTTCACGTTTTTGCAACCATGCCTGCCCTTCTCTGATGGTTCTCCACTCAGCAGCCAGAGTGATCATCTCCAAATGCCAATCATATCACAATGCCTTCTACTCAAGGCCTTAAATGCTTTCCCTTCACACACATAAAAGAAAATCTAAATCTCTAACATGGTGTCTTTTTTGGGGGACTGAACCCAAGGGGGTACTCTGAGTTACACTCCCAGCCTCTTTTTTATTATTATTATTATTATTATTATTATTATTATTATTATTATTATTATTTTGTCTAGAAACAGGGTCTTGCTGGATTACTAAAAGTCTCCTTAAATTTCTGAGGCTGCCCTTGAACCTGTGATCCTCCTATCTCAACCTCCCAAGTACTGGGATTTACAGGCGTGCACCACCACACCTGGCTACTACGGCCCCTCTACTCTCTGCCCAACCTTGTCCCAGGGGCAGCAGCCTCTGGTGTTCCTTGTTTATGGCATGCATTCCTCTCTGGGGACTTCGCCCCCTGTCCCCTGAGCCTGAACGGCACTTGCACAGACCTTCAATATGTCGGCTGCTCTATGGTTTCACTCCGTTTGTCACAGGCTGCCTGGGACATGGTGCTATGTCTGAATCTGGCTCACTCTTTCGCCTTACCCTGCTTCAGTTTCCTTAGAGAGCTTAGCACTATGTGAAACGATACTATTTATCTTGAGATTCTTTTTCTTCTCATGGGCGGCAACTCTATGAGGACACAGACCTGCTCTAGCCTGCCTGGTGGTGTTTTCCCACAATCTAGAGCAGTACTCAGTACAAATTAGGTGCTCAGTCCATGTTTGCTGAGTTGATGAAGGAAGAGTCTTGACCTGATGTGTGCAATCAAGGCATAGTGGGTTGAAACAAAAAGTGTCACAGAAGAACATGAGATCTTTAATCCAGAAAACCTATGTTTAGAAGCTAATACCAGTCTTCACTCTGTTGGAGGGAAGGGTGGAATCACATCTGTTTTTGAATTTAGCTATAGCATCTATCACTAATGCCTCTGCTCTTCCTATAATTACAAGTTTTAGATGCAGGAATATTGTCACAACTACAGACTTTGAAATTATCTATCTTTTTTTTTGTATGTGTGTGTGTGTGTGTGTGTGTGTGTGTGTGTGTGTGTGTGTTACTGGGGATTGAACCCAGGGGGCTGTTCTTCCTCTGAGCTGCATCTTCTGCCTCATTTCATTTTTTTTTTTTAATTTTGAAACAGAGTCTCACTAAATTGCCAAGGGCCTCGCCAAGCTGCTGAGGCTGGCTGTGAACCTGTGATCCTCCCATCTCAGCCTCTCAAAGACTGGGATTACAAGCATATGCCACCATGTCCAGCTTCTTTTTTTAAAAATTAATACTTTTGAATTAATAATCAAGCCAAGTGTATCTTATTTCAAAAGATTAAAAAGAAGGCAATAGACATAAAATAACTTCTTACTAAGATATCAACTCACCAAGCCCCCAAAATAAAAAACAATAATTTTGTCAAATTTGTCCAGTAATAATGTCAAAAATGGAACAGGTACTACCAAATCTGCCTGTAAATTACCCAAGTGAATAGAATCCAGGCACCGAAGCCACATTCTTTAACATATTGTCACAATGGCAAGTAAACAACATAAAAATGCACAATAAAATTAGTAAATATTGCTTAAAATGTATTTAGCAGACAAGACTTAAATGAACATTTCTAATGTATTTAAGGCAGCGGTGCTGCATTATTCTGCCCCGCAGTCCAGCACCGCACACAAACTGCAGGTCAAATTAGTGAACAAGTAAACACATTTCCTTTTGAGAAGTCACTGTTATCGCTGACCAAGATGTTAAATGACATGTAAATTACAATACATAAGTAGAAGACTAAAGTGATATGTTACATACTTCTGCTATGAAAAATCATGCATTTAAAAAGAGTTTCTGAGAATGTCACTGGCCTGAACATTTGCAAAAGAATGTTCAAGTTTCTAAGGATGATACTGGCTTGAACATAGTGCAAAGTGCTATGCTAGGGACTAAATCACACCAGAGTTAAGTCTTTACGGGAATATTTACTGTAACTAATTGTCTAGTAGACAAGGCAACACATTGCAAAGGCAGAGTATGGAATCTGGAAGCTCGTGTTTAAAAGCCTACGCAGTGTCTTTACTGTATTTAAATTTTGTGAAGAAGAATGTCCTTTGATTGGTCAGTTTCTTGATTATGAATCCATCCATTTTTTTTCTTTTTTTTTGTGGTACTGGGGTTCCTGGAAGCCCTTCTACCTCCGGGGTACACTCCCAGACCTATTTTTTATATATTTTTTTGAAACAGGGTCTCTTACGCCAGCGCGGCTGGCTTTGAACCTGCACGATCCTCCTGTCTCCGCCTCCCAAGCGCGGGCATTACAAGCGTGCGCCACCACGCCCGGCCAATCCATCCGTTTTTTTAAAAAAGCATACGGCTACCTATTTATGGATATTGTCTATTATCTGCCTTTTTATATTTGATTAGAACCAGGATGGAAACAAATAGGCAACTGTGAAAATTGGAGACTTTGGGCACAGGGATTGACACATGGTGAACACTAAAATATATGATAGATAAAATGATAATTATCAATTCATTAAAATCATGTGTTCATATTTTAATCCCTCATATCTAAGTTTTCATACTACAAATACTCAAATAAAGTGCACCTATGCAAACATTAATGTCATGTGCACAGGGAAACCATGAAATATTCTTGAAACTTAAGTTGTCACAGCAATCTGAACCTCTCTTTTATATGTATGGTGCTTTGTAGAGCCCTCTCTAAATGACTATATTAGCACTTGCAACATCAATATAAATTAAACTCAATATGAAGTTCGAAGACGTATCTAAACTACTTTATGAGCTACTTACACCACCTTATATACCTTCAAGGTATAACAAAAGAGTGTGCCAGGGTAGAGAGCAGTGCTAATCAAAGTCCTGGCTAACTATGTCAGTAGCTTTACTACATCCTAAGAGTCCCCATTCACTTACCCATGCAGGGTCTTCCGACTCCTTGAGACCGGTAACCTCTCGGGCACACACACCGGTAGCTGCCTCTCGTGTTCTCGCATATTTGATTATATCTGCACTGATGCGTCCCATCTCTACATTCATCAATGTCTACAGACATAGAGGCAACGGAAAGTAATAACATCTCCTCTTTCAAAACCCGAAGTCATTGTCTTTCAAATGAACACTCTGTTGAATTGCCCATGGTTGTGTTCCTGGATATGAGGTTGGGATCCTATCGACCCAGGACTTGGAGACAAATCCCAGCTCTGCCTCTTAATTAACTGCCTCTTTTTCTTGCTTCTGCCTTCTACTGTGAAAGGGTTTTATTCTCACCTTGTTTTTTTTGCCTCCTTCTCTATACTTCTGCCTCCTTTGGGCATCTTGTTTATAATAGCGATTGGTGTTTAATGCAGATTAGAGCTACAGTCCTAGATCATTTCGGATTTGCAGTCCCACACCTCCAATGCTGGCTGGACTCCATTTTCATGGGTTACTGGTACTTCTTATCTTTACTTCCTTATTTATGATAGCACTCCCGTTTTTCTAGCCAGACAGGATGCTAATATCAGAATATCATTATTTTGCTATTCCATTTGCCAAGATTGAATAATTCTGTGTCCTTCCATCTAAACCATAAAACTTCACATTTCCACTCCCACCAAACAAGATTTTTTCTCTAGCTTCTTCAACAATCTTCTCATCTTTCATCTCATCTCACTTCTATTATTTTACATATAACTGTAGAGTCAGTATTTCTAAAAAAATATGTAAAGCAGCATGTAACTAACTACACATGATGCTCTGAGTTGACGGCTACTCTTTAGTTAAGGAAAATATTTACCTATATCCATAGCATTAGAACGGAAAGTCTTTGAAATCTAAAAGTCCAATCCCACACTAGTTTTTTTTTAAAAAATATACTAAATCTCTCTGTACCTCAACAATGATCAACAAGTGGCCAATATTCATTTATTTCTATCCCTGCTGATACTCCTATCATATAGGTCTGAAGTGAATCCAAGGTATAACACTTCAAATAAATATTTCAGAATGGACTCTTTCTTAAAGAAAAAATGTTATTTTTTTACACAGAGAAAAAAACTAAAATTTCTTTCTGATTATATGACTTGTCCAAGTGATCAGGCTGTTGAGAAGGAAAGATACAGTTTAACAGTCTATTCTTATGTTCATTTATTTCCTCTTTATACAATAAGGGCTTTCATTTTTTTTTTTTTTACCATCTCCACCAATTAACATCCCATTTAAGTCTGTATTTAACTTCCATCCACCTTTGATTCTTATTAGATATGGTCACTCTCTGGGGTACTCATATACAATTTTATTTTTATCTCTTATGACATTTTGTTCTGCCTTGAATTGTAGGGTTTTCTTTTTCTTTTTTCTTTTGGTGGAAAGAGTGGACTAGGCCAATTTAACCTGATAAATGCTAAGTACACAAGGTCTACTTTGTTTTGTAAATTCTGGTCTGTAATTCTGCCAACTTTGGTAGGCTGGTACAGAATAGGCATGCAAAGAACATAATTTAATGTTCTTTGTATAACTTAATTTATTTTCTAGTCATTTGAATTGACATTTGCTAACTCAGTAGGCTGATATAGACTAGACATAAAAAGAATAAACTTCATTTTATTGTCTGGTCATTGATTCAACTGTTAAAGAATATCTAATTCTAAAATAATTATATTTTAAGCTTTTATTAAATCTCTATACAAGTTTAATTTTTCTTAAGTGTGAAGTTTTAAACATATATGCTAAATTTCCTATCGGAAATAATGTGAGATATTAAATTCTACAAACCAAATATGCAATTGATGGGAGCTCAAGTCTCCATGGTGAGCTTCCGTTTCCTGATCTTAGGACCATGATCTTACAGCCATGATCTTAGGACCCTAAGATCAATCACAGTAGGAGTTAGAAATACCAATGGAGAAAAATGTCCTTGTTACCTTAAAAGAACTCTCATCATTATCTTTACTTGACTTGCTGATGGTAAATGAATCTATCACTGTCATAGCCAGACACTCACCAATGCACGTCCCATTCTCTGCCTTGGTCATTCCATTTGGACACAGATCGATGCACTTGTAGCCACCGCGCGTGTTCTTGCAGTGCTGGTCTGGTCTACACACATTCTGTCTGCACTCATTCACATCTTGATAAAAGAACAAAGGCAGTGCAGATTGAGAAGATAATCTCTTCCACTTTTCCAGGGATACCATTCCTTTGGCCTGCCTGCCTTCCTTCCTTCCTCCCTCCCTCTCTTCCTTTCTTGTGGCATTGAGAATTGAACTGAGGGGCATTTTACCTCTGAGCTATACCCCCAGTCCTATTTTATTTTCTTTTTTGAAACAAGATCTGGCTAAATTGTTGAGGGTGTTGTTGAGAGTCTCTACACATTGCTGAGGCTGTCCTTGGACTTGTGATTCTCCTGTCTCAGCCTCCGAAGGTTAAGGTGTGTGCCACCATACCCGGCTTTTTTGGGTTTTTAAAGATATTGTAAACAAATGTAGATGTCCCAGTACATCGTCACTGGGTAATGTTGAAGCATTTAAATTCAACAAAGTAGGCAGGTGTGGTAGCGCTCACTTGTAATCCCAGTCCTTGGAGGCCGAGACAGGAAGATTGCAGCTTTAAAGCCAGCCTTAGCAATATGGTGGGGTTTTCAGCAACCTAGTGAGATTCTGTTTCCAAATAAGAAATAAAATCAGGTTAAAAGTGGGTTTTCAGCAACCTAGTGAGATTCTGTTTCCAAATAAGAAATAAAATCAGGTTAAAAGTGTAGCTTGGAGGTACAGTGCCTCTGGGTTCAAACTCCAGACACACACACACACACACACACATGCACACACATGCACACACACACGCACATACACACACACTCAACAAAGTATTTAACACACCTTAAAATAGAATGATAAAAACCAAAACCAAAGTATTGCTTTATAGAGGTATTAGCCATACTTCTGATTCCTAGGAAAAAGACTGATATATATTATAATAAATTATATTAACTATATGTACACATATGTACACATTATTTTGGCTGTGGGGGTTGAACCCAGGGGCAGCCAACTTCCCAGATACACTACTTTTCATTTTTCTGCTTTTGAAATAAGGTCTTGCTAGGTTGCCAAGAATCCTGCTATGTTGCCGAGGCTGTCCTTGAACCTGTGACCCTCCTGTCTAAGCCTCTGAAGTACCAGAATTACAAATGTGCACCACCATGTCTGGCTATATATGTTTATGCCTATATATATATTACATATTTGTGAAAAATTCAGTGAATGGGAAATTTAGAAATGGTTATGTAATTAGAAAACGAAACCTGCAAGACACAGCTTTGACTGCACTTCTTTTGCAAGGATTACAACATACTTGGTGTGTGACCGGTGTCCTTTGTATGCATTGGTCCCAAAACACAGCACATGCATTTAAATCAGGAAGTGTTAAGAAGTTACAGAGATGTCATGGCTTTGAATTCAAAGTCCTTTTCTCACCCATGCATTTTCTGCCTCTGAGCTGATACCCAGGTTCACACCCACAGTGGAAACTGCCTAGGACATTGTAACAGCGCTGGTGACAGGGGCTGGATTCTTGACATTCATTGATATCTGTTAAATAAAAGAGAATGTTCATTACACGCTGCTAGGAAATCTGTATTGATTTATTCTAAATGTTTAACATTTAAATGATCTTGATAATTGTCATGTTTAAGACCTCTACAACGAATCGAATACTTTTCTTCTCCTGTGATCTGCTCACTAATTGACAGAACTAACTACCACAAAGGGTATCTTTTCAACATGAACACTCTTTAAAGGTAGATATTTACTAAGGACTCAAAACCATGTTGAAGAAACAATCTTCTATTTTAAATATCTTACCAAGGGCTCCCACTCCTGTTTCTAGGAAGCTTAAGCTCTGCAAAATAGCTGGGAGGAAGATACAGGGAAACCCAAAAAGTGCTAAGGTCTGCAAGTGACCCCTCCATTCTTGCTGTTTTAGCCTGATGCAGGTCTTTGCCACCTTGTGTCTCACGGACTGCAGCAAGGCCAGTATTTCAGCATTTCTCCTCTGCAGATATTCCCCAATTTTTCCCAAACACAATCTGGCTCAGAGTGCGACTAAAAGAACTAAAAGGGCAGGTGTGAAACCTGCAAACTCATGTGAATTTGCCCCTATTTTGTTCCATCCCTCCTCCCCTTCCCTCTGGACCCAGAAGAAGGGAGACTTTACCTCCCATTTAAGAAAAGTCTGTCTGTTTGAGCTTTTAGCTGCTGCAGTTCTACCAAGGCAAGAATTGCGGCTCATCAATCATTCTCTCCTCCTGTATAGTTTATTTATTTCAGTACTGGGAATTGGACCCAGAGGCATTCTACCTCCAAGCTATATCCCCCAGCCAGATTTTATTTTATTTTTTGTAGCATCGGGTATTGAACCCAGGAGTGTTCTATCTCTGAGTTAAACCCTAACTCTGTTTTTCATTCTTTATTTTGAAACAGGGTCTCACAAAGTTACCGAGGGCCTAAGTAGCTGAGGCTCGCTGCGAACCTGGATCTTCCTGTCTCAGCCTCCCAAGTACTGGGATTACAAGCATGTGTCACCATGACCGGCTATTTCTTATTTGGAAATAGGGTCTTATTAGGTTGTTGAGAGCTTCACTAAGTTGCCAAGGCTGGCTTTGAACCTGTGATCCTCCTGTACTAAAGTTATAATTGTGCACCACCATGCCTGGCTCTTATATAGTTTTAAAGTCCTTCCTCCTTACTGTTACTTTTTCCATAAATCCATAATCTAATCTCTTCCATCACAAACAATCCCCTTTTCAGTTCTTGCTCATCTCCAGCTACTGCCTCTTCCCCGTCATCCAATTCCAAACCCTTTGAAAGATCAACCATCATATTTAGACTCTCCAAGTCCTCAGTTTACCTTCCAAAGCTTGAGATTTCCAGTCTTCTATTGTGTACATGTTTTCTATTTGGGATCTTTTAACTTCTCAAAAGGCACAATGTGTTAACATACAGAAGTGTGTAAATGTGACCAAATATTTTTATTTTTTTAATTTTTTTAAATTTTTTATTGGTGCATTATATTTGCACTTCATAATGGGATAAAAAAAAAAACTTGTGTAGACATACATGCACACATCGTCCAGCTAGCCCCTACTCAGTCCCCACCCCATTCCCTCCCCAACCCTCCTTCCCATACTTTTAAAAGATCTTTCTTACTAAAGTCTTTTCTTTGTTTTTTTTTTTTTGTTTGACTCCCTTATTCCTTATTATTCTCCTTGCCTACCAGAAGCAAACACCATTAATAATCTAGAATGAATCATAACAGGTCTCTTCTACATGCATATACTATATTATAAAATATACTATACATAAAATATACTTTATACTATATCGATATCTATACTTAAATATATATCCATTTTCTTTTCCTCTGGATGTTTGTTTTCCAGTTACATACAGCTTTACAAAAGTTCCACACACTTTCATACCTCCATGTTTCCTCAATTTTCCACAATGGCTCATGCTGTAGAATGGACCAAACTTCATTCTTTTACTTATTTATTTAATTTCGGTGCTGGGGATGGAACCCAGGGCCTTGTGCATGCTAGGTAAGCACTCTGTATGAGCCCTCTTTCTACTATTAACAGACTTTCAGTTTTGGATTTACCATTTTTGCTTCTATAAAAGATTTTCGTAGCAAATTCATTCGTACCTGCCCAAACTTGGAAGCAACCAAGATATCTTCCAGTAAGGGAATGGATAAACTATGGTACATTCCTATGATGGTATAGTGTTCAGTGTTAAAAGAAAGATGCTATCTGACAAGACTAAGTGCATTCAGGGTAGGATTATACATTGTACAACTGCTATGGAGATCAGTGTGGGGAGGTTCCTCAAAAGGCTGGGAATGGGCCGGTGTGATCCCAGCATTCAGGAGGCTGAGACAGGAGGATGATGGTTCGCAGACAGCCTCAGCTACTGTTTAGTGAGGCCCCCTGCAACTTAGTGAGACCCTGTTTTGAAATAAAGAATAAAAAATAGGGCTGGGGTTGTAGCTCGGAGGTAGAATGGCCCTAGGTTTCATCCTCAGTACCCCCGTCAAAATATAAAAAAAGACTGGGAATGAAACTATCTTACGATCCAGCCATCCCACTCTTGGGGCTCTTCCCAAAGGAATCAAAGTCAGAACATTATAGAGATACATGAATTTCCATGTTGATAGCATCACAGTTCACAATTGTGAACAAATTGCGCAAAACTGTGGAACCAGCCTAGGTGTCTTCCAAGAGATGAACTGGTCACGCGGCTGTGATATATACACACAATGGAATTCTACTTAACCATAAAAAAGAAAATTCTGTTATTTTCAGGAAAATGGACACAACTAGAGAATATTACGCTCGGTGATATTAACCAATCCACGGAGTGAAGGGCCATGTTTTCACTTATATGTGAAAGTTAAATTGGGAAACAAAGGCACTTCAGATAAATAAGGAAAGGTACCAGTAGAATACTGGAAGGAGATTTGGGGAAGGAGGTGGGGAGGTGAAAGAGGAGACTTGATGAAAGAAACAGCTCCAAAGATGCTATGTTCACATAAAGTTTTCAAAACCAATTTGGGGGAGTGGGGTGGGACCCAGAGGGAAACATACCAAGTGCCGTGTACCTGTGTGTTCCTCGTTCCTATCACTCTGAGCCTTATTATGATACATAATTACAAAATAACAAAAGGTGCAAAAAATATATAGAAGACCCTTAATTGTTAATTGAAAGAAACCAGTCTGAAGAGGCTACATATGTAAGATTCCAGTTACATAACATTCTGGAAAAGAAAAAACTAGGCAGACAGTATAAAGATCAGCGTTTGCCAGGGGTTGGAGGGGGGTGGGGATGGGTTTTTAAGTCAGTGAAACTACACCCTATGACATTATAATGGTGGCTAGATGTCATTATAAATTTGCACAAACCTATTGAATATATATCACCAAGAGTGAACCCTAATGTCAACTATGGGCTCTGGATGATGATGTGTTAATATACATTATTTTATTTTATTTTTTATTTTTTATTTATTTTATTTTATTTATTTATTTATTATTTATTTATTTATTTATTTTATTTTTATTTTTTGGTGGTGCTGGGGTTCCTGGAAGCCCTTCTACCTCCGGGCTACACTCCCAGACCTATTTTTACATTTTTATTTGGAAACAGGGTCTCCTAAGCCAGCGCACGCGGCTAGCTTCGAACCTGCGCGATCCTCCTGTCTCCGCCTCCCAAGCGCGGGGATTACAAGCGTGCGCCACCGCGCCCGGCTGTCAATATACATTCTTCAGTAACAGCAAGTGTACCAGTGTAGGGTAGGATGTTTACATTGAGAGAGTTCATATGTGTGCAAAGAGGAGTGGGGTTGTGTGAGCGGAAATTCTGTATTTTGTATTCAATTTCGCTCTGAGCTTAAAACTGCTCTAAAGCCAGGCATGCTGGCGCACGCTTGTAATCCCCACGCTTGGGAGGCTGAGACAGGAGGATTACGCAGGTTCGAAGCCAGCCTCAGCTACTTAGTGAGGCTCTCAGTAACTTAGTGAGACCCTGCTTCCAAATAAAATATTTAAAAAAAGGTCTGGGAGTATAGCCCCGAGGTAGAAAGCCTCTGGGTTCTACCCCCAGTACCACCAAAAAAAAAAAAAAAAAATCTGCTTTAAAATTACAGTTTCTATAAATCTATCCTGCAATACACATTCTGGTCTGCAATCAGTCTTATGCAGTGGAGTTTTATGGAACTTATTCTGTTAGATCATGTTGTATGATCTATCCCCCTAGATGGTAACAGGTAAATGTTATTCAAAACCACTGTACTACACGTATTTAAAATAGCTGTGGAATCCTGTATCTAAAAAAGAGCTTGTTGAGACAGCTTATAAAACATGGGCAGAGAGGTGTTGGTTTACATTCTCAGGAGGGACTGGAGTCCCTTTTGTATCATAACTCTTCCCTGTGATCTTTTATTTGGCATTTCTTCCTTGGAGTTTCCTTACAGAGTTAAAGGATTCAAACAGAGGTCGGATTCTTAGTATCATGAAGCTAACGCAACAGCCTTCATTTTCATACCTTGACAGCTCATCCCATCCGAGGTTCGTCGAAAGCCAGTTCCGCAGTGGACCACACAGTGATAGGACCCGATCGTGTTGTCGCAGTCCTGACCAGCGTGGCAGGTGTGTCCACCCAAAGCGCACTCATCAATATCTACAACAGAGGGAACCGTTGCATTGAGATGAGTTCAGAAAACCCAACCTAAGAACCTGCTGCAAAATGAGGATAGGAAAAGCAATGAGTGATTCTTGAAACATATATAAGAACAAGAAAGAATGGATTATTTTTTTTTGGCGGAGCTTTTCAGGTATATTAAATAGCTGACAAACTCCCTGCAGCAAGGGGTGAGCTCTTTTAAAACTGACTGATCAATTAGACCACATATAAATAGGTGGCTTTTGCTGGGCACAGTGGTGCATGCCTGTAATCCCAGTATTTGGGAGGCTGAAACAGGAGGACCACAGGTTCAGAGCCAGCCTTAGCAATTTAGGCCCTCAGCAACTTAGTGAGACCTTGGGTTCAATCCCTAGTATCACAAAAACAAATAAAATTTAGGTGGCTAGCAAAAATATCTTGAGTGGGTCACTCCGGCATGCCTGCTTTGGGGGTACCCATATGAAGATGGTCCGAGAGCAGCATTCCTTCTTTCTTGCTTTCTATTTGTTGCCATGGTGTAGGCAGAGGTAGTAGAAGAGACTGGGTCTACCACTCTTTTCCTACGACAAAGACTGCCTTGCCATTGCTTGACCGTGTCGATTTGATTCAGCACTGTGGATACCTTGGCAGGTTCTTCCATCTGCAGCTATGGTGAGGCCTTTGGGGCAAGAGCAGTAATAGGTTCCCATGGCGTTGTGGCAGGTGTGGGAGCAGGGATTCCCTGCTGTGCATTCATCTTCATCTAGAGAAGAAACAGGACAACCCAATCAGTATGGAGACCTCTAATTTGGAGACCTCGAAGTCAGTGAAAAGAGTTGCTTATGGAAGCCAATGAATTGAATCAAATACAGTACCAAAGGACCACAATATGGAATCACTAAATAAAAATTAATTTGAGGTTTCTCAAGTTACCTCCATCAGTCAACAGATGTTCAGATTTTATTCTAAAACAATAGTGACAGCTAAAAGATAACTCCCATGTACTATGATCTAAGTGGTTTTTTTTTTTTTTTTTTTTTTGGTGGTACTGGGGTTCCTGGAAGCCCTTCTACCTCTGGGCTACATTCCCAGACATATTTTTACATTTTTATTTGGAAACAGGGTCTCCTAAGCCAACGCGCGCGGCTGGCTTTGAACCTGAGAGACCTGCGCGATCCTCCTGTCTCTGCCTCCCAAGCGCGGGGATTACAAGCATGCACCACCACGCCCCGGCTAAGTGTTCTTTTTTTTAAAAAAAAACAATGTTTGAGAACATTCCTAGGAGAAAGGCATTTTTATTACTGTCTGTGTTTTTCATAACAAACTAAAGAACAAAGAGGTGAAGTGATAGGGTGTGGGCCTGGACTGTCCCCTAAAGGCTCCATTTGGAAGCCTGGTCCCAGTGCAATGCCAGACACTCAGGGTGGGTTAGTCCCTTGAAGGGAGATTCCTAACGTGATGGCACTAGTGGGAAGGGCCTACCTGGAGGAAGAGGTCTCTGGGGCTGTGTCCTTGAAGGGAGGATCTTGTCCTCAGCCGCTTCCCAGCTGCCTTGAGCTGAGCCATGACCTCCGCGTCATGATGCCACCTCCCCTCAGTATCAGAAACAGTGTAGCCAAGAGACCGTGAAATAAAACCTCTAAAATCATGAGCCCCAACAAATCTTTGCTTTTTAAAATCTATCTTCTCAGGTATCTTGTCACAGTGATGGAAAACTAACTAATACATTAAGTAAACTGCCCAAGATCACAACTGGCAGAGTTGGGAGTTGAACCTGGGCAGTCTAATGAGCATCGGTTTGCCTTTGGATCATACTACAATGCCTATCAGTGAAAGAAAGGCAGGGCAGATGCAAATTTGAGCTCCTCGAGCCATTTACATAGCTGTTCATGGATCTGAGATTCCCTTGTAGGGGCACTTGATGGGACAAAGTTGGTTCAGCCATTAGTCAGAGGTCCTTAATCCTGCCCTGTCCTAAGACTGAGCAGTTCTAGTGTTAGGTGACTGTACTTTGGACCACTGCTATCTCACACCCATGACAATCAAGCCACCCGCTGGATTTTAGTCCACCACGGTACTTGGTCACTATCTCTGACACACTTGATAATGGACAGATTGAGAGAGGTGGGCTTTTCAGTCTAATTTAAATTCAGATTTAGTTCTGCCACCTTATGGTAAGTGATCTTAAGGAGTTTATTTAGGTCCTCTACATCTCAATTTCTTTAGCTGTCAAATGGGATATTTAAAACCTTTTTAATGATTCAGTACCTAGCAAAATGGCAATAGATGTTCAAAAATAGTATGTATTTTAGACATTATTATAAAAAAAAAACCTTACTTATTCCTATACTTACCAGCACAAAAAGGTCCAACCGAGTCTAAGGCGAACCCAGAAGGGCACTGGTTACTGCGATCTCCTACCCCAGAAAGGAAAAGGAAAGTTAATTCACTAATTAGAATATTAGCATCTAGTTTCTTTCCAGTACAGTCTTTGCTGGGAAGATAGGTCAAAGATGAAACACATGATAAAAAATGCAGTAGGTGGAGAGAAGAAAGAATAGAAAACTTGTCTTGTTTTTTAGCCAATAAATAAGTCATGGTGCAGAGATTGTTGGCAAGTTGCCACCAGAAACAGATTTTTTGTTTACATCAATCCAAAGAAAATGAAATAAAATTATTCTCTGATAACTTTTTAGTTATTCTTTTAGTTATTCTTTTTAAAATGTAAGATAATCAGGTATGTCAAGCATAGCCACAAGCAATGTTTTATTCTTCTAGCTACTACTACTCTGTTTTATTGGAAAAGGAGAAATGGTGTTTTCCAGCGACTTAATTTGTGCCAGTGAAAAAGAGAAACCGTGAAGAACTCCCCTCCTTGTAAGGGTTTCTTCCATTTTCAAGACTGAGCATTAGGGATAAAGACTGTTTTTCCTTTCTCTGCAGTTGAAGCAAGCGGAAGCAGGCAGACTGTGAGAGAACAGATTTAAGTTAGATGTCAGGAAAAAAAAATCTACGACCAGAACAGATAAATGAGGAATATCTTTCTCTAGAGCATCCAGGTTCTTCTGCTTGTGCAAGGTAGTGGGAATCGTATGCACGGAAAAGAAACAGGCATGTATTAAATATTATTGAATGGTTTACTGTTTGCTTGTTTTACATTTAAACCTCACAACTCCCCAAGGTCACAGTACCTAATTTTCAGGTGAAAGATTTGAGACTGAGGTTATGCAAGTTGCCTAGGATCAAAGAGTTAAGATGTCCCGGAGTGAGATTTAGATGCAAGTCTGTTTGACGTTCTACCATTGAATAAGGTGGTGATTATAATTTATGTTTCATTTATTTATACATTCCTTAATCTAACCAGTATGCTGTGTGGGAAACTGGGAACTGTGTTGGGGATATAATCGGGGAAAAAGTCATGTCATATGAACATAATAAGTTATGGCTCTGATAGCAGCTTTAGAGTTTTGGTCTTAATTGGGAGAGAAATCATCCATTAAGTGGCATTTGAAAAGTTTTTTTTTTTTTTGGATACCTTGGTTGTCATGATGAAGACAGTGTGTAAGATAAGCTGTGGGGCAGGTTTTATAATAGTGCTATGTGTGGGACAGCACTGCAACAAGATTGTCCCTTTCTTGCAAGGCTCTCATGGGGTGAAAAACCTGTAATTATTTAAGCCTTGAACCTGTGTACTACATACTCAACATTTTCACATGATTTCAACTTACGATAAATTTTCTAGGAATGCAATTGTCATATAAATTGATATCTGAATATATTTTGTTTTATTCAGAATGTTACTAAGAGTTGCTTATTGCTGCCCCCCTCCAGAAAAGGGAAAAAATAAAAAAAAAATAAAAAACTTATATATACACATGGTAAGATTTCTATATAAAGACTCAGGCACATGACATCCCTGTCCAAAGATTTCTTAATAAAATATAATGAAATAAGTATTTTATTATGAATTATTTTCTTCTTATTTTTCTTTATTTTATAGTTAACTATGTTGGGAAAATTTTGATGCTGAGTATTGAACTGAGTGCCACTCTATTTCTGAGTTACAACCCCAGTCCTATTTGATTTTTTATTTTTGAAACAATGTCTTGCTAAGTTGCTAAGGCTGGCCACAAATCTATGATCCTCTGTCTCAGCCTCTCAAGTAATGGAGTTACAGGTATGTTCCACCATGTCTGGCTATTATTTAGAAATCAGGGGTACTACAAAACATTTGTCTATATTATAACAATGTATGATAATAGTATTTCAAAAGAATAAGATAAAATTCCCTACATCTGATCACTTAGAAAAAACTACATTTGTTTTGTTGACATTCTGATTTTTTCTTCTAGTCATGTTTATGAATACATACTTAAAAAACTAAGTTAGGGGTTGGCTCGGTGGTAGAGTACCTGCCTAGTATGTCTGAGTCTCTAGGTTCAATTCCAGCACTACAAAAAGAAATAAATAGGTAAATAAACACATAAATATAAACAGGTATGTAAACTAATAACTGCCAAGCTTTGCTAATCATATAAAAAGTCATTTGGGCAACTTAGTAAAAACACAGATCCCTTGGTCAGAGTCTTATCAAAACTGGTAAGGAAGCTACGTGGAAATCTGTTTTTAACCAGTATAAAGCTGTCATTATAATCACTCAGGTGTAGGAGATCTGGATTGGATCAGATTGTACATTGCTTTTTCAATTATTATTATGTCACGAACTTTCTATTTTTCACTTGTTTACAGTTATACTATCAATACCAAGAACAGCGTTAGGCATTTGGTTGATACTCAACAAATATTTGAATGAGTTAAATATTTCTTAAAAACAATTTCAGTGATTATTTAGTATATTATCATGCAGCTGGGCCATAATTCACATATTTATGTCCTCCTTCCAGGATGTTTATTAAATAACACTGAATAAAACATCTTGAGCGTTCTTCCTCAGCTATTTCTGTGATTTTCTCAGGAGAGATTCCTAGAATGAAAATTTTCTGGTCAAGCTTCAGGAACGCAAGCTTGCTCCCTGGTGGTCACTCAAAAAACAAACTGTAGATACACAATCCTGAAATTCACAGGAACATTGTCAACAATAAATGACATGTGTAGCAGATATAATTCATAGAATTATAGTCCCCCAGCATAGTAAGGGGCCTTAAAGATCTTAAAATAATGTGTTTTCTTATACTGTGGGACCCAGACCACCCAACCACACATTTAGAAATACCATAAAGGCCTTCATGCAGTCATAGGCTTAGATATTCACCATGATTGGGTAGAACTCATACATGACTTAAGAAAAACAATCATTTTAAGCCAGGCATGGTTTCACATGCTTGTAATCCCAGTACTTGGGAGGCTGAGACAGGAAGATCCTGGTT
The DNA here is from genome assembly GCF_963383645.1 of Muscardinus avellanarius. Taxonomy (NCBI): domain Eukaryota; kingdom Metazoa; phylum Chordata; class Mammalia; order Rodentia; family Gliridae; genus Muscardinus; species Muscardinus avellanarius. The sequence goes on from NC_137793.1 coordinate 101,704,830, forward strand.
CCTGGACAGCAACTTAGTGAGGCCTTGTTTCAAAATAAAGAACAAAAACTAGGGCTGGGGTGTAGCTAAGAGGTAGAGTGTCCCTGGGTTCCATCCCTAGTACTGCCCCCCAAAAATTCTTTTTAACTCCTCTAGTTCCAGAAGGTATACATCCATTTATAACCAACATCTTCTGTCCAGTTGTCTTTTAATAATTATAGAAAGTACTGAAAAAAGGGGTTAGATTAGAAACACAGTTATAATTAGAAAACAGAAAAGATAACTCTTCATTTCAGTAGCTCTTTTCTTTTGTCCAAAAGGCCTGAACATAAGTGTGATAGTAAAACGAAGAGGTGGTGACAGTGTAAGCTGGGGTGGTGTGGGCCACGGTGCTCAGTGGCGATGCAACTTCGCGGATCTTTTATTATTTAAAAAAAATGTGTATTCATCTTCCCAGATTACCATGATCTCAAATTTGATGAAGCAGTTCTGATATTTTGAAGAAAAGTGTCGTAGGCACAACTGATAAAAGCAAGGGTAAAAGCAAAAATGAAGTTTTTATTTTTTGCAAAATATAATAGAACAAAATGAGCCAGGCCTGGCGGTGCACACCTGTACTTCCTAGTACTTGGGAAGCTGAGACAGGAAGATCACAGGTTCAAAGCCAGCCTCAGAAACGTATAGTGAGGCTGTCAACAGTTTAGTAAGACCCTGTTTCAAAATAAAAATGAAAATAGGGCTGGAGGTAGAAGACCCCTGCGTTCAATTGTGAGTGCCACACACATACGTGTGTGTACACACAAACAGTATTATTTAAAATCACGTTGGGTCTATTTTAGGCAAACTAGCCTATAGCAACACACATGCACAGTTACTGCAAATCCTTTAAGTGTACTCATGGAGGCCTAGAATTCAAAGCTAAAGTCGTGGAAACATTTAGTGTTTCCATAACTGCTTATCGGTGTCTCCTAGCTCCTGAAACTTCCAGAATATGGAATGAAAATTGTTGTGGTGGCTTTTATGACTGAAAAGAGAATTTCAGGGGATAGGTGTGTCAGAGAACCATACATCATAGGGAATGGTTTAGATCCAAGGTGGTAAAATGGTGCTTAGAAAATGAAAAGCAGCTCATAAATTATAATTTCCAGGAACAGGGAATGACGGTTGGAATTCTAACTGGTGCTCAGGATGAGGTTAGAAGGAGCCATACCGAGAGATTTTATGTGCATATATGAATCTGTCAGTTTGAATCTCACTATGATGTATAGTCATATCATACCAATAACATTCTGAAAGAAAAGCTTTAAGATAATGGAAAAATTTCTGACTTGCTTAGAATAAGACATACCTTTAGGTTATGCGTCAGGAATTTAAAAAGTTCCTTGGAAATTTATGATTCTGACAAATAACAAATGGACTTTATCCATTCAAAGAAAAAAATGTTCTGATATATTATTACCCAAAGAAAAAATATTCTGACACTGACCTTCTGCAAGTATCTAGAACAGAGCAATAAGACCTTCACTATAGCATGAGGAAGAATACTGCCAAACTAAATGTACTAGAACTCCAATTGAATGGCCTTTACAGCAGGTATTTACCCGTAACAAAACAGATAACACAATGAAAACTCTGATTTCTTCATTTTAGGCCTAGGCCTTCATATAATTATTCTGAATGGCATCAGGGCAATCATTTTTATAATTTTAGAAAGGATCAGATGGCATAGAGATATGGACTTACCTTTGGAAATGGAAGCATGGATTTTAAAACCCAAAGTCTCTTCTAACTGGTTATAGTCAGATTCCACAGAGGACGCATGAAGTGTTTCTACCAAGAAAGGCATCCTTCCCTGTGCCTGATCGTAGAATACAGTGTGGTTCCAGGTGTACGGGACACTGACGCCATCAATGGTGAAGAGCCGGGTTGAGTAGGCGTAGAGCTGCCCAGGACCTGTCTGAATGTAGTCCTCTGTGTAATCCTAAACACAATGATAGGGATTTGGAGATCAGCATGGCTTATATTTTTTTCCCCTTTGGGGGTACTATGAGATGTAAAATGGGGAAAGGAAACAAGGCATTGGGGCTAAAAACAGAGTTTTAATTAAAACTGTAATCGTACAGTACTGTTCAGAAAATAACTTTATTTAAGCCTTTTAATCATAACTATATTCATTTCATGCTTTACTGTCATGAATTATAGTTTAATAAGAGAGCCAAAATTGTAGGCCAAGAATAAAGCAAGATGTGAATGGGCGATGAGTATTCTTTTAAGTCCTGTATGGATGGTAGGCACTAACTTTTAAGCAAGAATGATTATTTTCTTTGTCAGAATAAAATAAAATGAGTGGCTTCAGTCAATATAGCAATGATCTTGATCCTGATGAGCAGGAGAATAAAGTACTGGGAGAGTTTAGAAAGACTGGCCTCTGAAGATTCTTAAACAAAGACCAGATCATCATTGAGAACCCTGGTGGTTTAGACATTTACTCTCCAAAGCAAACAGGAGAAAGTATGCAAATTCTCAGCCTCATACCCATAAGGTTCTGTCCATGGATCTTTACCTCATCCTCTTATCCTGACCCTAATCAACAGTGAAGACACGTTATCTTGGCATTTTACCTTTACGTTGACTTCAGCAGGTGACTGAAGCTGTAGAACATGGCCACTCACAACGACGTCTAGCAGCAAAGCCCCATCAGAATCCAAACCCCGGGCAACGTGAGTCATTCTCAAGATTTCTCCTGGGAATCATAATGCATTTATTTTCACAGCAAAACAAAACAAAACAGAATAAAAAACCAAAATGAAAAAACCCCAAAAACATAAAAACCAAAACAACAACAACAACCACAAAAAACTCATATGGCTTAAGTAAGCACAAAGTAGATTTAACTACTATAACTGTTATGTTAGTTGATTTTTACCTTGAATACTTAAGGCCAGAGAATTACATTGGTACTTCTCTCTCAAGTACAGAGTGAGGCTTATTGAATGAAGGTTCTTCTAAAATGTCTATGTGGCAAAAATGCAGCATATGATTGTACAAAACATTCTCTGCCTTAAGCTCAGACACTAGCAGGTCTAGTGATTCAAAAGTAGCAGAAGGGGCTGGGTGTGGTGGCGCACGCTTGTAATCCCCATGCTTGGGAGGTGGAGACAGGAGGATTGCACAAGTTCAAAGCCAGCCTCGCTGGCTTAGGAGACCCTGTTTCCAAAAATAAAAAATAGTTCTGGGAGTATAAGCCAGAGGTAGAATTGCTTCTAGGAACCCCAATACCACCAAAAAAAAAAAAGTAGCAGAAGGGCAGCTTGATTAGAGATATTCCTCTCTCTGCTCTTCTTTCTTGAAGGTCACTGCCATGAGGCGAGCCAACTTTGAAGAGGCTTGAAATGGACTCCTTAAAAAACCTGTGTATAAACCGGGCATGATGATGCATGCTTGTAATTCCAGCATCCGGGAGACTGAGACCGGAGGATCACGGTTCGTGGACAGTCTCAGCTACTTAGTGAGGCTCTCTGCAACTCAATGAGACCCGGTTTCAAAATAAAGAATAAAAAAAATTGGGCAGGGGGTGTAGCCCAGAGGTCAAATACCCCTGGGCTACATTTCCAGACCCGCCAAAAACCAACCAACCAAACAAACAAACAAAAAAACCTGTGTATATGGCCAGGTATGGTGGGGCACGCTTGTAATCCAGCATTTGGGAGGCTGAGACAGGAGGATCACGGTTCGAGGACAGCCTCAGCTACTTAGTGAGGCCCTTTGCAACTCAGTGAGACCCTGTTTCAAAATAAAGAATAAAAAATAGGGCTGGGGGTAGTTCAAAGGTAGAATGTTCAAAGGAAGTTCAAAGGTAGAATGCCCCTGGGTTTCATCCCCAGTACCACAAAAGAAAACAAAACAAAACTGTGTGATCAGCGGTGTGTGGTGGCACACGTCTGTGATCTCTGTACTTGGGAGACTGAGGCAGGAGACTTGCAGGTTGGAGGACAGCTCAGCAATGTAATGAGACTCTTAGAAACTTACTGAGACCCTGTTTCAAAAACAAAAGCAAAATAATAAAAAAGAGCTGGGTTTATAGCTTGAAGATAGAATGCCCCTGGGTTCAATCCCTAGTGCCACAAACAAAACAAAAGAAAATGAAACAAAACTCCTCGTGTGACCATGAAAGATCTTGAAGAGCTAATATGTACTAATTAAGACCAGGGCTAAAGCAAAAAAAGACTTTGAGGTTTTCTTGGTTTTGTTTCTCTCTTTTTGATAAAGAATCACTATAAGGCATCCTAATTGAGTCTTGGGTTAAAGACAAGTCTTTAACTGATAGTAATGACTCATTTTACCTTTTTGGACATAAACTCTAAGGATTTAAGGAGAAAATATACATAAAAGAGGGATATGGGCCGGGCGTGGTGGCGCACGCTTGTAATTCCCGTGCTTGGGAGGCGGAGACAGGAGGATCGCGCAGGTTCGAAGCCAGCCGCGCTGGCTTAAGAGACCCTGTTTCCAAAAATAAAATAGGTCTGGGAATGTAGCCTGGAGATAGAAGGGCTTCCAGGAACCCCAGTACCACCAAAAAAAAAAAAAAAAAAAAAAAAAAAAGAGGGATACGTGTGTATTTGGGGGTATAAAAGTTGCTATGCTGCTGAAGAACCCATGGCCCCTTATAGACCTCAGGGCAGTATTCATTTACAGAAAAACACATGATTGCTTTGATAAGATTCCTACTTGGAAAGAGTGCATCAAAATGTTGCAGTGATGCTCTCTGGGAACATATAAAATCTTTTTTCCTGACTATAAACCTTCATGGCTATCGTTTTTATAGTGTGACATACTGTTTAGCTGACACTAACCAGTTGCAAATTCCACCTGGGTTTCTCTTTTGAAGACTGCGTTGGTGAGGGTAAAGCCATTCACTGCTTCTCCTATTTCCTTGGCTGTTGTCCAATAAATGGGATTTAGGATAGAAACTATCTTTCTCATTGCCGGACCTAAGAAGAAAACGATAAAAGGTGACAAAGCAAAATATTTACAGTCAACTGATGTCTTTGCAAGGACACGGGTGATGGTTGATCTGGGCTGTCAACGTGACTGGATTAGAAAACACCTAAGATGATGTGACTTTGGGTGTGTGGCTTAGAGGACTGGCTTTTGTAATGGCAGATCGAAGGGGAAGTCCTGCCTCGAATGTGGGCAGTACTGTTCTGTGGGCGCAGGACCTGGATAAAAAGGAGAAAGCTCCGTGAAGGCACGTGTAGTTCTTCCTGAAGAAAGTGCATCTGTTCTCGCCAGGGATGACAGCCGTAAATGATGGACTTTGACCATCATTTCTCTGGAGAGTTCCTGGCCTTTCTGTCTTGGACTAGGACGGCATTATTGGCCACACTGATTCTGAGACTCCAGTTCTTGGACCGCTCCACCAGCTGCCGGTTCCTTTGGTTTTCCATGTGCAGGTGGCCACTTGGGGCTACCCTGCTTTGGACTGTAAGCTCACTTGATAAATCCCCTTTTACCATATATACGTCCTCTGAGGTTTGTTACTCTAGCAAACTCTGACTAATACAGATGAATACTAAACAGTGAAAAACAACAAAAAAATAAATACGAGTTTCATATGCATTTTTAGGAGTTTACTACTGGGATAGGGTTAGAGGCTATCTATTATACTAAGGATTCATTAGTAGCATCCTCTAGAAGCTTTAAATGAACCGAATAGGATTAAGGATAATATGTTTTTAAAAGAAGTTTCTGAACATTTTTTTTTAAATAAGAGACTTACCAAGATTGCGAGGCACATTGGTAATTTTGGCGTGTATTATTTTAGTATCAGAGTTAGGGCTATCCGTTATTGTGGCATTAAGAAAAGCGATTCCAAATTCAACATCATTAATATTTCCAATAATACTTCCTCTGGCTCTCTGGGGCCCACCTGTTGGGGAAAGAAAAAACATTCCTGGATAAGAAAGTAATTTCATCAACATTACATGAGAAGAAAGAAGGTCAATATTCAGAGCTGCTACAAATCTTCTAAAACATCAAATAGGTCCTATGACATCTGAATTTAATAGTGGAATGAATAAGCTTTTAAAACATTCTACTTTCATGTATCATCCATCATCCCCCATAAATCTCACATCTTTCAGATCTATGCACATTAAAGTATTACTTCATAAGCCAAAGAATACATTTAGCGTTCAGTCCTTCACAGCCAAAATGAAGGATGTGCTTGTTGATGGTGATGAAATGATGTTGACAATGTAAGTTTGTCGAGCAGGTCACGAACAACAGCAAGCATGGAATACCCGTTCACTCTTAGTCCTATGGTGGCTTTAAATTGCCAGTTTGCAGATTAAGAGAATATGGTTCAGAGAAATCCCATCATTAATATCTAGAGAGGATCCTAATACATTTTTTGCTTGGCATGAAAACCTCTCCTCCTCCCTCCTCCTCCTTCTCCTCCTCCTCCTCTTCCTCCTTCTCCTCCTCCTCCTCTTCCTCCTCCTCCTCTCTCCTCCTTCTTTGAAGGCACTTATTTGTTTAAATTGACAAATAAAAGTTGTGTACGTGTATCTTATACAGCATGCCATTTTGGAATATGTGTACATTGTGAAATTGCTAAATTAATTTATTTAACATATTTTCTAACTCATTTATTATTTTTGTGGTGAGAACACGTTATGTCTGTTCTTTGAGCATTCAAGAATACATTAAAATTATGAGAAAGGTAAAAATTCAATTCATAGAAGAAGAGAAAAGTGGTTACTAGGGGCTGAGGATAAAGAAAAGGGATTGGAGAGATGCTGGTCAAAGGATAAAAATTTCAGATAGGAGGAATAAAACCTAAGAATCTATTGCACAACATGATGACTGTAATTGGTAACAAAAACCAGTGTTCTGTACCAATAAACCACAACGAAACCCACCATTCCATATAATTAATATGCACCAATAAAAAAGAAAAGAACCTCCTCTGTGTTCTTTTTTTTTTTTATTGTGTCCTTCATGAGAACATACAGGGAATGGGCAAGGGTCATCTGTAACAAAACACCCCTGAGCCTTGTCACAGGGATTATTATACTCAACATAAATGCGAAGTATCTGAGCAACACTGTTTTAGTCTTGGGCTCTAGTTTGAAGGTTTATCAAATTCTTTATATATTACTGTATTTTTTTTCCTGAGGTTGAATAAAATTTGAAATACGTATATAAAAATAAGTATTTATTAACCACTTCTTCTGTGCTAGTAACTAATAATTTTGTTGAACAATGGAAAGAAGACATGGAATTACTATAGAGACACTTTTGAAAAAATTTATAACTGTTTTTTGACCAAATTGTCAGGGTGAGTTTTTTCTTTTTTATTGGTGCATATTAGAATGGTGGGTTTCATTGTGGTATTCTGGTACAGAACATTGGTTTTTGTTATTAACTATAGTCACCATGTTGTGCAATAGATACTTAGACCTTATTCCTTTTACCTAACTGAAATTTGATATCCTTTGACCAACATCTTTCCAATCACCTTCCTTTTCCCCAGCCCCTGATAACCAATTTCCTTGTATCTATAACTCATGGAAGTCTGAGAAGGAAGTAAAAATAAACCTTTATGGAAATCTAAAGAAAATTGCTCTCTCTCATATATATATATATATATATATGTAAGAGAAAAATTTTATATAAATATACATATATACATACATATATACATATATATGTGTATATGTATATATATATATATGGATGTATAATGAGAAAAGCTTAAGAAAAACACTATACTTTTGATACAGTTATAAAATTAATACCCCCCAAAATTAGTCAAAAACCAGTTTTTTTAAAGTGTCTCTATAGTAATTACATGTCTTCATTCCATTGTTCAACAAAATTATTATGAGCACAGAATAAGTGGTTAGTGAATATTTTTAGGTGAATTGAAAGCTTTGACAAGAGAAGAAAACACATCAGGAAGAAACTAGGAGTGGTAGTCACAAATATTCATTATGTGATGCATTTTAACTGAATATATTTTAAAGCAATTATTAGGTATTTTAGATCATGTTATCATGTATTATATATGAAAGAATAATTTTATTCAACCTCAGAAAAAAATTAAATACAGTACTTCACCATTTTGGCATGTGTTGCTTTTATTATTAATGAGCAAAAACATTTATTCATGTTTATTCACTCTTTATGTCCTGGAGTACATTCATTTATTCATTAAGTATTGAAGAAAAAAGGTAGAAAAAAAGATAGGATGCTTTCCTTTACAGAGCGTATGTCTGAATAAGGGAGACAGATGCTTTTCAGAATTCCACAAATCAATGTGAAGTTGAAATACACTAATGTCCACAGAATATATAACTCAGATTAGAGATAGGGAGGTCTGAGAATGAAGTAAAAATACTTCCTTGATGAAGATCTAAAGAAAATTTCTGTCTTAACTAAGCCAAGGAGGACAGAAGGACTTTCCAGGTAGAGGAAACCGTATGTGTCACTTTGTAGGGGATGGTGACTTGCTACATCTAAGACGCCAAAAAGGGCAGAGAGCTTAGAGAGGGCTGGGTACCACACTGCAAGATGCTACAGGAGAGAAGCAACAGGGCTGATGGGGACCTGGTAGCCACGGTGGTTCTTATTGTTGGTCTGAGGCAGGTGGGGAGCCAGGGAGTCTGATCACTAATTTATTGGGTTCTCTGAGTCAGCACTAACAATGGTGTCTCCCTCCCCCATTTGCCCTTGGTTCTCTAGTCTCATCTGAGAACTTGAGTCCCAGGACTCAACAGTTGTTGACCTAGTTCTGGATACCTAGATAGGTCCACAAAACCTTTGCCAGACTGCAACCCACAATTGTGGATTTCCCTGTTGCAGTAAAAGGCTGAGCAATAAAATGCCTCATTCCAAACCAGAGCCATCGCCCTGTCTCAGGAAGGAGCCCCCAAATCCTTGGTGAGCAGCTGAGGTAAGGGGCAGGTATGCCAAGCAGTGGACTGGTGGATGAGGGCTCTTTTGTTTTGTCGAGATCCTACAAATCTGTTAACGTGAATCGTTCTCATTCAGCCTATACATCACTCTAACTGCCCAATGGGCCTGGATTTTCAGGAATATTTTATTTTTTTCTAAAGCATCCTGAGAGCTTCCATAAAGTCTAGTGCTGTCCTTGACACTGTATTTCAATAATATGACACTATTAGTATAAAATCTCCTTACGACCTTTGCAAGTCTATCCTCTGAGACAAAATATTTATGAACAGCCACCATTTCTTGGAATCCCAGGAAACTCTTTCTAAGCCCATGGGTTCTAGAATTCTGAATTTTTCCATCACTTCCATGGCACTTGACTTGGGTTCTGATATTTCAACTACTCCTGTTACTTTTCTTCAAACTGTACTCATCCCTATGTTTCTTCCCATATTCCCATTCTCCCTGTTCCCATCTGTGAATTAACAGCCTTCGATTCTCTATTTCTACTAGATATTTAGTTGCTGTCTGACCCTCATCTTCATCCTGGTGGTCTCAGGTTGTCTTTCTTTATTCTGCTTCACCTGCCAAGTCTAAGACTACCAAAGACTACCACTTATACCTGTGCAGACTGTAGTCTTTTGTAAACAAGTCTGAAAGGGGGCAAGCAGAGGTTAAAACCCAGCCACGATCCCTGGTGTAGAGCCACATCAACTAGGAAAAAGGAACATACTTTTTTCCAATTCTTCTTTTCAGGGTTGACTCTGTTTTATAAATTGTGGGTCCAGAATGGAACTTGTTTCTGATTTGCAAAAGGTTCTAAAGGTGCTACCAAGAAACCTGTTGCTTACCTGGACACGCCTGTGCATTGCATCTGGATACCTGAGTAGCATCTCCTGGGCAGGAGCGGCCACCATTAGATGGCACTGGACTGTCACACAGTCGCTTCCGGGTCTTTTCTCCTCCTCCACAAGAGGCGGAACAATGGCTCCAACTATGCCAGTTCCCCCAGTTCCCATCCACTGTGAACAACAACGGAATGACTGCTGTTAACAAATTGATACTGAAATCTACAGCTGGGGCATCCTGCTATACAACTTTCATTTTAAAGATGAGGCTGAAACAATGAACGCGGAATGAAATGCTGGACTCATTCCCACCAGGAACTAAGCAGCTCACCGGGACACATGTCAGTGTTGCATCTTTGGATCTGTGTGTCTGGCCCCAGGCAAGCTCTCCCACCATCGGAAGGGCGAGGGTTATCACAGGTACGGTATTGTCGCATCTGCCCCCCATTGCACGTTCGGCTGCACGTTCCCCAGCCACTCCAGGGACTCCAGTTACCATGGGCTACAACACGGAACATATGGCGGAGAGACAGAGCATGAGGACGAGATGCTCAACAGTTACGGTCATCCAGAACATCCTGGAAAGTTCCTCTCCAGTAAATAAAAAGAAACACGTAGCTAGGCGAGGAAGATCACAGGTTCCCAGCCAGACTCAACAACTTAGTGAGGCCCTCTGCAACCTAGTGAGACCCTGTTTCAAAATAAAGAATGGGGCTGGGGATGTAGCTCAGAGGTAGAATGTCCTTGGGTTCAATCCTCAGTGCCAAAAAAAAAAAGAGAAAACTTATTTATTTTTGCTGTGTGTGGCAATAGGGATTGAACCAAAGATAATTATACCACTGAGCGATACCCCAGGCCTATTTAATTTTCTTGAAACAGAGTCTCATTAAGTTGCTGAGGGTTTTACCAAGTAGCTGAGGCTGGCTTCAAAACTGCAATTCTTCTGTCTCAGATTCCCAAATATTGGGATAGCAGGTGTGTGCCATCATAATAATCTTATAAACATACATATTTATACATAGGCTACTTCAAAGGCAGATAGCTTAGCTGCTGTTTTCACTAGACATTGGTCTATCTTCTGGTACTTATATGATTTTGTTTAGCGCATGTTTACTGCATGCTATGTTTGAAATATCCAGGAGCACATATCTATATGACTCTGAACTACATTATGTTGTGAAACTACAATGCACTGATAAAAGTTTTCCAAAAAATATCGAGGAGCTGGAATGTATGAACAGGGCAAGATCTGTGCTTTCTACATGCTAACACTAAAACATCTAGGACATGATACAACATTTTGACATCCTAAATCGAGGTCGAAGAACCAAGCAACAGAGAGTGCAACTCTAAGACTCAAGGTCAGAATAAAACTTGAGGGAAGGATAACGTTGACTCACTGTTTGAGACACTCACTTGGACAAGGGTCACTATTGCAAAAGTCGCTCTGCATGTCACTCCCTTCACATCTTCTTCCCCCATACTGGGGGACGGGGTCCGAGCAGTCCCTCGTTCTCTGTCGTGCACCTCCTCCGCAGGACACGCTGCAGGCACTCCAGCTGGCCCAAGTCGTCCACTTGCCATCAACTGGATTAAGAGTAAAATAGATGTGCTAAAAAGGACCAGATCAAACCTGGGCATTCTTAGGCTGAGTGAAGTTCTTGTGGATACGGTCAGAGTGGAATAGATCTTTTTTGACATTCTACCCATAGAAGAGGTAATTAATTAACAGAGGGTGTAAATGGTGTGTTATCTAACCCGGACTGTAATATCCTAATATTCAAAGAACCAAATAACAAACATTGTAACTTTAAGGACTCAGGATCACAATAAAACTTTAGGAAAGTGTAATGTTAAAAGTAAACCGTGTGTTTCTCTTTACCTGGACAGTGTCTTTCATTGCAGGCTCTCGTTTGTGTTTCTTCTCCATCGCAGTAGGAGCCATCAAAGGAGGGAGGTGGGTTATTGCAGAGTCTCATTCTTGTCTGAGTTCCTTTCCCACAACTTTCACTGCATTCACCCCAAGGCTGCCAAGCGCTCCATGCTCCGTGGACTACAAACACCCCAGAGATTGAGTTTTAAGTCTCAGAAACATGTTTGTTTAAGACAACAAACTTATACAAATAAATTAGCTCTCTAGTGAGTTAATTAGCCCACAATCTGAAATAACTGAAATAAAACCAAAAGAAACATAACAGATGATGTTGTTTTCTCCTTCTGTTTAGATTTTTTTAGAGGAATTTGTGTCTAGGGGAATTCAGAAGGCCACTGAATGCCAAAATAAATGTTCAACATTATCCAAAGGGGGTTACTTTTAATTAGAATCAAATTTAATCAAACTACCATATGTAAACACAACCTGAGCATTTAAACCCTAGCTAAGTGTTTTTCTGTGCTTGGTGCTCTGGGAAAATGGAAAGAACTAAAAGTGTAGGAGCAAGTCTGTACAAGACGGATCTTGGTGTGGTTCTGGACAATGCAGATATTTCAGAAATGGTCATTTGGACCCTAGACGGCAAGGCCACATCTTAAAGCCAGATGCAGCATCATACACTGTACGTGGAAATTTCAACAATATGATGATTTGCACGGTTGTAATTCTTTGAAAAATTTTCTCCATTACATAATGTTCATGAATTAAGTTCTGAATAACATTCACCTACTTTCTACAACAACAGAAAAAAAAAAATCTGGCCAGTAGTTTCCAAGGAGTCTTATGAAGACCTTCCGTTTGGTGACTAACATATTACGACATCTGACCACAAGACTGGAACAGCTGGATGTTTCCTACCAGGTGCCGGGGCTGAGAATCAATATTATGGTTTCTCAAATGCAGAAGTCAGCATCAGGTCATGTTTTTGCTGCTGTAAGGAAACTTTCTAGATAAGGGACTCATCAAGTATGATTCTTCCGTTGCCCATCATTCAAGATATGAACTAAAAGAGGGACATGAAAGTCAGCATCCTAATATACCCATAATACGATCTGTGCGCTATCTAGATAAGGTGAAAATCAAGTATTGAGATTGGAATTTGTCTGCTTTGTTCAGAAAATATTTAAAAATGCATATTGCATTTTTGCATAATTAACTTATTTCCAGTTGAGTTGATTATCTTTCTGCTCTGTAGGATGTAGGCAAACATAGTCTGTCTTAGACAAAAAGAATTGGCACTGAGAAAGTATTTGACTAAGCCTAAAAGGAAAGAAGAGAGTCTTTAAATATGTGGCAGACATTATTCAAAACAACTTCTCTATTATCTTGGATTATGGATGTTCATAGTTCTCCTGTATGGACTATATCATTTCTAAAATTCTGCAGTTCTAGCCAAGTATGGTGAAACATGTCTGTAAACCTAGTACTTGGGAAGCTCAGAGAGGAGGATAAAAGGTTTGAAAACAGCCTCAAAAACCTAGTGAGGCCTTCAGCAACATAGTGAGAACCTGTTTCCAAAGAAAAAGAAAAAGGGCTGGATATGTACCTTAGAGGTAGAATGCCTTTGGGTTCAACTCCTAGTACCACACAGATACACACAAAAAATCTGCAGTTCCACTTATTTTACTGCATTCTATTTTTAAGGCTGTTGGCTAATCAAAGCCTAAACCTCTGACAATATAAAACAATATAGTATAGATGGATTTCTTAATGGGAGGATTATAGTTGGATGATAGTTATTTACTTATTATTTGTTGAATTTCTACTACATATAACTAGATGTTTTCATTTGAAAGCCTTTAAAATTTTTAATCAATAAAGAAAACACTAGCCAGAATTGATTTTTATGGCATAACATGTGGTAGAGTTAAGAAGTTTCTTTTATATAGGTGGAATGATAACAAACCAGAGAAGGTATAAAAGACCATGGAATTTTGATATTAAAAAACCCATACAATGAAATCCACCAACAAACACAATACAGATGTAGAAAAATTACCATGTAAGAATGAAAATAAGCATACTATAATGATGGATAAAGAAAACATAATCACACATGCACACACACACACACACACACACACACCACATATGATAATTTACTCAGCCAAAAATGAAAACAAAATCAAGTCATTTGCATAAAAATGAACAAAAATAGTATTATAGTTAGATATAAAATGTCCCCTAAAGAGCTCACTTATTAATGTCTGGAGCTGATACAATGAAGTCATGAGGGTTGTAATCCCAGAAGTAGATAAATCCATTATACTGGATTTACCTGAATGGTATCGGTAGGCTGGTAAGGTATGGATGGAGGAGGTGGGGCCTTGGAGATTATATATATGGTTCCTCCTCCCCTGATTGCTCTCTCTGGCTTTCAGCCTCCATGATGTGAGCACAGCCCATGTGAGACTCTCCCCCTCTTCGCTTCCTGTTGCCATGCTCTGAGATCTGTGGTACCCGGCCTCACATGGACTGGACCCCAAACCATAAGAAAATGAATCATCTTTCCTCTAAGTTCTGTGGTCAATCTTTTGAACTATAGCTGTAAGAATGCTGAGAGATACAACTGGAGAGAATCATGCTAAGTGAGATAAGGCAGATAGAAAATCAAGGGCCGCATGACTCCTTTCATATGTAAAAACTAGAAAGAGAGAAGAGAAAAAAAGAAGAGGGACCTCATAAAAATTAGGAGAGAGATCAGTAGAGCAATAGAAGGGAATTGGGGGAGAAAAGAGGGAAAGAGAAGGTGAGGTATGGGAAGGAAACAGACCAAACAGTGTCATGTGCATACATGAGGTATTACTACGCATCTCACTATCTTATACCATTACAACGCAGCAATGGAAATCAATATGTAATAGCTGAGTTTGCTGTTCCGCTTGGTTGCCATTTTGGTTATGGAAGAAGTGGAGTCCAAGTAAAGAGTGAGGACTCCAAAATCAATACCCAATGTCTGAAAAGATGCTCTGCTCTAACTGGCTGTACAACCCCAGATGCAGGACTTGGCTTCTGTGTGCCTGGTTTCTTCATCTGCAATATGTGCTAATGAAATAACTAAGTAGGGCTGCAATAAGGAATGATGAGATTATAGATGGCCAGGACTTAGAAGAGGGTAGGATACACAGAACATAACTGCATAAGTGTGACTTAGGAGCTTTTATGAGCATCACTTGAAGTTCTCAACAGTTTTTAGGAAGATACTTGAAAATATTCAGTCTTTAAGAAATCTGTAAATCCATCCATCCATCCATCCATCCATCCATCCATCCATCCATCCATCGTGATACTGGGAACTGAGTCAGAAGTGTTCTACCATTGAACTACACCCCTAACCCCTTTTTTTTTTATTTTTGAAAACAAGGTCTATGTGGCCGAGGCTGGCCTTGAGCCTGCCATCATCCTGAGCCTCCCAAGTACTGAGATGACAGGCATGTACCACCATACCAGGATAGGAGGAGCTCCTTTACTTGGAGGTCTTTGATTACAAGGTTCCTGTGACCCAGTAGCTGCCAGCCATAAGTTTTTCCACATAAGGAGAGAGTTTATTGGAGAATAAAGCCAAAGAGAGGTGATATGGGAAACACATTAGTAAAAACATTAGCCAAATCCTTGTATTTGATCATACCTGAAAGAAGAATGTGCTATTTAAGCCTGTTTAAGTCTGATTTCTATCACTTTAATGCAGAAAACAAAATCCTTTGGATACAAAGTGAATTACAACATGTATATAAAGTACCTGGCAGAACCCAACATGCGCTAGGTATCTGGTAAGTGGTGGTTATTTTAATTCTTACCAGTAGTGTGTTTCTGGGGAAGTCTTTAGCCTTGTTTTTCTTACTTGTAAATGGATGGCTGGATTAGATGTCACCTGAAGTCCTCATTACTTTTAAAATTTTTATGACATTGAAAATACTTAAGTTTTCTCTACATGATTAAAAAGTATACGACAGTGTGGAGACTTTTAAAACATATTCCATTAAATCAGTCATTTTACTTACTGATTCATGTAATTCCTTCACAGTTTACTTATGAACTACAACTAAAACATAGAGAATGAATATATTGTCACAGGTGGAGGCCATCACATCTTTTCACAATTAAGAAGAGATAATCATAACTCCTTATGTGATTTGAATACACAAGATGGGCGGCTCCTAGCATCCCTGGTGGATTCTCACCTGGGCAAGGCCTGAGGCTGCACATGATTACCTCCACAGCATTCCCCTCACACGGCCGCCCACCATGCTGAGCTGATGGGTTACTGCAAGTTCTGGTCCTGGTTCGGTTGCCACGTCCACAGCTCTTTGTGCATTCTCCCCAAAGACTCCATTCTGACCAGCGGCCGTCCACTATGCAAAGATGAATTGTCACACCATCAGGCTGACTCAATCGCGGGTACTAACACAGAGGCAGCTGTAGGTAGGTAGGCAATGCAAGCTGCTATCTACTAGGCACATGCCCTCCAATGAGATGCAGACTCGTACCTGGACACGGCCTATTTTGACAGCTCCGTGCTTCTGAATCTGACCCTTGGCATGGCTTCCCCCCGTTGGCTGGCGGGGGGCTGTTGCACAGCCGACTCCTCTTCTGGGTCCCTTTTCCACAGGTGACACTGCAGGATCTCCAGGCTGACCACGAGGAAAACCCACCGTGCACTGCAAAGGAAACACTGTTTTGTCTCGGCTTCTGTATGCAAAAAATTGTAAATTGAATTTTGTTTAAGTTATGTGCTGGGTGGAGAGGTGAACCTATGGTTGTGGAGGAATGGCGTATGGAAGCTTTACTTTAGGGTCAAACTAAATTCTAGGAATGAGAGAAAAGTTTCAGTTAATCAGAGTTCTTTCCCAGCCTGACTCTTGTGTACATGGCTGCTGAAAGTTAGAGACTACAAGAGTTTATAAACTGTTCACCTTTCAATTGTATATTCTTTAAAGAAAGGTATATGCATTGATTTCTGAAATACATTTGACTTCATTTTCAATAAAACACTTAGTTTAGATTTGGGATTATTACCTTGGCATTTAAAAACTCTAATCTGTATTGCTTTAGTCCCTTAGTTGGTAAATAGTGATGTGATTTTCATTCTGTTCTCATCACCTGGAGATATCATTCCATGGAAGAAGATGCAGACTAAGATAGGTGATATTTTTATAACTTGAATCATCCCAGGCATTGTTTAAGTGAATGTCCCTCTGATCACACTCACCCTGGACTATGACAGGCACTCTGACAAGGACAGAGCCCATGAGGTTACGAGCAATACATTCGTATTCAGAAGTATCTTCTTTCCGTGCAGCCACAATATACAAGGAGTTGTTGGACAGCACCCTGACTCGGTCATCCCAGGGGACAGAGTAGCCTTGGCGGGACCAGGCAATGGTAGGATGAGGCTCTCCCACCGCCTGGCAATCCAGAATGACCTTGTCACCAGCATTAACAATCGTCTCCACTGGCTCCAGAGTGATAAGAGGAGGACCTATGGGAAAAATCATATATTCTTTTTATGGAGCTATGTTAACATTTTTATCATACATGGCAATAGTATGTTTATACTTTTATTGGTGTGTTGTAATTACACAGCATAGTGGGGTTCAGTGATACACAGATGTATTCAGGACTGGGCATATTTCCTTCTTGATTTTCCCTTGTTATTTGGGGTGGGGGTGGCTGATTTAGTTATAAAACACAGTTACTTCCCAGCGCTAAGGCCGTAGGTTATAAATGCCAAGGATAACCTTTTGATACCCCTGTTTTGTTTAGTCGATGGAAGATATAAATCTCCGAGTGGGTTAGCCTAGAACATGGGCTCTGCAGTCATGTTTTGTAGTTTCGAATTCTGCTTCTGTTCTTTATTATGATCTCAGCCTGTGTCCTTAAACATGGAGAGGATTCCTGTTAGATTCAGCTAAGATGATGGAAGCCCGACTTTTTTTTTTTTTTTGGTTTGTTTTGGTAGTACTGGGGATTGAATCCAGGGGCTACACTCCCAGCCCTATTTTATTCGGAAACAGTATCTCACTAAGTTGCTGAGGGCCTCACCAAGTTGCTGAGGCTGGTCTCGAACCTGCGGTCCTCCTGCCTCAACCTCCCAAGTACCGGGGTGAAAGGCAGAAGCACAACTTCAAACAGAGTTAGTAACACAATTATCTCAGTTACTGTTACTTTCGTCTATGTTTTAAAGGGTGAACATTCCCTGCTTTGATCATTTCTGGGGCAAAGAGTCATTACTGACTGATTCTTTCCTTACTGGCCATCATTCATTTGATCATTAGACATGGATTGAGAGCCTGATCTTTCCTAGGCATTGTGGTTTATGGGAAGACACTTGAATTGGGCTTTCAAAAGTCAGTAAGAGACTTCCGGGAAGATGGCGACCGAGAAAAGCGGGGCTTAAGAGTCCCGCTAACAACAAATATCCATTACCACAAAATCAGCGCCTTTCAAAACCAGAAAACAACATCACCAGAGAAACAAAAAAAATTACCAGGTTCCAGAGAGAAAGCGGACTGAGAACAGAGCCACAGAGGAGATCCTCACGCGCGAGGCCGTGGCCTCACGCCCAAGGACACGGCAGCAGCGCCATACTGCCGGCGGCACCAGAGAATTCACGGGACAGCCACAGCAAGCCGAGGGGAGACGCTGCGGAACAGCCAGGCGGGATTTCTCGGCGCAGAGAGCACCTAAAGCTCCCAGTGGCTGAGCTCAGCACACGCTGCAGGGATTCAGGGTGGAAATCAAAACTAAGAAAAAAAACGCCAGCCCCACAGCCGAGGGCGTAGCAGCGGCGCCATATTGCCACCGGCGGCAACAGCACCAAATTCACCGAATTCAGTACAGCTACATCTGCGTACTCAAGAACAGTGAGTCAAATTGCGGGCCACAGAGGAGAAATCCCAGTACTGTACTCACTGGGACTTGACCCAGTGGGAGAGGGGCGGTGGCAGTGATATCACACCATAGGAGAACGTGCAACCTGGCACCCCCCACGGTCTAAAGCAGCCTCTATCGACTCTCTGGGTCGGAGACTCTGTGATACAACCCAGTAAAGGAGTAGTGGGGTCTGAGATACTACTGACTCGAGATCCAGAGCACCTTAAGTGAAGTCATAGTGACCCAAGGGAAGAACCCAGAGAAGGCACAAACTTCCGAAATCATGGGAAAGAGGAATAATACTGGAGCAATGAATGCTCACAAACCCACAATATCAGAACCCGATAAAACAGAAAATCAGAGATTTCTAGAAGATCAAATCAGGAAAATAACTGTAGAAATAATAGTGGTGCTTCGAAAAGAACTCAGAGAGAGCCAAAAAAAGATAAAGGATGCAATTAATGAAGTAAAGGCCTCAATTCAAAGCACAAACAACCGATTAGACCACATGGAGAACAGAATCTCGCTCTTAGAAGATGATCATTCCAAAAATGAACGCATAGTTTCTAATCTAGGAAAAAATATCCGACAGCAGGAATCTGATCTTGAAGAAATATGGGTCCATTTTAAGAGAGCTAACCTAAGAATAATTGGAATAGAGGAGGGAAAAGAAAGTGAAACCAAAGGGATCAACAATCTCTTCAAGGAAGTAATAGCAGAAAATTTTCCAGACATAGAGCAAGAGGTCGATACACAGGTCCAGGAAACTTATAGAACTCCCTTTAGACAGGATCGGAGAAGAGGATCCCCACGCCACATAATTGTCAAAATGACCAATGTGGAAGCCAAGCAGAGAATCTTAGAGGCAACAAAATCCAAGGGCCAAGTGACATTCAGAGGCAAACCAATTAGAATCACTCCAGACTTCCCAAACCAAGTTATGAGAGCCAGAAGGGCTTGGAGTAACATATTCCCAATTTTGAAAGAAAACAACTTCCAGCCAAAAATTTCCTACCCAGCAAAACTTTCTATCAAATTAGATGGAGAAATAAGAAGCTTCCATGACAAACAGAAACTGAAGAAATTTATGTCTTCAAAACCAGCACTAGAGAAAATACTCAAAGAGATTAACTACAAAGAAGAAATAGGTAACACACATCAGAACTAGAGAAACAAGATTTTCCATCCAACAGACAACTAAGATTGGTTATCTGTGGAGATTCATTATTTATGTTAGTCTTTTACCTATCTCTAAATTGTATTGTTTGCCTTTATTGTTGTTAATTTTTAGGATTTCTAGTTGGAATATTAATATACCTTCAGATATAGCATTTGGAAATATTTTATCCCATTCTATTAGTAACTGTTAACTCTGTTTACATTGTCTTTGGATATACAATATGTTTTTTATTTTTTAGGGAGTTTGTATACTCTTCTGTTGCCTGTGCCATTGAAATCATAACCAAGAAATCACTGCCAATTTCAATGTTGTGAGGTTTTATGACCCAGATTTTCTCCTAAAAGTTTATAGTCTTAAGATTTATATTTAGGTCTTTTATCTATTTTGAGTTAATATTTGTATATGGGATTAGGTAAGGGTCCAATTTTATTCTTTTCCATGTAATTATTATTTTTCAACAATACTTAGTTAAAAGATTATTATTCCCACCACCAAATGTTCGTGGAAACCTTGTCAAAAATAACTTGACAATATAGGGAAGAATTTAGCTCTAGGCTTGTATTTAACTCCAATGGTTTATATATCTGCCTTTAGAATAGTACTACACTGTTTCAATTATTGTAGCTTTATATGGTTTGAAATCAGAAAATATATGTCTTCTAGCTTTGTTCTTTTTCAAGATCATTGTGGGTACCTAGAGTCCATATTCCATATTAGGATAGATTTTTTTTCTGAAAAATAAATATATAAATATATGATAGTTTCACCTAAGAAATAGAAAAAAATAGATTCTCTGGTAAGAAAGAAAGCAAAAAGAAATATTGAAATGTTATCTTTAAGTCATCAAAAGCTTGGTATCAGACAAATGAAACTGTTATGTGAGATTATCTTTTTTAATTTTTGATAAATTGCTATAATACTAGATGTCAATCACTAAGCCAAGCATGGGAGGGAGGGATAGGGAGAGAACGGGGTGGGGATCGGGTGGGGGCTGACTGGGCAATGTGTGCATGTATGTCTACAAAAGTAAGTATCCCACTATGATGTATGAATACAGTGCACCAATTTAAAAAAAAAATAACTTGACAATATAGGGAAGAATTTAGCTCTAGGCTTTTATTTAACTCCAATGGTTTATATTTCTGCCTTTAGAATAGTACTACACTGTTTCAATTATTTTAGCTTTATATGGTTTGAAATCAGAAAATATATATCTTCTAGCTTTGTTCTTTTTCAAGATCATTTTGGGTACCTAGAGTCCATATTCCATATTAGGATAGATTTTTTTCTGAAAAATAAATATATAAATATATGATAGTTTCACCTAAAAAATAGAAAAAAATATTCTCTGGTAAGAAAGAAAGCAAAAAGAAATATTGAAATGTTATTTTTAAGTCATCAAAAGCTTGGTATCAGACAAATGAAACTGTTATGTGAGATTATCATTTTTAATTTTAGATAAATTGCCATAATACTAGATGTCAACTACTAAGCCAAGCATGGGAGGGAGGGATAGGGAGAGAATGGGGTGGGGATTGGGTGGGGGCTGACTGGGAAAAGTGTGCATGTATGTCTATAAAAGTATGTATCCTACTATGATGTATGAATACAGTGCACCAATAAAAATAAATGAAAAAAAAGTCAGTAAGATTATGTGTACAGAGAACACCTGGAGAAAAAGACACAGCATGGAGATGGGTTTCACACTTTTTTTTTTAGACAAAAAAAAAAAAAAAAGCCTGGAAAGAATGATTTGTTAAAAGAAAACCAGGAGGATTTACATTGAAATAGACGAGCAAGGGGCAGCATAGTCGCATTCCTGAGAGGGAGCTGGATGGAATTGGAGCAGTGTTTTAATGAGACTCAACCAGAGGGTGGAAAGATGTGCTCAGTGAAGGGGGATGAGTATGAATATTTTAGATTGAGTAGTGTCTCTATCATAAGTAGAACATAAAAGAGTAAAATGCATTTTAGCATTCTAGCATTTTCTGAAAGGGCATTACTGATTTTTTTTTTTTTTTGTGTGTGTGTGTGGTGGGGTACTGGGGTTCCTGGAAGCCCTTCTACCTCTGGGCTACACTCCCAGACCTATTTTATATGTTTTTAATTTGGAAACAGGGTCTCTTAAGCCAGCGCGGCTGGCTTCGAACCTGCATGATCCTCCTGTCTCTGCCTCCCCGGTGCGGGGATTACAAGCGTGCGCCACAACGCCTGGCTACTGACTTGTTTTTAATGAAAGGAATTCTTTTGCTTGAGAGTGGACTGTGTGGTGCGTTGGGCTTGCTTATGCCCCCTTTCAGTTGCCTTCTGGCCGATATGTAAATTAATCTCTAGAAAGGTTCGGGGCCACTTCTTTTATTTCTCTCCTAGCATTCAGAATAGAGTATGAATATTGCATTAACTGCCATTAGATAAATATCTCAGATTTATCACTCATCACTACTTAAACATCAAGATGATTAAGTAAGCTTACCTGCTCATATAATTATAGCAAAAAAGTAGCAAATAAAACTCAGAATCTTAATTTATATATCATATTTGGACATTTCTAGCTGTCCACAAGGCTATACAGTAATACCACAATAAACTTCCACATGCGTATTTATCAAGGTTGAATGAATTCCATCATTCATAAGATTATCTGATACAAGCATTTTATTGAAAAGAATACATTGCTGGTGCTTCCATCTTAATTTCAACCAAATCACATTTTTTATCTACTTTATGTGCCCCACTTATTAAAATGACTTCATTGTCAGCTGGGCATGGTGGCCATGGTGGCACATGCTTGTAATACCTGTATCTGGGAGGCTGAGATAGGAGGATAGCAGGGTTGAGGACACCCTCAGCAACACGGTGAGTATCTCAGCAACCTAGAGAGACCTTGTTTAAAAATAAGAAAATAAAAAGGGCTGGGAGTATAGCTTAGAAGTAGAATAGCCCTGGGTTCAATCATGAGTACCATAAAAAAAAAAAGAAATAAAGAAAAGAGAATTCATCGTCATTGTATCCAGATGAGGTGATCTGAGACGGTCTCTCTTAAACTGGGTCAGCAGAAGAGACTGTCATAGGGAAGATTGTGTGGTACCCAACATAAGTTCATCCAATGAAGAGGGGAGGAAGGCCACAGGGATAACAAGTACACAGAAGATATGGCATATCAGATGCTCCATTTGTTAAGCCATAATTTATATCAACATATTAACATTTCCGGAAAAATCTACAGAACAAAAACTTGGTATACCTACGCAAGGCTGGGCACATAGCTGTGTTCTATATGTATTTAATAAATGACTCAATAAACTTGTTTTTTTTTTGTGTGTGTGTTTGGTGCTTGGGGATTGAACCCAGAGACATTCTGCCTTCCAGCTACACCCCCAGACTGATATTATTTTCATTTAGAAACTGGGTCTCACAGAAGCTGGGTGCCATGGCACGCCTGTAATCCCAACATTTGGGAGGCTGAGACAGGAGGATCGCGGTTCGTGGACAGACTCACCTAATTAGTGAGGCCCTTTGCAACTCAGTGAGACCTTGTTTCAAAATAAAGAATAAAAAATAGGGCTGAGGATATAGAGGGTGTAGTTCAGAGGTAGAATGCCCCTGGGTTCCATCCCTAGTACTGAAAAAAAAGAAACCGGGTCTCACTAAGTTGCTGAGAGCCTCATTAAGCTATTTAATTGAGCACTAATTAGTTTAATGGAGCCGCTTACTTTGCAGGGTGAGACTCATGCTGCGCTCTACCTCCCCGGCGTCAT
The DNA here is from genome assembly GCF_963383645.1 of Muscardinus avellanarius. Lineage (NCBI taxonomy): Eukaryota > Metazoa > Chordata > Mammalia > Rodentia > Gliridae > Muscardinus > Muscardinus avellanarius. The sequence continues at coordinate 101,728,359 of NC_137793.1, forward strand.
TGGTAGCTACACAGGTATAGTCACCGGCGTCTTCATTCTATGCATAGAAGTAGTGTTTTTATTAAAATGTGAGCATGTGAAACAGGTAAATCACATTTTTACACCAGGATGATGTCAGTTTATCTGAAGTTTCATTATTTATATGCTTTAATTGGTGCGTTGTAGTCTCACGTCATTATGTAGTTCAGAGTGATAGGGACACACATGCACACAACACTTTAGTGGAAATAGAAAAGCCTATATATATCTAACTTCATAAATAGGTTTAAAAACGGAGGAGTAAGGGATAGAAAAATTTCAAGCCTATGCTTTTTCAAAATAGCTTATTATTTATCTCCAGGGATACAATAGGCAGGAAATCGAAGCAAAAATCACATTCTTTTATAACCATCTATCTAAAATTATCTTACTAAAGAAAAATGCCAGTGCATTTTGGATATCTTAAAAAGCATTATGGCCGGGCGTGGTGGCCCATGCTTGTAATCCCCATGCTTGGGAGGCAGAGACAGGAGGATTGAGCAGGTTCGAAGCCAGCCTCGCTGCTTTAAGAGACCCTGTTTCCAAATAAAAAAAGTATAAAAATAGGTCTGGAAGTGTAGCCCCAAGGTAGAAGGGTTTCCAGGAACCCCAGTACCACCCCCCCCCCAAAAAAAAAACCATTATGAATTAGGTGTGGTGGCTCATGCATGCAGTCCCAGTATTTGAGAAGCTGAGATGGGAGGGTCACAGGTTTAAGATCAGCCTTAGTGACTTAGTGAGATCCTGCTTTAACATAAAGAAACATAAAGGCCGGGCGTGGTGGCGCACGCTTATAATCCCCGCGCTTGGGAGGCAGAGACAGGAGGATCACGCAGGTTCGAAGTCAGCTGCGTGCGCTGGCTTAGGAGACCCTGTTTCCAAATAAAAATGTAAAAATAGGTCTGGGAGTGTAGCCTGGAGTTAGAAGGGCTTCCAGTACCACACACACACACAAAAAAAAAAAAAAAAAAGAAAGAAAAAAAAAGAAACATAAAAAGGGTTAGGGGATGTAGCTTGAAAGTTTATGCATCTGGATTTAAGGTCTGGTTCCCTTCACAGTATTATGAATAGCTTAAAAAGCATTAAATTAATCACTGTACAGTAATCAATATTGAATCCTTTCTTTAATCTGATTTAAAGGTTACACAGAGTATACATGTACCAAAACATCTCATGCTACCCCATTACTATGTAAGAGTCTGATGTTTTACGCATATATTTTTAAAAAGTAAAATTAAAAATTTAAAAGAGAGTTCCTTGATTCAGATTTTCTGGTTGAAACGAGAAGGTAAGAGGAAGGCTTTGCGTCTGTTTTACTTGCACGGGAGCCTTGGTTGTTAACGTTTAAGTGTGCACCAGGAAGCCCAGGACACTTACCACGGTGCCGTAGATGGCCAGCGAGCCGTTCCCCAGCTGTCGGACCCGGTGGCTGACTTCAACATCCACCCCCTTTCGGACCCACTGTATGGTGGGCGCGGGGTCTCCCTTCACCTCACAGTCCAGGATTGCATTACCACCCAGGGGTTCGATCCAGTTAGATGGGTAATCCCCTTTGAAGACCGGAGGTTCTGGAAAGAAAAGGAGAAATAGGTTCTAATAATTCTTTGTTGATTTTTTTTGAGGTACTGAGGATGGAACCCAGGAGCATTCTACCTTCAAACTACACCCCCAGCCCTAGTTTTTATTTTTTATTTTGAAACAGGATCTGAGTTGTGGAGGGCCTGCAACAGTTGTGAGGCTGTCTGCAAACATTGCCCCTCCTGTCTCAGCCTCCCAAATGCTGGGATTACTAGCATGTGCCACCACGACTGGCTTCTTTTGTGATTTTTTGACCTATCTCAAAAACACTTAGAAGAAGGGGGAAGGGAAGCCACTGTAAAATATCATGGTTTTTTCTTTTTTTTCTTATTTTAATATACTTTTACTGCTGCATTGTAGTTTCATATCGTAAAATAGGGGTTTCTTTTTTATGTACTAGAGATTGAACCCAGGGGAATTCTAACTCTGAGTTACAACCCCAGCCCTATTTTTTATTCTGTATATTGAAACAGGGTCTCACTAAATTGCAAAGGGCCTCACTAAGTAGCTGAGGCTGGCTGGGAACCCAGATCCTCCTGTCTCAGCCTCCCAAATGCTGGGACTAAAGCGTGCGCCACCACGGCTGGCATAAGGTAGGCTTTCCTATGCTAAATCACCAGATAATGTAATTTAAGAGGACATATCCACTTGGTGTGACACCATCTCTCACTTCTTTCTTACCTTTGAGTCAAACGCTCATTTTTTTCTCTTATGAATATAATTGCACATCTGTGAGACTGAACTAAGTGGAGTAATAAAGTGGAGTTATGTTGTATTACTACATAATAAGAAAACGAACCACGGAGCCACTCCTTGCAAACCAACCGCGGAGGACTTTTACCCACCTTTCACATAAACAAATCCGATGGCCTTCACAAAGCCCACGCTGTTCTCTGCGGTGCACACGTAAGTACCCGAATCCTCTTTGGACACTCTTTCAATAACAAGTTCACTGTGTCCGTTGACACTGTCGAAGTGGGCTGAGGGAAACAAGGGAGGAAAAACCACACACATGGGTCTCAGAAGCCCGGGCGCCATTTCCTGACAGCTCAGGATTTTGCAGGCGGGATTTACGAGATGGTCGGCAACTGCACCAAAGCGATCTCATCACGCCACTGGACAACCGGGGTTTTCCACAGATTTCTCCCCCTGAGCTATTTACTGTGTCTATAGAGACTCGTTTGAAGAAAGAATAAACAGTTGATGGAACAGGAAAGGCGGGTGAAAACAAACATCTTTTAAAAATTATTTTGAAGTCTACCTTTCCTCTCACTGTGCTGCTTAAAGTTGGCTCCAACGTCTCTCTCTGAGCTTCGAAAATCTTTCATGCAGAAATACGGCATTTTCCATTTTACTTACCTCAACACTACTTTTCCTCCCAAACAATTTACATCAAACCATGAAAAGCTTTTTGATTATAATTCAACTGACCTGGCAGGTCAGAGCAGAAATCATGAAAATATACATGAGTGAGGTAACAAGGATATCAAATCTGTAATAATTTAAACCTCTCCATAAATCATCAACAGGGATGACATAAATATTTACAAAGGCAGTTATAATTTTTGGAAGAGAATATAAGGTAAATATGCTAACCTTTTTTTTAAAAAAAAAAAGTAAATGTCACACTTTAATAATGAACAACAACAGTGGAGAATCACCCTGTTACATTAGCAAATACACAGAAGAGTAATTTAAAAATAGATTTTACTTCACACCATGGGTTTTTATAACCAGGTGCTTAAGTCAGAATTATCTGTGTTTTTTTTTTCTTTTGGGTACTGAAGACTGAACCAATGTGTATTCCACCTTTGAGATACCCCCAGGACTATTTTATTCTTTATTTTGAAACAGGGTCTCACTAAGTTGCAGAGAGCTTCGATAAACCGCAGGGGCTCACAGCCAATCTGCAATCCTCCTGTCTCAGCATCTCAAGTATTGGTATTACAGGTGCGTGTCACCAGGCCTGATACCTGTAAGTTTTTGTTTTTTTTTTAAAGGATATTTAGGGCCAAGCTTCGCTTTTGGAGAAAACTGTAATGGGAGCCAGGATGTGAGTCTATTTATAGGTCGATGTACTGACAGAATGCGGTGCTGGGGATAGAAGCCAGGGGCGTGTGCATGCTAGCCAAGCACTTTACCACTGAGCTCTATTGCAGCCTAGGACCCCAGACTTTTTTTTTTTTTTTACCCCAGATTTTTTATAAAGCTCTGAAGTTCCCTCTGCTGCTTCCTTCTGATTGTGCACCATCTCGGCTGGGCCATTTGGGGCGTGTATGGACCACTGCTTAGGGATTTTGGGGGCAGAATTAGAAATATTAGCAGAAGTACTCAAGGGACAGTCCTTGCAGATTTACTGGGAGTAGCCATCAGTCTGACTCTTTTGGACTTTCCCCAACAAACACTCATCTTTTACCCCTTCTGTTCCACTGTTTGGCTTCTTCTCTGGGTCTTTACCTGAGGTCTTGGCTGTGCAGCTTTAGGGGGCTCCCATGACCACCAGGGCTTTTCTCTTCTTGCCACGAGATGAGCTAAATTTTTTCCTTTTCATACCATGGTGGAATTTCATCTTCAGACTCGTCTGTCATCTTTTATTTATTCATTTATTTCTGTGGCACTAGGGGTAGGACCTGGGGGCATTCAACTTCCAATTCATACCCCTGGTCCTATTTTATTGTATTTTGAAACAGGGTCTCACTAAGTTGCAGGGGGCCTTGCTAAGTTGCTGGGGCTGGTTGCGAACCTGCAATCCTCCTGTCTCAGCCTTCCAACTACTGGAATTACAGGTGTGACCCACCATGCCTGGCTTTTCTTTCTTATTTCTCTGCCTCTTTTCCCCTCAAACTATGGTGGCACATGCTTGCAATCCCAGCATTTTGAAGGCTGAGACAGGAAGATCTGGGTTCACAGACAGCCTCAGCTACTTAGTGAGGCCTTCTGCAATTTAGTGAGACCCTGTTTCCAAAAAAAGAATAAAAAATAGGGCTGAGGTAGAATGCCCTGGGGTTCCATCCCCAGTACCACAAAAGAAAAGAAAAAGAAAAAAACCTCACTCTTAGTTCTATTTTTTTTTTTAACAAGATCTGTAGTAAATCCTAATAGTGTTGTACTTTCAAGCTCAATTTTGGGATGACAACTTTTCATTACTGATAGTGTCTTAATGCTAATGAAAAAGTTAAACATAAGTAGATATTTGTCTTTCCAGGAATGAGTACTCCTGCATCCCACACAGTATTTTCACATGTGGTACACTTAGCACCTAGGAATTTTCTACATAATTATCTAACTTATAAAAGAGGTTGAGTCATACGATGACAAGCAGGGTTTCCTACAAAATTAGGTGAATATGCAAGATTCCAACAGCAGCCATTTTAATCCACTCGCCAATGGTGAAGGAGGAGGCTTAGGTTCCCGTATATACAGTGCCGTCCCCTCGTGGGAAAGGGATGATTTTTTTTTTTTTTAGGTTAAAAAAAATTCTCCTTAAAGCCCACAATATAGAGACCTGTGACGAACTATCAACTTATCCTTTCTTTTTTCTTTTTATTTCTTTTTCTTCCTTATTTTTTTGGTGCTAGGGCTCGGACCCAGAGGCATTCTATCTCTGAGCTACATCCCCAGCCCTATTTTACTTCATATTTTGAAACAAGGTCTCACCCAGTTGCAGAGGGCCTCACTAAGTTGCTGAGGCTGGCTACAAACCTGTGGCTCCCTGTTTCAGACTCCCAAGTACGGGATCACAAGCATGAACCACCATGCCTGGCTTCAATTTATCCTTTCAAAAGAATAAGCAATATACATATATGTGTGTGTGTGTGTGTGTGTGTGTGTGTGTGTATGTGTGTGTATGTATATGTGTGTATATATATGAGTGGCAGGTAAAACCCAAAGTTGAGGCACGTATTTTATAGAACTTAAAGTGATCAACTCTTCATTTGTAACTCTCCATCAATTCCCATAGCTAGAGAAAATAAACATTGGTCTAGACTTTTTTTTTTTTTTTGGTACTGGGGATTGAATCCAGGGCCATTCTACCTACCGCTGAGCTACACTTTCAGCCCTTTTTATGTTTTAATTTTGCAACAAGGGCTCACAAATTTGCTGAGGCTAGCCCATCCTGCAGTCCTCCCATCTCACCCTCCCAAGTACTGGGATTACGGGTGTGTGCCACTACGCCTGGCTAGTCTTGAATTCTTTATGGGTGTATTTATTTGCTTCTTAAGAATTAAGTCACCAACCTGGAATGATATTGTTATTGAAGGTCCATGTTAGTTTGGGCAGTGGGATGCCAGTTGCTTTACAGCTCAGTCGTAGCTGTTCTCCTTTATTTAATGACACATCTCCAGGGAGTTCAGTAAAAGTGGGAAGGACTTGTACTGTCAGGCTGATGGTGTGTGTATCTTCACCTGCAGCATTGCTAGCAACACAGGTATAGAGGCCAGAATCCTCCAGCTGCAATTAGGAAAAAAACCACACCGTGCTTAAAATTTCATAATCGAACATCATTATCTCACATCCATCATATCACACAAAATATAAGAAACGACAGAGTTTGTTCCCCAAGGGAGCACTTTTACATAAAGGCAACTTAAATTTCCATCTTTTAGTCTAAACCGTGAGGTTAGTTTTTGTATACATAACTTAAAATGCATAGGAGTTTAAACATAAGCCCTCATCTCATGGAACTAGAGCAATCATTTTTATTTTTTTTATTTTTTTATTTTTTATTTATTTACTTTTTTTGGTGGTACTGGGGTTCCTGGAAGCCCTTCTACCTCCGGGCTACACTCCCAGACCTATTTTTACATTTTTATTTGGAAACAGGGTCTCCTAAGCCAGCGCGCGCGGCTGGCTTCGAACCTGTGCGATCCTCCTGTCTCTGCCTCCCAAGCGCGGGGATTACAAGCGTGCGCCACCACGCCCGGCTAGAGCAATCATTTTTAAAAAATGCTTTTCAGGTGCATTATAGTCTCACAGTATAATGGAGTTCACAGCAAGAGTGGCATACATGTGCACAGCACCTGGTTAGACTCTGAAGTCCACTGAACATCAACTGTACTGCTATTCTGCAATGTACAAATGTCACATGATCCCGAAGGCTGAGTGCATCGTGATAGCATCCTGGCTCGGAGTCCTGGGTACCAAAGACCACCAAAGCCATTAGAAGCAATGGTAAGAGGAAGGGCCTTGTTACCCATAAGGCTGAAGGTTCACTTGCTAGATCTAATGACCTCATTCCTCCATGGATCAGCAGCACTGCACACAGTCTCGGCTCCTCCCAGTCTCCCTCTATCTCATGGGTGGCCTCACTCCAGCTCCTTGTGCTGGCTTCCCCTGGACATCAAGCTCTGAAGCCTGGCATATGAGAGCTCAGGCTTTTGTCCTCCTCTCTTCTCCATCTGCCCTCCCCTCACTGGTGATTTCACCCCGTGTCATGTCCTATCTTTACATAGCATCCATATGCAGATGACTCCCAGGAACTCCAGCCCAGGTCTGACTTCCAAATTCCACCTATTCTGAACTCATGTCCACTCTTCGGATGCCTTGTCCAATCCTGAAGGCTACAGGTGGCAGAGAAAGGGGAAGCAACGGGGAGTTCAGCTGGGGCCTGAACCCTCCAGCCCCTGGCCTGTTTTCAGGCCTCCTGCAGCCTTAGCCATCCCAGCTCAGGGTGGTTTTATCCCCCCAGCTGGTCATACTTTTGGTCTTAGATAATCAAATCATCCTTTACTTTTTCTCCTGTAACCTTGTTTGCAATCTTTAAGAAAATGTTAAGCCCGGTGAGGTGGTACACACTTGTAATCCCAGCATTAGGGAGGCTGAGACAGGGAGGTGGACAGCCTCAGCTACTTAGTGAGGCCCTTTGCAAATCAGTGAAACACTGTTTCAAAATAAAGAATAAAAAGTAGGGCTGGGGGTGTAGGTTGGTGATTGAATGCCCCTGAGTTCTATCCCCAGTACTGCAAATAAAAAAAAAAAAGAAAAGAAAAGAAAAGAAAGAAAAGAAACGAAAATGCTTGCTTCAAAGCCCATTCAGGCCTCGCCCATTTCCGACTCCTCAGCTAGCAGTCTGCTTTGAGTTTCTATCATTTCTCATCTCCTCCAGCCGGTCTCAACAGTGACCCTGCCCACTTCTGCCCTTGCCCCCCTCCCATGCCTATTCCCATTACAACAGGAAAAGTCAACCTTTTAAAACACGAGGAGAATTATAGCATTCTCCAGCTCAAAACCCGCAATGCGTCCTGACTTCTACTGTAAAAGGCAAAGTTAATCCAACCATTTACAAGACTCCATGTGATTTGGCCTTTACTTTTTACTGACTCCTTTCTGTTTTCATTTTCTTTCTTTGCTTTCACTGGCCTCTCTCTCTCTCAAACACACCTGGCATGTTCCTCAAGTTCTTTTATTATTATTATTATTATTATTATTATTATTATTATTATTATTTGCTGTTTTTTTCTTGTGGTATTTGGGATTGAACACAGGGGCATTCTGCCTCTGTGCTATACCCTCAGCCCTATTTTATTTATTTATTTAATTTTGAAACAGGGTCTCAGTAAGTTGCAGAGGGCCTTGCTAAGATGCTGAGGCTGGACAAACCTGTGATCCTCCTGTCGCAGACTCCCAAGTACTGGGATCACACCTGCCCAGTTTAAGTCATTCTTTTGTGTGTGTGTGTGTGTGTGGTACTGGGGATGGAACCCAGGGACATTCTACCTCCGAGCTACACTCCCAGCCTTATTTTCCATTCTTTTTATTTTTGAAACAGGGTCTCACTGAATTGCAGAGGGCCTCACTAAGTAGCTGAGGCTGTCTATGAACCATTATCTCCTGTCTCAGCCTCCCTAATGCTGGGTTTACAAGTGTGCGCCACCATGCCCAGCCAAGGTCTTTTTATTTATTTTTGGTACCGTTTTTCTTTGCCTGGTTGTCTGCCTGGCTTTCTCTGCCTTCTCTGGATATTTGCTGAGCTAAGTCAGTATCTTCGGAGCTTGCTCAAATGTCATCTTTGCAGTGGGACTTACTTTGTCTATCCTATTTAAAACAAACCATCTCCAACTCTTGGTATCTTTTGCTGCACTATTTATTTATTTATTTATTTATTTATTTATTTATTTGGGGGGTTAAACTAGGGACTTTCTACGTCTCAGCTATACTTTAAGCCCTTTTATTGTTTTTGAAACAGGATCTTACTAAGTTGCAGAGAATCTCACTATACTGCTGAGGCTGTCCTCAAACCTGCAACCCTTAAACTACCAAGGACTGGGACTCGAGATGTCTGCTACCATACCCAGATCTTATTTTTATCTTAAGATCCTTTTTTCTCACTCTGTGCTTATTATTTTTGTTATACTTTTATCATCCTTTCTCTTTTAGAAATAAACCCCACGAGGCTGAGGATCTGCAGTTGTTTTGCTCCCTGGTGTACCCCAGGGCTTAAGCCAGTACAGAGACATGTAGGCGCATCTATAGAGACTTTAAGTGAGCTACCACTGATAAGCTGAGACTGCTGATCGCTGCTCTCCTACAGATCTGGAGAGGTACTATCTAAGAATATTAACAACTCTCAGTTTTCATAGGTCTCTAATATTTTCGTGTTTAAGTCAATTATTAGAAAGGATTTTTTTTTTGTGGTATTGGGGGAGGAACACAGGGGCTTTCTACCTCCAGGCTATACTCCCAGACCTATTTTATACTTTATTTGGAAACAGGGTCTCACTAAGTTGCTGAGAGCCTCACTAAGTAGGTGAGGCTGGCTTCAAACCTGTGTGATCCTCCTGTCTCAGCCTCCCAAGCGCGGGGATTACAAGCGTGCACCACTATGCCTGGCTCTAGAAAGGATTATTTTTAAACCTGAACTGAGCACAACAGAGCACAAACTACTTTTTATGTTTTCTTTATAATATCTAAGATATTTTATATCTCTTTTCTTCTTATAATTCCCACACATGCTAACAAGCGCAGAATGAATACTACACAGACATTTAGAATTATGAATTCCTACTATCTGTTGAATATCACCCTCATTCGAGGAATACAAAGTTAAATATACATGCTATTGATCTTGTGATCAGAATTTATGAGTATTTTATTATTAAAGACTTTTCAAGCTAAATTACTAAAAGCAAAAAGGTAAGTTAACCATCTGACTTAATGTATCTATGTGCATGAAACTTACTACAACGTTTTCCAAAATGAGCTCGCCGTATGGTTCAGCAGTGTATTTTCCTAACAAGTTAGCTAAGAGGACATTGCCTTTTTTCCAGTTGATTGCTGGTGTGGGGATCCCATCAGCCACACACGGAAGAATGGCTTGTGAATTCTCATTGACTGTGTAGGAGTCCTCTGTGCTTCGGATCCTGGGTGGTACTGTGAAGAGTTAAGAAGAAATTAAACCAGAGACTTTGAAGCTCCTTGAAGAGGGCATAGGTCCAACACTGCAACACATAGGCACAGATAAACATGTCCTCAACAAGACCCCAAAGGCACAACAAATTAAAAGGAGAATCAATACATGTGATTGCATGAAACTGAAGAGCTTCTGTTCAGCAAAGGAAACTATCAAGAACCTCAATTGAGAGCCAACAGAATGGGAGAAGATTTTTGCCACCTACACCACCGATAGAGGACTAATATCTAGAATATACAGAGAACTCAAGAAACTTAACACTAAGAAAACAAAGCATCCAATAACAAAATGGGCAAATGAACTAAATAGACACTTCACAAAAGAAGAAATTCAAATGGCCAACAAATGCATGAAAAAATGCTCAACATCACTGGCAATCAGAGAGATACAAATCAAAACTACCCTGAGATTTCACCTAACTACAACTAGAATGGCAATCATTCAAAACACAAACAACAACAGATGCTGGCGAGGATGTGGAGAAGTGGGAACTCTAAGACATTGTTGGTGGGATTGCAAATTAGTGCAACCACTTTGGAAAACAGTATGGAGAATCCTCAGAAGAATGGGAACAAATCTACCATTTGATCCAGCAATACCACTTCTGGGTATCTACCCAAAAGATAGGAAACCAAACTATCAAACTAATGCATGTGTATCTATGTTCATAGCTGCACAATTCACCATAGCCAAACTATGGAACCAGCCAAGATGTCCATCAACAGATGAATGGATTACAAAACTGTGGGATATGTACACAATGGAATTTTACTCAGCCATGAAGAAAAACTCAATTACATCATTTTCAGGGAAATGGATGGAACTGGAGGACATTATGCTAAGTGAGATTAGTCAGTCACAAAAAATAAGAAATCAGATGCTTTCCCTAATATGTGAGAGTTAGGGAGAAATGGGTCATAGGAGGAACTCTTGAAAAAGGAAATCCTATAGAGGAGCAAACAAGACAACCTAAAGGAGGAGAAAGGAGGGGGGAAGAAGAAAATCTCTAAAACACACAATGTACTTAAACATATCGAAGTCAACCACTAAGCCAAGCAAGGGAAGGAGGGACGGGAAGGGAATGGGGTGGGAATTGGGTAGGGATTAAATCAGCAATGTGTACATGTGTGTACACACAAGTTTTTTAACCAATATGATGTTGGAATGTAATGCACCAATAAAAAAATTAAAAAAAAAAGAGTTAAGAAAAGATTGTCATCCAGAAAGTTGAGTCCAATGACTTTATCACACTGAAAATAAATGCAGCAAAGACTTGTTTTGAGGGCGTTTTTCTGTGGACACCAAAAAAAAAAAAAAAAAAAAGAAAGAAAGAAAGAAAAAGAAATCTGTTAAGATATGGACTTGCTTTTCATGAAAGCAATCACTATTTTGATGCTAATGTGTTTGAATTCATTGAATGTATTTACATTCTGTTTCAGAGCAAGTGACCTGAAGTGAGTTGGAAATCTTTAGAGATTATTTGGCTTTCTAACTTGTCCATGCTTAAGTTTCTTCTGTTTACTGGTACAAAGTCAATCAATCAACCAATCAATCAATCAAACAAACACAAAAAGAAGCATACCTCTATGATTGTATAACTGCTGCTTTTTCTCACAGCTATATACTGAGGGGATGAACTAGTAATAGTCACTATAAAATACTGTAAACACTCACCCAACATTGACTATCAGAAAATGCTATGGAAGATATTTACTGCAGTATTTCAAATATGTTATAACAAATTCAAGTAACCAGATAAAACTTTAATCTTTGATTCAATTTTCATACAGTTACAAACAAAATTTTTTGTGTGTGGTACTAGGAATGAAACCCAGGGACATTCAACCTTAGAACTACACCCCCAGCCCTATTTTTTTTTATGGTACTGGGGTTCCTGGAAACACTTCTACCTCGGGGATACACTGCCAGACCTATTTTATACTTTTTATTTGGAAACAGGGTCTCTTAAGCATGCGCCACCACGCCCAGCTCCCAGCCCTATTTTTTATTCTTTATTTGGAAACAGGGTCTCACTGAGTTGAAGAGGGCCTCACTAAATAGTAGCTGAGGCTGTCTGTGAACTACGATCCTCTTGTCTTAGCCTCCCAAATGATGAGATTATAAGCATGCGCCACCATACCCGGCGTCAAATAAAATTGTTTTTTTTATTGGAGCATTATACTCACACATCATCATAGTGGGGTAATAAAACAAGACTTGTGTAGACATACATGCACATATCACCCAGTCAGCCCCATTCAATCCCACCCCCTTCCCTCCCTAACCCTCCCTCCCATGTTTGGGTTAGTGATTGATATCAATACATCTGTCTAAATACATCAAGTGCCTCAGAGAGCTTTTTTCCCACCTCTCCTCCCCTCATTCACTTAGCTTTCACGTATTAGTGAAAGCATCTGATTTCTTACTTTTTGCGACTGACTAATCTCGCTTAGCATAATGTCCTCCAGTTCCATCCATTTCTCTGAAGTGCTGTAATTGTATATTTTTTATGGCTGAGTAAAACTGCATTGTGTACACATCCCACAGCTTTGTAACTCATTCATCCGTTGATGGACATCTTGGTTGGTTCCATAGTTTGGCAATGGTGAATTGCACAGCTATGTTTTTATAGAAGTTTTATAACTAACTCCATACACTGTAATACCAGATACTTCCTGTGACTAAAATTCCCCCCTTCCTGGAATTCAGGCCCTACAGAGATTAATTGAACAGGTTAATGACTAAGAAATAACTTAGTGGACTTGGAACTAAATATTTACTGCTCAAGGAAAGACTTAAAAAGTCTTAAATAGGGCGGGCGGGGCACGCCAGATGGGGCCCGGGTCGCTGGACTCTGGGCCCCGGCCGAACTGCGTGTAGCATGCCAGGCCCCTGGAGAAACCGGGCCCAGTAAGACGCTGGGTTCTGGGCGGGAGTCGCGCGCGGCGCACAAAAGCCGAGGCTGGCATCAGAGCCTGCCTTGAGGCATGACCAGTGCTGGGGCGTCCGAGGCCGGGATCAGAGCCTGCCGAGGGGTTAGGCCGGTGCTGGGGCCAGTGAGGCCGGCATCGGAGCCTGCCTTGAGGCAAGGCTGGTACTGGGGCCTCTGAGGCCAGGATAAGAGCCTACCGAGGGGTTAGGCCGGTGCTGGGGCCAGTGAGGCTGGCATTGGAGCCTGCCTTGAGGCAAGGCCGGTACTGGGGCCTCCGAGGCCAGGATAAGAGCCTGCCAAGGGGTTAGGCCAGTGCTGGGGCCAGCGAGGCCGGCAGCGGAGCCTGCCGTGAGGCATGACCAGTGCTGGGGCCTCCGAGGCCGGGATCGGAGCCTGCCGAGGGGTTAGGCCGCTGCTGGGGCCAGTGAGGCCGGCATAGGAGCCTGCCGTGAGGCAGGGCCGGTACTGGGGCCTCCGAGGCCAGGATAAGAGCCTGCCGAGGGGTTAGGCCGGTGCTGGGGTCAGTGAGGCCGGCATCGGAGCCTGCCTTGAGGCATGACCAGTGCTGGGGCCTCCGAGGCCGGGATCGGAGCCTGCCGAGGGGTTAGGCTGGTGCTGGGGCCAGCGAGGCCGGCATTGGAGCCTGCCATGAGGCTAGGCCGGTGCTGGGGCCTCCGAGGCCGGGATTGGAATCCTGCCAAGGGGTTAGACCGGTGCAGGGGCCAATGGCCAGCATCGGAGCCTGGCGTGAGGCAAGTTCACTCCTGCGGCCTCCAAGGCCGGGACCAAAGCCAGCTTAGGGGTTAGACCAGTTCAGGGGCCAGCGAGACCAGAACTGGGGCCTCCCATGAGGCAAGGCCGCTGCTTGAGCCAGCGAGGTCTGGATCAGTCCACTGAGTAGCCAGACCACTATGGGACCATCAAGAGTGGGATTGGTACTTGCAACGCAGCATGCACAGAGAAATATCGCAGAAAATATAAATCAGACGCTTCTCTTAATCAGCAATAACTAGGAGGAAAAGGGCAACAGGAAGAGGTTGAGCTATAGAAAGGGCCCTATAGTGAAGCAACTAATGTGACCAATCAGAGGGTATGTAATACTGGAGGACGGAGCCTCTTTAAAACGCAGGAGGTACATAAACAAATGTATCAAAGTAAATCACCAAAGAAGTGTGGGATGGAGGGAGGGGGAGGGAATGGGATGGGGGCTGGAGGAGGGCTAAATGGATGATGTGTGCTTGTATATCCTCTCAAGTCTTGTACTCCAATGTGATTGATATATGACTACAATGCACCAATTTAAAAAATAAATTAATAAAAAAAGTCTTAAATAGATCACTTATATAATCTATTATATATGTGTATACTCTATTATATAACAAATCTATTTTGCTGAATGATATATCATAAATATTAAGAATCTTTGAACAAAAAGATATAGTTCCTACAATGATGAATTTTCAAATTATTCACACATATTAGTGAGAAATGAACCAATATTGGCAACATTTTTAAAAGGAATGAGGTAACAGTTGGTCTCAGCAAAAGTAAAGTTACTGTATAAACTTTAATTTTTCATCCCTTATTTTTCTATGATTCTATGAGTTATATTATTATATATTATATGAGGAATTCTTATATTCTCAAACATTATAGATCATTTTTATAATCTATTATATATGTGTACACTCTATTTTATAACAAATCTATTTTGCTGAATAGTATATCATAAATATTTAACTCATTTTCATTAATTTACGCTGTATTTAATTATTATCTTTATCTTGGTTTCCTTGGGGTTGCTATTTCTCTTTTACTATGGATAAAATGTACAAAATGAAAAAAATTAAGTCTATGAATTTAGATTTCATTTTAGCTTTGGACATATGCTATACATTTTAATATGTAGTGTTCTTATTTTTATTAATTTAAAAATAATATGAAAAGAAAAACGTGCCCTTTGACCTACTTGTTTGCTGGAAGATTTCTTTTGAACCCAGAAGCATTCTACCTCCGAGCTATACCCCCAGCCCTATTTTTTATTCTTTATTTTTGAAACAGGGTCTCACTAAGTAGCTGAGACTGGCTGGGGACCTGTGAGCCTCCTGTCTCAACCTCCTAAGTACTGGTATTACCAGCATAAGCCACCTTGCCCTGCTGGAAGAGTATTTTATAAAATGCTGAAACCATGGCTTCAATGTTTAAGCTTTAGGAGGAAAGAAAACATTTAGTTCTTAGTGAAGCATTATATTAATAGTCTGGATCAGGAACAATGAGAGAGAGCTGGGCAGGAGAATGAATGCTTGCTCAATAAAGGACTTTAAAATAGGCTAGAGAAGGATTCTCAGCAAGAGGTTTTTAAATATTTGAAAAAAGTAAAATTTGTATGAACAGATACATGTTGGCAATTCACAAAACATTCAAAATTAGGTTTTGATTTTCTAAGTATGTTTTCCAATGTTTGACTCCAGGTATCCTAATACATTTTTAAAGTTTATTAGTAGCAGTGATTATATTATCAATTAACTATATTAATTAACAGGAATAATTTGTAATGCCTATAAATTGAATTCATGAAAAACAATCACTTTTGTGTTTATTTTTCTTTTACTTTCTTGTATATTTCTATTAAATTAAGATAATCTTTTGCTAATTACTAATGGTTTTTTAAGTAGATTTCAGTTATTTTGAATTCCTAATAAAATAAATTCCCTATTCTAAGAAAAAAAAGTTTCTTGGTGTAGGGATATTGGCTTTAAAACTTCATTACAAATTTCCAGCTTTATTGCATTGTGGATAGGAATTATTACTAATTTCTTTGTTATTTAGTGCATGTAAAATTTTGATAATTTTTCTATAAACACTTTAGAATATTATTTATTTGAAGATAAAGGACTATTGTATCAACTTCATTCAATTATGTGAACTGAAATCAAGGAAGTTACTTGGAAAAATCATAAATTATGAATTTTAGTTTTGGTTTAATTATTCAATTACAAAGAATTTCACTTAATATTATTGCCTAACTCTGAATTTGTACTAAATTCAAATACACATGAAAAATAAAACTTTCACAAGATTTTGAAACAATTATAAAGCACATACTAGTAATTAAGAATTACCTCTAAAAGAGTAGCTAGAAACAGTTTAATTTACTATACTTAAATATATAAATCTTATTGGTAGACTTAAAAATATGCTACGAAACTAAAATATTTCAATGCTGACTGTCCCATAGTTAGCTGTCTTAATACAAAGGAAGACAGAATTTTTTTCTGTTATAAAATATTCAGGTACACATTTTTCTGCTTTAAAATAATGAATTAGATTGCCAGTTACCATTAAGCTCAAACTTTGCTTACACTACAAGCCCTATGGTGGTTATTTATGAGCCAACATGACTTGAACTTTCATAAAATAAAGAAGAGTCATAAAAACAGGAATGGACTCCTCATAGGGTGAGGATGGATAGGATAATTGTTGGCAACACATTTGTTTTCCTGGTGATAGTTAATACCATCTCTTTTGCACCACATTTACACACATATAGTCTACAGAAAGAAGATTTGATGGGCGAGTGGACCTACACCACACACACACACACACACACACACACACACACACACACTTTAGATTACTGATTTTGCATAATTTCAATTCTCATTTTGTCTGCTCCTGGTGGTCTTTTCTCGTTGCCATGGTGATGCAGGAGACGGAAACAACACCTACTAAATCACCTACCGTGGACAGTGAGCTTGGTTCTCAGGCTGCTGGACCCTGCCGCGTTGGCCGCCAGGCACGTGTAGTGGCCAGCGTCGCCGGGCAGAGCAAACGCTATCTGCAGAGCCCCGGAGCTGAGGATGCGCTGGCGGACAGATTCCACCACCGCCTGCCCGTCCTTCTGCCAGGTGACATCGGGCGGCGGGAGGCCCTCGGCCTCGCACAGGAGGGTGATGGGCTTGTCCACAGCAATGACATGCTCCTCTGGACGAGTGTTAATGACTGGAGGAACTAAAAGATACAAAGTTCAGCGTCATCTGCAAAGCATGAGTGTACAAATTGTACATCGCTGCTCTGGCAAAGTCAAGTAATGTGTGTGCCTGGGGGGGCGTACTGGGTTTGAACCCAGGAGCATTCCTCTGAGCTACACCCCCAGCCCCATAGTATTTTAATATTTAAGTTTTGAACCAGGGTTTCACTAAGTTGTAGAGGGCCTTGCTAAGCTGCTGAGGCTGGCTTCCTATCTGTGACCCTCCTGTCTCAGCCTCCCAGGTACAGGTGTGCATGCACTACCACGCCTTGCTAAAGTACTGCTAATAACAAAATTCTCACTTTACCATCTCATCAAGCAGGGCGCACTGCCTTCTTTATTTTGTTAAATTGGAACATTAAAGTCACTGAGCTATTTCAGAAAAGTAGTCTATAAACTAAATAGAAGGGCGATAGCCAACTTAAAATGAGGAGATAAATATATTCATAAAGGCATACATGACTAGAAAATTTAGGCTGTATCAACAAAAGTTTTCTTTAATAGACATAAATTGTGTGATTCACTTTAGTTGTTTAAACTTCCAAAATAGATCCCTTCAATTTATGGAATATATTCTATTGCTCAAAAGTACTCTTGCTTGTGTATTTCCTTCAGAGCTTAGCATACGTCTCATACACTGTGACAATATTTATAAAGTATTATTTGAAGGAATGAATAAGTGAGTACCTCATGGAAAATAGTTATGTAAGTAAAAATTTTCACACTTCAGAAACCAATGAAAAGGCTTATGATGAGAATTGTTCTTCTAAATATTTATGGTGGGGTGATCACAACTTAGGTATTGGTCTGAATATTCAATAGAGCCTTAAATCATCCACCATAAAAAGACATATGAAAGCTGGGGGTGGTGGTACACACCTTGGTTATAGTACTTGGGAGGCTTAGACAGGAGGATCACAGGTTGGAGGACAGCCTCAGCAATTAGTGAGACTCTAATGAGCCTATTGAGACCATATTTCAAAATAAGAATAAAAAATAGGGCTGGGGTTGCAGCTCAGAGGCAGAATGCCCCTGGGTTTATTTCTAGTACCAAAAGAGATACATAAAATAATGATCAATATTCATGCCAAGATTATTATTTTTATATTTTTATATTTATTTATTTATTTATTTATTTTGGTGGTACTGGGGTTTCTAGAAACCCTTCTATCTCCGGGTTACACTCCCAGACCTATTTTTATATTTTTTATTTGGAAACAGGTCTCTTAAGCCAGCGAGGCTGGCTTTGAACCGCCTGGATCCTCCTGTCTCCACCTCCCAAGCAAGGGGATAACAAGCATGTGCCACCACGCCCAGCTTCATGCTAAGATTATTTATAGTAACCTAAGTAAGGTGTTCAAATTTGTTCTTACCATTACGTATATATCTGTAAAAAGAGTGTATTTAAAATTTTTCATGCCTCTAAAGCATGCAATTATGTCTGGTTGCTTTGGGGCTTGTTTAGATACTTTTCGTTATTCAATGTGTTTCTCTCTTAAATTGCTCTTAAATTAATAATTTTAATAATTTGATAAATAATCAGAAACTGTTCTTTTCTATGACCTTGATGTTGATGAAACAGGCCAACGCTTTGGATCCTAATCCCAAGAAAAGCCATTAAACTTTTTTCCTTTATAAAGGTAATGGCTAAACAAATAGGCTATTGCAATCTAAGAATGCTGAGAGCTCCAGAGGAAAGACGGCACAATCATTTTAGGGATACGAAGACTTAGTCTACATTGGTACACACATCTTTGGAGACATCAATGAATTATATAGATACCTTGGACATTTATTTATTTATTTATTTATTATTTTTTATTTTTTTACCTTGGACATTTAACTTGATTTTTCCCA
Organism: Muscardinus avellanarius; assembly: GCF_963383645.1. Classification (NCBI taxonomy): domain Eukaryota; kingdom Metazoa; phylum Chordata; class Mammalia; order Rodentia; family Gliridae; genus Muscardinus; species Muscardinus avellanarius. The sequence continues at coordinate 101,747,184 of NC_137793.1, forward strand.
GGGCCGTACCAGCTGGATTCTGAGCCACACACATATAAGTACCAGCATCCTCCCGAACGGCTCTGGAGATCTGTAAGCTACCACTTGGAAGAACTGCGTGGCTTTTGCCTACATCATAGTTACAAAAGCAGAGCAAAAAGAAATTTTATTTTCACTTAAATCATACTGACTTCTCAATTATGAAACGTTGAACACACCGTGCTTTTCTGGAGAGAAACAGTGGTAGGTACCTGAGGTGATCACATTGAGGCCTTCTTTTTGCCAAGTAATGAAGGGCCTGGGTGTCCCTGCTGCTTCGCATGGCAGTGAAATGGGGTTGTTTAGAATAACGTCTAGCTCACTTGGCTGCGGCTGAATGGCTGGAGGTTCTGTAGAAGCCAATTAGCAGAAAGAACAGCACTAGTTAAAGGCAGAAATGTCTACCAGCGCGGTGAGCGGAAGCACCCCAAGTCTACCATTCCGCAGGGTCAGTGATTTGATTGTCCAAGAATGTGAAGCTGGGCCACATTTACTTCCTTTGAGTGAGCTATGCTAGAGTTTACATAAGAAGAATTTACATAAGAAGAATTTCATTGGAAGACTAAATAAATTATACAAATAAAATAAATTATACAAATAAATAAATAGCAGAAATAAATTATACAAATAGCAGAAATAAATTATATAAATCCAAGAAGAAAATAATTTGGGGATTCTTTGTGGTTTATCATCTGTGTGTCTTTAAATTCTCTTGAAAAATATCTTTCCAGCTTTCATCTACTGAGAAATTGTTGTGGCTTATAGGCTAGACAGTATTATCTTTAAGATTAAACATGATTTAAATACCCCAAAGAAATACTCCTTCAGGAAGGTTTTCTTTTTGTTATATGCCTCCATCTATCTATCTATCTATCTATCTATCTACCTATTATCTATCTAATCTTTTGTGATGCTGAGGACTATCATCTATCATCTATCTTACCTAATCTTTGGTGATGGAGGCATCTATCTTATCTATCTAGCTATCTTTGTGATGCTGGGGACTCTATCATTTATCTATCATCTATGTATTTTTATAATGCAAGAGAGACTATTTTGGTGATGCTAGGGATCTATCTATTTTTGTGATGCTGGGGACTCTACTTATGATATGTTTTATCTATCTATCTACCTATCAATTGTCTAATTTTTGTAATGCAGGAGACTTTATTTTTGTGATTATAGTATCTATCATCATCATCTATTTTGTGAAGCTTGACAAGTACTCCTCCACCACTTCGCTATGCTCCCATACCGCATACTGCCCAGTAAGCTTTTTTTTTTTTTTCTTTCAGGTCTGGGGATGGAACCCAGGGGCATTCGCCCTCTGGACTACACCCTCTGCCCTATTTTTTATTCTTTATTTTGAAACCCGGTCTCACTGAGTTGCAGAGGGCCTAAGTAGCTGACGCTGTCTGCGAACCGCAATCCTCCGGTCTCAGCCTCCCAAATGTTAGGATTACAAGCGTGTGCCACCATACCTGGCTCCAGTAAGCTTTTAATAAGAAAAATAACCACACATACCTTGGACATGAAGGGTCACATGTCGGTGTGCGGATCCTGCTGCATTCCTAGCAACACAAGTGTATCTTCCGGCATGGTTTAGCTGGGTGGCAGATATTTCAATTGCTCCTAAATAGGAAAAAGATTTAATTTATACCACATGTGGGTTTTTCTAGTTCAGTGACATATGTCCCCTCATTTCTGGGTTTTCGGTACATAGCACAGTGATGCTGGGCTTATATGCTCATACATGTATCCCCAGAAGTGCCCAACACAGTTCTTGTGCATCGGTGTGTGGTACTGGTGATTGAACCCAAGGGGATTCTACCTCTGAGATGCATCCCTGACCCTTTTTTATTTTTATATTTGAAAACAAGGATCTTGTTAAGTTACTGCTTGTAGGCCTCAAACTTGTAATCTCCTATCTCCCAGTGCTGGGATTACAGGTATGACAACCCCTCCCCACTTACTTAAACTCACTCAAATGTACAATTCAGCTGTACAATTACAGGCAATGCACACCTGTAATTTCAGTACTCAGGAGGCTGAGACAGGAGAATGAAGGATTTGAGACCAGCCCCAGCAATTTACTGAGACTCTCAACAACCTAGCCAGGCCTTGACTAAAAACATATAATAAATGGGCTGAGGGTATAGCTCAGAGATGGAATGTTTCTGAGTTCAGTCCCCAGTACTACACACACACACACACACACACACACACACACACACACACACTCACACTCAAATATACAATTCAATGATTTGTAGTGTGTTTAAAGAGTTATATAATGATAATTATAATCTAATTTTAGAAAATTTCTATACTCCCCACTGCCAATCCCAGCTATAGGCCATCACCAATTTACTTTCTGTCTCTACAGATTTGTCTTTTTCTTTTTCTTTTTTTTCTCTTTTTGTGAAACTGGAGATAAATCCCAGGGACATTCTACCTCTGAGCTATACCCCCAGCCCTATTTTTATTTTGAAATAGGGTCTCACTAAGTAGCTGAGGCTGGCCTCGAACCCGTGATCTTTCTGTCTCGGCCTCCCAGGTACTGGGATTCCAAGCTTGCTCCACTAGACCTGCTCCAGATTTGTCTTTTCTGAAAGCTCCATGTAAGTAGAGTCATACACTCTGGTGTTTCTGTCTGTCTTCTTTTACTGTGAGCATAATGTTTTTGTAGCATATTTCAACATTTGGCATTCTTTTTACGGCCAAATAGAATTGCATTTTGTGGACATACCACCTTTTGTGTATCCATTTGCCAGTTGAACATATGAAGTATTTCCACTTTTTGGCTATTGTCACTGATACTATATGAACATATGCATACAAATCTTTATGTAGACATAATTCCACATATCTTGGTAGACAGCTCACAATAGTTAATGGATTATGGTAACTGCTTAACATTTTTTTCTTTTTTTTCAACACTGGGGATGGAACCTAGGGCATTTTACCTCTGAGCTGCATCCCCAGCCCTATTTTTTATTTTGAAACCGGATCTCACTGAGTTGCAAAGGGACTCACTAAGTAGCTGAGGCTGTTCGTGAACTGTGATCCTCTGGTCTCAGCCTCCCAAATGCTGGGATTACAATTGTGCACCACCACGCATGGCTACTGCTTCACATTTTGAGAAAGCTCTAAACTGTTTTTTTTTTTTTTAGCACGATACTTAATGATTATATGTCAGAAGGTAGTTAGCAGATATTTTATGTTTTTTAACATATGAATTTATTCATTTTTATTTTTTGTTATTTATTTTTTTAATTCTAAAATTGTCTATTGGTGCATTGTAGTCATACATCTTAACGGAATACAAGATGGTGGAGACATACATGCACACATCACCCAATTAGCCCTTACCCAATTCCCACCCCATTCCCTCTCTATCCCTCCTTCTCATGCTTGGCTTAGTGATTGACTTTGATATGTTTGTTGAAGTATATCATGTGCATTGGAGAATTTCCCTCTTCCTTTCTCCCATCCCCTCAGGTCGCCTTATTTGCTCATCTATACAATATCCTTCATCATCTAGAGTTCCTCCTATGACTTATTCTCCCTAACTTTTGTATATTAGAGAGAGCATCCGATTTCATATTTTTTGACTGACTTTTATCAGTATCTCATATTTTAATATTTTCATTTTTTTATTGGTGCATTGTATTCATACATCTCAATGGGGTACAAAATGGTGGAGACATACATGTACACATCACCCAATTAGCCCTTACCCAGAGATATTTTATGTTTTGAGTTGCTGAGATAGCCAAAATAGTTTGAAAGGTTTCTGAGATAGCTACAATATTTTGCCTGAAAAGCAAAATTGCATCCTGAGAACAAGTCTTCCATATTTCCCCTTTATTAAATAAATACATAAATTCTCTTAGGATAATATGCATGTACTTCTGAAGCCCCAGGATACTAATTGCTATTTTATTGTACGTCTAGTGTACCTTCTTAGTGCAGAATAAGTTTTTAGAAATACAATGTGAATTGCCTCTACTTTCATTTACATAAATTATTCTCTCCTCCTTAATACCTTAAATTGTATAAATGAGGTTATTACCACTGTCAAAAAGTACTTAGTATCCAGACTTTCCTGTCCTGTCAAAATATAAAAACCTTGAATGCAAGTATCCTGTCATTTTTAAAGTCTCACAAACTTACTAGAGTGCATAGGTTGTCTTGGGTCTTATTTTTTTTTTTAATAAGCATTTTAGCTGGGCGTAGTGGCACATGCTTGTAATCCCAGAATTTGGGAGGCTGAGACAGGAGGGTCACAGGTTCGAAGCCAGCTTTGACAACTCAGCAAGGCCCTCCACAACTTAGTGAGACAGTTTCTCACTAAGAAATAAAATAAGAAATAAAATAAGAAAGTAAAATAAGAAATATATAAAAATATATAAAAATATATATAAAAATATATAAAATAAATAAGAAATAAAATAGGGCTGGGGATTTAGTGCATAGGTAAATGCCTCTGGGTTCAATCCTTGGTGCCACAAAAAATAAATAAATAAAATAAACATTTTATTTGGACAATGGAAAAATGTCATTCACTCACAGGCAAGGAGAGAATTTGCTGAATCTTAGTTTTAGTATATATGTTCATATAGCCCAGCGATCACACTTATTGTATTCAGATCAATTTTTTTTTTGGTGGTACTGGGGTTCCTGGAAGCCCTTCTATCTTCGGGCTACACTCCCAAACCTATTTTTATATTTTTGAAACAGGGTCTCTTACGCCAGCGCGGCTGGCTTCGAACCTGCGCGATCCTCCTGTCTCTGCCTCCCAAGCGCGGGGATTACAAGCGTGCGCCACCACGCCCGGCATATTCAGATCAATTTTAGATAAAATTTATTTTTTCCACACTTCTTTTTCTCTTTTTTTCTTTGTACCCCTTCCTGCTCCAATTTTATTTTTTCCAGAGGCTTATGTTTAGAAATGCAGGCAGATTTCATTTTTAAGTAAAATCCTTGTGCAACAAAAGACCAGATAAGGCTAACCACCAGTAATGAACTAAATAAACATACATGAAATTACTGAGCGTAATCTTACCTGAGGACAGAATTCGATAGCCATCTCCCCTGGGAAGCAGCCTGATACCATTTTTGGTCCAATGAATGGAAGGAGATGGGACTCCTGATGCACTGCAGGTAATTACTGCCGGGGCCTGTCTGGTGACCAGGAAGTCTGTAGGCTCATCGGCTATAGAAGGTGGAACTAAAACAACAAAAGAAAAAAGATGCATTTTCAACCCTTACACCTTTCCAAAGCCTTTTTATGTGCCTCCTCCTCCTCGGGCTCTGAAAGTGAGGGTAAGGTAAGTAGAAAAGGAAGCCCTTCTGTGAAGTGGAACCACGGAGCCATAGCGGTGCAGCTTCTAGCCACTCACGAGCCAGCTCTACCTTGGACAGTGAGGTCCACGGTCCTCTCATCTTCTCCCACCTCGTTGGCCACGGTGCACTGGTAGCTTGCAGTGTCATCCACTGAAGGGGAAATGACAACGAGTGAGCCCGAAGAAAGGAGCCTGGAAGAGAGATTTCAAAGCAGGAGATGCAGTATGTCAGTTTCCACGTGGTTTCCAGTTGCTTCACCGTGGAGGGGGATGGAGCTCCTCCCTCATGGTTAAAATGAGCATCATTTATTGGATGCAAACGTTTAGATGGAAAAGGTCCTCACACTTGATAGTTATGGGAAGCAGTGGGCTGGCAGGACTGTTGGAAGAGACGATCTTGCGTTTTCTGAATGTGTCTATCATGATCTACCTTGCTCAACTAGGAGAAACGCAAAATAAGGTGGTGGCAGCCACATTTATTTCTGGCCCCATCTCAGATGCTTTGCATAATTGGTCTCCAAGTGTCACGATGATTTTGTTGACATTAGTGTAACCAAAGGTCTGTCTGTTTCACTCCTTCCATACTTCTTTACACATCTCCTTACAAGTAATGGCTACTTGGAGATGGATAATATATATGTATGTGTGTACACATACAAACTTATAGATATAGCATACATACACACATAGAATATATATATATATATACTGTATAACACATGCAGTATGTATGTCTGTATATCCCTGCAGTCTTCTTCTTAACCTTAAAGCAATTCAAAACTAAGACAGTCTGGGTCACTTTGAATTTTTAGGAAGTTTAGTAGATACACATATATGATCTAAAGTCAGTTAAAACTGAAGTATCTATTTTCTTACTTCAAACTATGTACTGATGGGATATGAATGACGTGGCTTCATGGAGACACATACTCAGCGTGGTCTTTAAATTTGCTTTCCACACGAAGTACTTTTAAGTCACTGCCCAAAATTAAGAGAGTGAGAAAGGGAAACATGATCGAATCTCAATGAAAGCATTCATAATTTCATATTGTCTTGTAGATCAGAATTTTTTTTTCTCAGAGTCCTGTGAGAGCATTTGTTTTTAGTGATATGGAGTATCCTTTGACAGGATAACTGTATTAGTTCAACAGAGACACAAGAAATGATGCTCACCTAAGCCCTCAGAAATTCTTGGTGATTTAAAATTTAGTCTTTAAAAAACATACATTACCATGTTATGAGCTATGGCAGTAAAGCTGAAGAAATTTACAGAAACCAAGGAAATGCTATTTTTCCTCTTCACTCAAGCTACCAAATATCTAAACTCTATTTCAAAGTATAACATTTGACTTTTGTTCTAAGCTATGTATTGTGTTTATTTTTACAGAGTAATTTATATTTTATATCAAATGATGTTATCCTTTGTATAAAACTCTAAATGGTGCTAAACAAATAAAATAGGACAAAAATCTGATCCTATAGACCTCATGGACGGTCATTCACAAGGCTTGTGTGTAGAAGAGTTGCATCTATAATGAAGAAAAAGATTTGAGGCTAGAAACCTAATTCCATATTGAGGAAAAAAGATTATCTAAACACTAGCTAAGTATGACTTTGTATACTGTGCTACCTTTATTGATAGTTTTTTTTCTGTGTGTGGTTCTGGAGTTTCTGGAAGTCCTTCTACCTCTGGGCTACACTCCCAGACCTATTTTTATACTTTTTAAATTTAGAAACAGGGTCTCTTAAGCCAGCTCTGCTGGCTTCGAACCTGCAAGATCCTCCTGTCTCCGCCTCCCAAATGCAGGGATTACAAGTGTGTTCCACCACACCCGACCTTCACTGATAGTTTTAAAATATTGGTTCTTTTAAAAAATTATGTGTCTAAATAATAAGTGGGATTACTCAGTTAAATTATCTTTACCAAAACATGTTAAGTGAAATGAGTCAGGCAAAGAAAGACAAATTCTTCATATTTCTACTTAAATGTGGAGGATAAAAATGTTGATCTGATAAAAGCAGAGAAGAGAATAGTGGTTACCAGAGCCCGAGAACGGAGCTAGGGAGGGTGCAGAAAGAGACTTAATTAATTGAATGTTTCAGAATAACTAGTAGAGAGGATTTTTTTTTTTTTGAGACGTACGGGGGATGAAACCCAGGGGCAGTCTACCTCTGAGCTACCTGCCCAGCCCTATTTTTTATTTCTTTATTTTGAAGCAGGGTCTCACTGAGTTGCAAAGGGCCTCACTAAGTAGCCGAGGCTATCTGTGAACTGCAGTCCTCCTGTCTCAGCCTCTCAAATGCTGGGATTACAAGCATGTGCCACCACATTTGGCTTACTAGCAGAGATGATTTTGAATATTTCCAACATAAAGAAGTCATATGCAGTTAAGTGTGGGGGCAGAGGCCTGTAATCTCAGTGATTGGGAGGCTGAGATAGAAGGATCTCAGGTTCCAAGCTTCACAGTTTAGTGAGGCTCTCAGCCTCAATAAATGAAAATAAAATAAGGCCGGGCATGGTGGCGCATGCTTGTAATTCCCGCGCTTGGGAGGCTGAGACAGGAGGATCATACAGGTTTGAAGCCAGCCTCAGCTGGCTTAAGAGACCCTGTTTCCAAATAAAATATAAAATAGGTCTGGGAGCGTAGCCTGGAGGTAGAAGACCCTGAGTTCCATCCCCAGTACCACCAAAAAAAAAAAAAAAAAAAAAACCACCAAGAAAAAAGAAAAGAAAAGGAAATAGTGCTGGTGGTATAGCTGGGAGGTAGAATGCTGCTGGGTTTAATCTCCAGACACACACACACACACACACACACACACACACACACACACACACCATCTGTGCCTGAGGGAAGAGTCATGCCAATTATCCTGATCATATCATCACACATTGTATACATGTGTTGAAACATCACACTGTACCCCATAAAAATGTACCATTACTAGGTGTCAATTAAAAATGAGAAGATATTTAAAAATAGGCCATTCTTACCTGTATGAATTCTGGTTTTGATCCACATTCAGAAGATGCCCATTTTTTCTCCAGGTGACTGACGGCTTTGGAATCCCAGTGGCCTCGCACGCCAGGGTGGTTTGGACATTTACAGTTACAGTTATGTTGGTGGGACCCGGAGCAATAGACGGAGGAACTAAAACGACATCACCGAATAAGACGGAAACACGTTCAGCAACTGGTACACCATTGGGAGTGAACTGCTGAATGAAATTACTAAGTGCTAACTGGCCCCCCAGTTATGAAGACAGCCAAACCCTAGGAATTTAACTTGTGCTGGGTGATATTAACCATGGTGAGGAAAAAAACGTGAGTCTTGACTCTGCATCTGACAATGTGAGATGCTTAAATAGCCTCTGATGACAAGTCTTCATGAGCTCACTAGTAAAGACTATTCACAAAGCATCGGGCCCAAGGTCTGGATATTGTTTGTAAACATATATTTACCATGGACCTGTAAGTCTATCCGCCTGCGGTCTGTGCCGGCAGCATTGGTCGCCATACACAAATACCGCCCGGAGTCTGTGACGTGTGCTGCCTGAATGTGAAGTAAGCCATTTTCCAGTATGGAGTATCTACAAAAGAGAACACGGTGAGGTCTCCTGAGTCAGCCTGTTTTGCTCACTCACATTTTGACCAGGGGCAATTTTTAAGTCGGTGAAGTTCCTTTGTAGTCTCTTTTCCTTCTGTTTTGGATGACCTGTGTTTACAGGTGGAAGAAAAGGGTACAGAGCAATCTTGAATGATCTTGAATGATTATAATCATTAGCCAGACAGATAGCATAGGAATTATGCTTTTAAAATACTAAATTTTCGCACCAGGCGTGGTGGCGCACGCTTGTAATCCCCGCGCTTAGGAGGCGGAGACAGGAGGATCGCGTAGGTTCGGAGCCAGCCGCTCTGGCTTAAGAGACCCTGTTTCCAAATAAAAATATAAAATAGGTCTGGGAGTGTAGCCCGGGGGTAGAAGGGTTTCTAGGAACCCCAGTGCCACCAAAAAAAAAAAAAAAAAAAAAACCTAAATTTTCTATGACTCTCCTATGTGAAAGCTAGAGAGTAATTGGATTCAAGAGGAATTGAGGCAATGGAGGAGGGACCCCAGTGGAGTAGGGGAGGTGGTCTAGGGCAGGGTTCTGGTGGGGAAGGGAGGATGACGGAAGGAGACACTTGCGTTGACCTTCTGTACACAGGTGAAATTACCAATGCCAATCTTAATATCACGTATGGGGAAGAGGAGGGAGTCGCTATCATCAGTAAGTGTGAGACTACAATGCCCCAATAAAAATATATATAATAACATAAATGTTGGACAGAGCATTAAAAATACTCAATTTTGATTCTTATATTAGGGTGAAGAGACCAATTCTTAACATTGCGAGACCCCAATGAGGCATTAGAAAAAGAAGTAAAGATTTCCATTCCCATTCTTCTAGTATTCTTCCTCCTTTCCATGGTTACCTTGCATGATTCCCAGATAGAACTGCTCCATCCTTTCTCCATGTTATCCTCGGGGTCGGCACACCCTCGGCGGAGCATTCCAGTGTAGTTGACTTATTTAAGAGAGTGACAAGATTCTGGGGGCCACCCTTAATATTTGGAGGGACTGAACGAGAGATCAAGATGGAAACATTCAGTCAAACTCAGTAACATAGCCTGCCCCAAGAGCTTGAAGTTGCCCAGGGTCTAGCTGTGTGTGTGCACATATCTGGGCTCGTATAAATAAAATGGAGGTTTAATTCCTGAAGTCCTGCTTGAGATACTCTGTATCTCGAGGGAGGAGAATTTTTAAATCTTCGATATGGTATATGAATCTGGCTCTCTGTGTAAGGAGGCTTGAATAAAAATCAGCTCTGGTCTGATGCAAATTAAAGATGATATTTCTTATTCTCTTTGGCCAAATAATGGTCCGAGAATGTTAACACTGGCACCACTTCACTGTAAATGAAGTACAGAAAGTGGTCCATTTTAATGAAAAGCACATCTGTGATTCATCATGCATGTCTCAGAACATGCATTTTATTAATCACCCAGTTCATGTGGGAACAGAAAGTCTAAATTTTAATTTTTGTATTAGAAACATTAGTCGTGCGGGTCACCCAATAGCCTATAAATTTTCATATACTTACAGTCCCAAAGGGACTGTTTTGGGGAAAAGTCTTTATTATCTTCCTGAATTTTGGCAAGTTTTGGCATTTAGATATCATATTTAAGAAAATTATAATACTATGGCTTATTTAAGAAGATTACCGCCCTATACACACATACAGTATACTCTCAAGTCACCAGCAATAAAGGTGAATGAAATGATGGGCTATTTGTCATCTAGAGAGACATCTATGACACTAAGCATCTGGACCTGCTAATAGCAACTGAAGATATATATATAATCTGTTACACTATTTGTGATTAACTATATTGATCCCCTAGTAATAACTGGAGATAAATTCATATATGTTTATATACCTATATATATATCATATATACCTTCTAAGATGAAGTAATGTAGTCCTAATTATATTTTCTGAAATTGAGTTAATTTGCCATAAAACTCTAATGTAAATACTAAATTTTTTTTTTTTCAAAATAAGTAACCTAACCACAAGGATTCATTCGGTATGCTCATGAAAAAAATCATCTCTCTGAACGCCTGATGTGGAGTAACAAGTACTTTTCCTTACCATTTACAGTGAGAATAAATTCCCTCGTGGTCTTTCCTGCAATGTTGCTGGCAACACAGGTGTAATTGGCCGTGTCTCCGAGATCCGCATTGTTAATCTGCAAGTATCTCCCTCCAGAGAGGACTCTCACCCGAGGTGTTGCCTGGATTCAGTAAGTCAAATTTCTCATTAAAATGTCAGAAAACGGATTCCGACGTTATTTTATAGCGTCCAAAGTAACGGGAATCACCTGTAGAGCCTCTTCCTGCCAACACGCTTCCTTGGCTTTTCCCTCCGATATAGAATCAAAACATCCCTGGGAACTATTTTAAAGAGTACCACTTCTTTCTTTCAGAAAATACATGTATACACCTCTCTCTTTAGAGACAAGTCTATTTTTGCTCCTGCTTCCTGTCCTGTTAACTCCCTGTGACTTGCTTCCTACTTCGACTGCTCTATTAAAGGACCACAGTTCAGAATTTAACCACTTCTGTGTGTTTTCAAAACCAAGGGACGCACCTTGATTTGTGCCTTATGTGGCTCTTAGCCACTCCCTGTCTTTAGCTGGCGTTCAGCTTACTGTGTCTTCCTTCTCAATCCCATCACTCTTTCTTTTTCTTTTGCTCACCTGGTGATTGTCAGTATTGTCTAGTATATATGTATTATTCTCATTTTATTGGTCTTCTCACACTTTGTACTTTCTAGTCAACCTCATACAAATTTAAAACTTCAACACCATGTTGTAGCATAACGACCGTCACATCAAAGATTCTGTCGCCGTTGTTGAGGAAATACGGACTACTTCATCAAAACTCTTTTTGATGAAACGTGAATTCATATTTTTAATGATTTCTGGACTCTCCTTGGATGATATAGAGGTAATTCAAACTCAAAAAACTGATTTCATTTGTTTTCGTCACTGGTGGACTCCCCCTTTCTCAGTACAGACATCACTTGGCTCTATCTGGACTCAGCCTAGACTTCTCCTGTCCTAGACTCCAATGGTCTAGAAAGTGCACATGTGGACCATGAGACTTTGGTGGCAAAGTCAGAGTGTGTAGGACCTTATGAGCTAAGCTCCTGAAATCTATGGGGAACCGTCAAGACATTTTAATCAAGGGTTACTTGCAGTTCCTATGACAGTATCTTTTTCCTTCTTGTAATGGGTTTCTACATGTCATTACCTAGGATTGAAGTCCTTTTTTTCTTTCCACTGATGCATGCCTATTCTGTTTCTCTCTTCCCCCTCTCCTCCCCCATCCTTCTCTCTTTTGTACTGGGGATTGATGTTCCTTACATCAGCCTGGGTTATATGCTTCTCCTCTCTGGTGCTATAAAATTCTACACATCCAGCCACGTGTGGTGCCACACACCTGTAATCCCAATACTTGAGAGGCTGAAATAGGAAGATCTTAGGTTCAAGGACAGCCTCAGAAAGTAGTGAGAGCTGGGTGTGGTGGCGCACGCTTGTAATCCCAGCATTGGGGAGGCTGAGACCGGAGGATTGTGGTTCACAGAGAGCCTCAGCTACTTAGTGAGGCCCTCTGCAACTCAGTGAGAACCCGTTTCAAAATAAAAAATAAAAAATAGGGCAGGGGGTGTAGCTCAGAGGTTGAATGCCTCTGGGTTCCATCCCCAGACCCAAAATAAATAAATAAATAAATAAATAAATAAATAAATAAATAAATAAAAAGTAGCCAGACTCTCAGCAACCTTGCAAGATCCTGTTTCAAAAACAAAAACTTGCTGGGCGTGGTGGCGCACGCTTGTAATCCCCGCACTTGGGAGGTGGAGACAGGAGGATCGAGGAGCCTCACTGGCTTAAGAGACCCTGTTTGCAAATAAAAATATAAAAATAGGTCTGGGAGTATAGCCCGGACATAGAAGGGCTTCCAGGAACCCCAGTACCACCAAAAAAAAAAAAAAATTAAAAAGGGCTGGGGCATGTAGCTTGGAGGTGGGACATCCATGGATTCAACCCCCAGTACTACATACATACACTAAATTCTATACATCTCTCCAACATATAATTTATCAGCATTATCCGTTTTATCATCTTTGGTTTACTTTTGTCTTTTCAGATAGTCTGGGGACTCCTTGAGAATCAAGACTACTGTCAGTAGCAATCATAGTGCCTGGCGTTATAGAAATGGAAGCCCTGGTGGGTTCAGTGATATGTATGAGGACTTGGCATATAGATAGCTCTCAGAACCCAACCTCTTCACGTTCTGTGTTTGTGAGCTTTGGTGCTATTAAGGTCTGTATGTGTTAGGGGACATAATCTTATTATAATTAGCTGTTAGAAACACAGTGTACCATCATAGGTTATGATAACAGGATGAGGAAGAACAAAGAAAAAGAAGAAAAAAAGTAACTATTGAGTTGAGGACAATCAGAATATTGAACACCAAAGCTTTTAGCCAGCCCTGAAAAGCTACCGAAGGTCTTAGGCTGTGATACTCAGACAACAGGGAAACTTTGGAGAACCAGTGACACTGTGTAAGGATTCCAGCCCAAGTACTTGGTATCTAGGGGTACAAATCTTTGGGGTTGCAGCCCAGGTTTAGACCAGGGACTTGGCAAGGCAGATCAGTTTTTTTGAGACTCTGTTGGCTTCTTCCCTCTCAGGTAAAGAATTAGCTGAGAGTTTTAAATTAGACTTTGGCCCATGGGCCCCAGGAGATCATCCACTGGACAATTTCCAGAGAGCCATAAAGCTAACAGCCTATCTTTGACTCATAACTAACTACCAAGCAAAGACAGATTGCTTAGAGAGGGTCCTGTGCCTGCCTCACAGTGCTGAGTAACTGGTAGCCAGATAGATGCTATTTGAGTTTGCCTACCTAGCAAAGGTGTCACAGCTATTTCTGTCTCCAAAAGAAATCTGTAGGGTTTAGCAAAAGATTTACCTGTAATCGTTCTCCATTTTTGAGCCATGTAATCACAGGTGGGGGCACAGCATCCGATTTGCATTCCAACGTTGCTTGTCTGTTCCGGAGCACAGTGAAGTCCTGGGGCTCATCGGTTCCAGCGATATTAGGGGGCACTGGGTAAAAGAACAGACATCAAAGGCTTTCAATAAATGGGAGATAAAATGATCTAACCTGTCTGTGCCCTATATTGTTAGTTTTGCTAGGTGAAATCTAGGGGCATAGACTTCAAACATTACTCTCTTAATTTATACTGTAGATAATTAAACGGTGGATTTTTTTTTACCTTATTTATCCTCTTCACATAGATTAAGTAATAAAATCCTTTCAACAGTTATATTAATGATAGGTAAATAATACAATCAGATTATTATTATCATTTAAAAGGTAAAGAAACTGAAATACAAAGGAGGGATCCCTTAGCCAGTTTCTACGCTTAGTAATAATTTTCTCTGTACATATTAATTAAAATGATCAAAATCTGTAACTGCCCCTCACAACATACAGAAATTTACATACTTTCCTTGACATACAGAAATATATTTTCATGAGATTCTTATATATCAAATTTAAATAGCAATTAATGGCAGGTATAATTTGTGGGGGAAAGACAGGGAGCACTTAAATCACAGACAGTTTGTGCTCCCTAGTTTAGGCTATAAAATAAAATAATAATCTTCTGTTTAGTTTCAAGCAACCTACTTCTTGAAAAATAATTTCAATTTCTATGTAAAAGCAATATTAGATAGAGCTTACTAGATACAAATTTCTGGGAAGTAATTAGGCAATATGTTTAAAAATCCTTAAAAGTGTGCATGCATGCGTGTGTGCGTGTCTGTGTGTGTGTGTGTGTGTGTGTGTGCATGCACACATATATGTCTATAACCAAGCAAGTATACTTGAAGACATTTCTCAAAATAAAGGGAACGGGCTAGCAGTGTTGTCAGTATTTTTAAGAGCATAGAAACTGCACAAATACCCCCAAATACAGAATAAAATAAGTCACTCTGTAATCACTAAAAATGATAATGCTATAAAATATGCTTATTAACATAAAAGCATGTCCATCATACCATTAAGTGAGAAAAAAATCAACTTAAGTACTATATTCTGTATGATCACATTTTTTAAGAGACAGTCTTGCTCTGTTGCTCAGGCTGACCGTGAGCTTCTGGGCTTAAGCAATCTTCCTGCCGCAACCTCCCAAGTAGTTGGGACTACATGTGGCTACATCTGGCTACAATCACATTTTTGTAAAAACACATGTACTGCTTAAAAACATTGGATATTTGTGTGGTGACATTTTGGGTTATTTTTAGTTTCTTTGTTATGATTTATAGTCTAGCATTTTATTTATTTATTTATTTATTTATTTATTTATTTATTTATTGGTGTTACTGGGGTTCCTGGAAACTCTTCTACCTCTGGGTTACACTCCTAGACCTATTTTTATATTTTTTTATTTGGAAACAGGGTCTCTTAAGCCAGGGCAGCTGGCTTCAAACCTGTGCGATCCTCCTGTCTCCGCCTCCCAAGTGCGGGGATTACAAGCGTGCGCCACCACGCACGCTTGTAATCCCCGCTTAGTCTAGCATTTTAAATCAATAATATGAATTATTTGTATGGAAACAAGACAAATATCTCAAAAAACCTCATTGAGCTTTCTCAAAAAATGTTTTGATTAGTCAAATACAGAAGTCAAATTGTCAAAATACGCTTTTCCTAATTTGCAAACATATTTCATGATGTGCCATATTTCATGTGTTACTTTATGTTTTATAAATTATGGCTCCTAATAGAAGTGTGTGTCACAGGAGATGGATTCTGCCAAATTTACCATGCACTCTCACTAAATATTCTTTATCATCATCTCCTGCAGGACTGGATGCCAGACATGTATATCTTCCTGTATCCTCCACCTGAAAGACCCAAATAAGTAAATTAACAAATGTTAACACGCTGGTTTTCAGGATGAGAAATATAATCCACTAGAATGAATGCAACAATTACCATACAAAGAAAAATATTGTTGAGAAAGCACCATAATTAAAACAAACTGTTTAGCCATATGTTAGTAGTCAGATACAAAGACTTGCTTGGCATCTCTATTTATATACAAACCTGTGCTTTCACAGGGTTTCATTAGAGCTAAGAATATAAACAAAAGCAGATATATATATGAGACCCAGCACAACAGACAAGATGGATGCTCAATGTTCATTGGAGAAGTAGATATTCAGTGGTTTAAATTACAGGCTGAAAAGCTCAGGTCTTACCAAAGGCAATTAAATGCTTGTCAAATGAACACATAAATAAAACATCTAGTTATTAAATCAAATACATGAAATCAAATACATCACATCTTGCTGGGCACAGAGGTGCATGCTTGTAATCTCAGTACTTGGGAGGCTGAAACAGGAGGCTCACCTCTTCAAGGCAAGTCTTGAAAACTTAGTGAGACTCTGTTTCAAAAAAAAAAAAAAAAAATGAATGCCGGGCATGGTGGAGCACACTTGTAATCTCTGCTCTTGGAAGGTGGAAACAGGAGGATCGCACAGGTTTGAAGACAGCCTCGCTGGCTTAAGAGACCCTGTTTCCAAATAAAAATATAAAATACAGGTGTCTGGGAGTGTAGCCCAGAGGTAGAAGGGTTTCCAGGAACCCCAGTACCACCAAAAAAAAAAAAAAAAAAATTGAGTTGGGGCATAGCTCAGGGGTAGAATGCCATTTGGTTCAATCCTCAGTATCCACTCTTCCCAAAAAAATCACATCTTGACTCTTCCTTTTATATATATCTTGAAAGAAAATAGTGATATACAGCTATTTGTTTATAAATAGGGTCAGACATTTTTCCTTTCTCATTTTTTTCAGTAAAAATACAAACAAAACATGATAAAATAGTTTGTTTGTTATTCTAGGTTCAACAGAATGATGATCATGAGAACACCACCACCCACGAGTCTACTTTTGTTTTCTTTTGTTATTTTAGCATTTACCCCATGTTTGTGGCACTAGTCTAAGTGTATCATGGTAGACTATGTCTGTAAAGCCCCAGTGTATGAGAGTTAGGTATTGTTATTTTTATCTCCAGTTCACAAAGGAGGGCCTTAAGGAGCAACACCCCTAGCCCTATTTTATTTTTTAAAATTTTAAACAGGGATTCAATAAATTGTGGAGGGTCTCATTAAGCTGTTGAGGCAGGCTGCAAACCTGTCATCCTCCTATCTCAGCCTCCCAAGTACTGGAATTACAGGCATGCGCCACCACACCTGGCTAGGTTTGGCTTTATTAGTAAAGAAGATTGTTAAAAGACATCCCGGACATACCTCTTTTGAACATTTTCACAGTTCAGGTCAATTTCCTTAAACATAAACTAAAAGAACCAGCCAATTTTGTTGACCTGATGATTGTTTGAAAAATGATCATCTCTTTAGACTCCCATGCTTGCTAGTTCATTTTGGAGGTTGAAAGCGCTCTTTGAAGTTTCATATACATGGAAGTTGGATTGCAGTTTGCTAGTGAAGAGCTTTAGGGCAAAATTTAAGAGCTTCAGGAAATATAGTAACATTTAGAGAACTGTGAAAACATGAAAGAGTGATTGAGAAGGTATCTTGTAATCTTCAGAGTTTAATACCAGATATTGCTTCATTTTTTAGTTATGTCTGTGCAGTCATGGAATCCCAGAGGTGATCAACCCTTGGTGAAGTTGCAAAGGTCGAGATGTATTCTGATGCAGACACACAGTTCATTCAACAGTTCTCAGATGTTAGTAAGTGAGAAGTTTAACCTAGGACAAAATAGTTCTATGACGTTTGACACTTACCTGAGCACTAGATATTTGAAGAAGTGTTCCTCCTCCTAGAGTCTGCACCTGATCCGTCTGTAGAAGGGGCCGGCCATCTTTCATCCAAGTAATTTTAGGAGCAGGGATTCCAGAAGCAAGGCAGGCAAGTTCAAGTGGGTTATTAACAATTACTGATATCTCTCCAGGTGCTTCAGACCCATTAATGTGAGGTGGTTCTATTCAGAGAGAATTGAAAGCAATGACAAAACCCCTTGGTGTTTGATAAAACACTCCTGACTAGAATCCCTAAAAAGAAAATTCAACTCAAATTTATGTTTGTCTGATATAAATTAATTAGAACAGGGAAAATGAAACGACCATTCTAGATATCATTCCTCTTTCTATCTGGCATTATTTCATAAGGAACGAAATCATACCTATAAGGGATGAAATAAGTGTCAATCCATTAGAAGATAATTATAGGAGAACAGGTGGAGCTCATTTACTTGGAGGCAGTCTAACTTAACTGTAAAGATTTGTAAACAGTAAATACTAAACCCGTCTTGTCTGAGAGCTAATTAAAATATTAGTGTGATTTTGTACCTTTTAAACACGGATTGATTCTGCAAAAGCAGAGGGTGGATACTAGGGAACTTTTTCTCATCTTTTATCCATCAAAGCATCGAGGGGAAACGATGACTAAACAGAAGGAAAAACCAGCTACATTTGGAGATGGTGATTTTTGCACAAACCGGTTGATTATGTCTGGTCAGGAGTCATCTTCTCTTGTGTAACTTCTACTTCTAAAATTACCTTTCTGAAGAGAATGTTAAAGAATCTAAACACTAGGGGAAAAATTAAGGTTCTGCTGGCCAATTACTCTTAAGTTTAGTCCCTTTAAAAAAGACTCCACTTACAATGACCATTCAGGTTTTCAATGAAAATTTCATAGTTCAAGTTTCAACGTACTGTTCCATCTGGCAGTCACAGTGGCTGCTGGACAGCTCCAAGAGTTAGTCAGGCTTTTTTTTTTTTTTTCTTAAATCAGACACATGGTTTAGCAGTGATTCATAAAAGGGTATTGGGAATCAGACTGAATTTTAATTCTACTACTATTAGTTTAGTAGAATTGGCCAAATTTCCAAGATTGGGATAGTAACATTATTTACTTAATAAGATTGTTAGGTTCTGACAAGATAAGGTATATTTTTCTTTTGGGTTTCGGCACATGTTTTATTTTACAATCAAAGGTCTTTAAAAGTTATCACTACTATAATCTCTATTATAGTTGTTGGTATTATCATTAAAATATGCTTCCTAAAAATTTCTGTTAGCCTTTGTTTCTCTTCTGGAAAAAGATAATATATTAAATCTATCTTCTTTAAGAATTAAAAAGTCAGTATCTCTTGATCATAGTCCCATATAACCTCTTTTTATATTTCCCTTTGCCTTACAAATTGCTGTCAAAATATATTTTAAGTATAGTTTATGATGGCTCTAAGCTGTTTGGGTTCAAAGATTTAATGGCTCCACGTTGCTTCTACATTAAATTAAAGCATCTCATCCTGGCTTTTAAAACTTCTATCACAGCATGGTCTTAATGTACCTTTATAACATCATTTACTGTGTGTGTGTGTGCATGGTGCATTGTGTGTGTGTGTGTGTGTGTGTGTGTGTGTGTGTGTTACTGGGCATTGAACTCAGGAACATCCTTTCTCTGAGTTACACACCCATATTAAAAATTAAAAAATTTAAATTTAAACAGGGTCTCACTAAGTCGCTCAAGGTCTTGCTAAGTTGCTGAAGCAGGTCTCCAATCTGCGGTCCTCTCACCTCAGCTTCCCAAGTACTAGAATCACAGGGATGCGCCGCCACACCCAGAAACATTATCTAACTTTAATATACTTCGGTGTGACCTAGATTTTAAATTAGGCTACTTCTTTCCTTCAACAAACCCAGTCTTATCGTGGTCCCAGTCTCACTTCCTGAGTGTGTCAAGGCACTCTCAAGGTTATGTGAATGACATACATCTGATTTACATAAATGGTAATTCCAAGGCACTTGTCTTGCATGTGCGAAGCTATGGGCTCAACCCTTAGCATTGTTAATTAGAAAAATAAAAGAGCAAAAACCCTACAAGTCCTTCTATGACTTCCTTGACTTAACTGTAAAATGTCTACCTTTTTTTTCTGTTTTGAAGGGTGGTGGTGCTGGGGATTGAACCTAGTGGCCTTCTACTTCAGAGCTACACTTCCAGCCCAATGTTATTTTTTATTTGCTGAGAACCTCGCTGAGACTCTGAGGCTGGCTTTGAAGCAGCAGTCTTCCTGTTTCTTCCTCCCAAGTCCTGGGACAGGCAGGCCCCGCCGTGCCTGGCTGCCTACCCCTTTGAATTCCCATAAGCTGCTTGTGCCGTGTGCAGGCCCTTATCTGATTTTCCATTTCATTAAGGTCAACTTGATTCTTTTTCACTTCTGACCTTCACTGAGGGTCAGCCACAGAGGATACAAAGATTAATTAAGTACAGCCTTCCTCTTCCAAAGTTAACAACTTAAAAAAAAATGTTTAAAACAGCATCAGTGGTAACAACATGATCCCAACTTGCTCAAAGCTGTTTCCGGATCTTCCATGTGTTAAGCAATTGTGAGTATTTTACATTATGTTTGGCTTATTATATCTTATATTGGAGGCAGAACAGAAGTTACCCATACGAGGAAGACTTCAGGGTCTCCAGCCTCGATCTCATTTGAGCTCTGGATTCATAAATGTGATTATCAGACAAACAACCCCATTTGGATATTTAAAATAACACCTCCAACTCAACATACATTCAGACTGAACCTGATGTCTTTCTCCTCTACACCCGGTCCTTTTGCAGTATTCTATGCATCTGTGTGATAGATCTACCCATCAGTTAGTCACATAAGCCAGAAACTAGGAGTCATCCCCGACACCTCCTCCTTCATCACTCCCCTATGTCCAAATCCATCTGACTCCTGATATTAACTTCCAGTAATAGTATTCCTAACACTTCTATCAATAATTATTTCTTTATCTTTTTCTCTCATTTCCATGACTTCAGTCTGAGCTACAACATTATTTACTTGAAATAACATCTTTCTCTTCCTGGTTGTAGGTGTCTACCTAATATTATTTATCCTTTTCTTTCTTATTAACAAATCTCAATTTTGTTGAGGCTAGCAATGTAACTAAACATTATTTTTCTTAGCCTCTTTTCTTTTGTGTATGTGTG
The DNA here is from genome assembly GCF_963383645.1 of Muscardinus avellanarius. Lineage (NCBI taxonomy): Eukaryota > Metazoa > Chordata > Mammalia > Rodentia > Gliridae > Muscardinus > Muscardinus avellanarius. Next base: position 101,768,187 of record NC_137793.1, read on the forward strand.
CAGTACTAGGGACTGAACTCAGGGGCATTCTACCTCTGAGCTTCATGCCCAGTTCTATTTTATTTTTTATTGTGAAACAGAGTCTCGCTAAGTTGCTGAGGCTGGTTGTGAATCGGTGATCCTTCTGTCTCAACCTTCCAGGAACTGGAATTACAAGTATGTACCACTACGATTGGCTTACAGGCCTCTTGATAGAAGATCGAATAGTTGTGGAGATTTTGAGCAATATGATGTGAGTAGTTGTGTTACTGTGGGTCTTCTAAGTAAGTCTGTAAAGGGCAGCCCTTTGGAGAGAGGCCTTTCGTATTTTTCCTGCTCAGCGGTCGCAGGTAGAGCAGCATGGAGTAATGCTGGGGGTGAGAGGACGGCGCACAGTCACCGATCAATCACGATACAAAGGACAAAAGGAGTGCAAATAGCTGAACTGCTCAACAGCTCAGCAGCGGCCTCCCTCCCTCCACACTGCTCGCTCAAAGGGAAGAACAGAAGCCCTATGTGTAGGCTACCATGTTTAGACTCTCTCCTTTTCATAGCTAAACCCAATAATTCCTAATAACAAAGTGGCCTTTTAGAATTATTCTTGTCCTGCTCCAAAGAGATTAATAATTTGTAGCCAGAGTGTTGTCTTCAAGCTACAGAACTTCATTTTATTTCATTTGTTAGAATTTGTTTTTTTGGGGTACTGGGAGGTTCAATGCAGGGGCATTCTACCTCTGAGCTACACCTGCAGCTCTTTTAATTTTTTATTTTGAAACAGGATCTTGCTCAGTTGCTGAGGCTGGCTTTGAAACTGTGATCCTCCTGCCTCAGCTGCCTGGGTACTGGGATCACAGGCGTGTGGCATTACCCTTTTTTTTGTTGTAGGATAGAATAATAATAATAAAAAAAGCTTTCTGATGAGGTGAACAAAGCCCAGCACGTCTTAAACCTTATGACCTTATGAAGCCTCCTGAGAATAATTTTGTGCAATGCTCTTTCTGCTTTTCAGGGTACTGACCACACTGGACTTTTCTCAGGACTGTTAATACACCATGACATCTCTCACCAAGGGACAGAATTTAGTCAATAATAACAATTCCCCAGTAAGGATGTTTGCATCCTGGGTAGCAGCACTTCTTCACGTGAGGAACTTCTGTAAAGTATAGTGGAAGTAATTTTCAATGGATGCCAAAACATTTTTTTCTTCTGCAGATCCAGTTTTCAAATCTGCTCTTTTTAGTTTGCTTTTTGTTTTGTTTTGTGGTACTGGGGATTGAACTCAGTGGTGTCAGACTGCTGAGCAACACCCCCAGCCTTTTTTATGTTATTTATTTATTTATTTATTTTGGTGGTACTGCAGTTCCTGGAAACCCTTCTCCCTCCGGGCTACACTCCCAGACCTATTCTATTTTATATTTTTTATTTGGAAACAGGGTCTCTTAAGCCAGCGCAGCTGGCTTCGAACCAGCGCGATCCTCCTGTCTCTACCTCCCAAGCGCGGGGATTACAAGCGTGCGCCACCACGCCCGGCTAGATTTTGCTTTGAAACAACATCTCACTAGGTTGCCGAGAATCTTGCTAAATTTCTGAGGCTTTCCTCGAACCTTTGATTCTCTTGTCTCAGCCTCCCAAGTACCGGGATTACAGGTGTGCCCTACCATGCCCAGCTTCACATCTTTCTTCGAAAGGCTTAGCCTTATGAACTGTGCAGCTAGGAGGACAGTTCTTCGCATGCACCTTTCTTTTGGTTTACTTCATCCAGAACCATTCTGATCTGTGGCTCTGCTTCTGGATTCTCGAAGTCCTGGAGGAATATTCTCTTTCTTTCTGATTCCAGGTTAGGCCAGCTCCCTGCTGTTTTAGGCCTGGATGAATATATGCTTGTTCAATTCTTTGCTCACTTTGTTACCGGAGGGATGTTTTGGGGAAGTGAAATGTGACCATCACACATTCCTACTTGATTTTTCTTGCCTTTTAATGAGGTGCAAACTCTGTAAAATGTTCCCAAGGCCCTTCAGAGTCTGGCCTCTGCGCATAAATTCCCAGTTTCTTCTTTTCACAGATAGTTTACATGAGTCTGAATGGAGACCTCAAACTCCCATCCTCTCTAGGTGAAGAATGTAGGCTAGAGTCTCTTAACTTTCCACTCACCTCTACTATCGTACCTGTCAGGCTCAGATGTACCCAAGGAGATTTAATCTGGAAGCTATCATCCCCACAGAATGTTATTTCAGCTATTACTCCTCATCACACTCAAAAGTAATAATGACTTGTTCAGAACCCGTGTTTCCGCAGAAACAGGAAGCCCTCAGAAACAGGCTGAGTTTTCATCTTTCTTATTCTGTGATGCAGTTAAGTATCCTTTTCCATCAATTTTCTTTTTTTGTGTGGTGGTGGAGATTGAACCCAGGGGTTTCTACCTCTGAGCTATACGCCGGCCCTATTTTTTATTCTTTATTTTGAAACAGGGTCTCATTAGGTTGTAGATCCATGAGATTTCTACTATCAAATATGCTTTTTAGTTCTTGGAAAATTAAAGCATCAGCTATTCATGGGCTATAAAATTTTTTGCAATGATTAATCTTTTCTTGAGTAGGAGTTTTCCTCTTTTCAGACAGATAAGAGATACAATGATTAACATGATTCAGATGAGAGTAAACCTAGGTGAATCACAAACCTACAGTAGAGTTTTTATAACTTTTGTCCCATAATAAATGATTGTAGGAATTATACTTATAAAACCTTCGTGGTCACTGACTTCCCTATTATTTGTTTATTGGAATGTTTGCATACCTAGGACCTTCAGGATAAAGTGCTTGTTGACTTCTCCAGCATCGTTTGAGGCGATGCAGGTGTATGTCCCTGAATCTTCCGTCTCTGCCTTGATGAGCTGAAGGACCATTCCCTGAGTATTGACAGTCAGATGGGCATCGAGCCCCAGAGGCTGGCCATCTCGGAGCCAGGACATGCTGGGAGTTGGGGTTCCATCTGTGAAGCATGTCATAGAGGTAGAACTGCCTTTGACAATGGTGATTTCCTCTGTCCCCATCGCATTGTCCAGACTTGGTGGTACTATATGGAAAACAAAAACAGGCAAATTTGATAAATTTATTGTAATTTGAGATTAAATAAAAACATTTATATAATTCTATAATGTTTCTATGGTCAATAAAATATATACTTTAGAAGAACATATAGTTAAGCTGGATATGGAGGTGCACGCCTACAATCCCAGCACTTGGAATATCACAAGTTCAAGGCCAGCTTTAGCAACTTAGTGAGATCCTGTTTGAAAATTTAAAAAAATAAATAAATAAAATGGGACTAGGGGAAGTAGAAGGGCCCAGTATCAAAAACGAAAAAAAAGCATGCAATAAAATGATGACTTTACTATATAAACGTCTATTAGTTCTATTATTATCAACCTTTCAAATATTAGTAACGAAACATCAAAATTGTTTTCTTATAGAATATATGACATTTTAAATTTTGATGATTTCTTGACTTCATAGGCTTATCTCTTTAATTTTTTAGAATGTATGTAATAGGTCTAATAGTATATTTTTGATTATTTTATTTAGGGTAAGTAAAATAATATCAAGTTCTTAGGTAAACATAAGTTAAATAGTTACTTAACTGTTCTGAGATGCTCTTGGGGAACAAGAATTGTGGACTAGAAAACCTCAATATTTCATAAATGGAAGGTTTTGAATTCTTTATATATATGTACACATATATACACGGTGATACCTACATACAGGTATATTCATATTTTAAATACTCTAAGTGAACTTCTAATATCATTAGGAAAGATTTTTGACTTTTTATGAAAGATTGGTCTTGTGTCTGGATTGAAATGCTACTTTTAAAAGTTTCTATTTAGTTTAGTGCAAAATTCCAGGTCAGCAACCTAAGTGACTCATCAAATTCCATTAACAGATGAATGAATAAAGTATGGTCTATCTATATAATGGCGTTTTACTCCATCACAAAGAAAAACAGTATTATGTCATTTGCAGGAAAGTGGACGGATCCAGAGAACCTCATGCTACATGAGATCAGCCAGATTCAGAAAATCAAGGGCTACATGTTTTCTCCGTTATGTGGAAATAACAGAGAACATAAGAAAAACAAGTAGCCAATCCAGCAGAACAGTGAGAGGAAATTGGTAGGGGTGTGGGGAGAAGAAGAGAGAGGAGAAATGAAACTCGAGGAAGGAAAAAGACCAAATAATTTGATGTTTGGTGTAGGAAAGTATCACTGCCCATACCTCCAGCGTGGGGGAGGCGGATGGGAAGCAGAGAGAAGGCATGGAGATGCTGTGTGCTACATGAAGAACGCATGGAGATGCTGTGTACTAATGATGTATAACTACAGTGCACCCATAAGAAAATATACCAGATCAGAAGAGTCTTGATAAACAAATGGTAGGTCCAAAAATATCGATCTCCTGGGAGAAAACACATTCCTCCCTAGTTAGCGAGATACTTTTTCACCAATTGTTTTTTGATGGAAGAAAGCCAGACTTCTAAGTCAATTTGTAAAGTTAAGCCCGCTGCATTTCCTGGTAATGTAATGAAGCAGTCAGATTGTCTCTGTGACGTACCCAGCACTTGGAGGCTGTAATGCTTATTATCCACCCCAGCTCTGTTGGAGGCCACACAGGTGTACACGGCGACATCAGACACCTGCGCTCTCACGATCCTGAAAAACAGTGGGACCAAAATGTCATCATCTGGTGCCTTTTAACATGTGCCCGTGATAAACTGGGCATGGTGGCGCATATTTGTAATCTCTACATTTGGGAGGCTGAGACAGGAGGGTTATGGTTCGAAGACAGCCTCAGCTACTTAGTGAGGCCCTTTGCAATTCAGTGAGACCCTATTTCAAAATAAACAACAACAACAACAACAACAAAAGTTGGGCTGGGGGTGTAGCTTGGGTTCCACCCCCAGTACCACACACACACACACACACACACACACACACACACAATATATATATATATATATATATATATATACCCATGAAAGAATTATGATTTACAATCAGATTATAGGAGGTTAATGTTGAGAAATTTTAGTTATGACACTTAGAACCATCTATCACAAAATACAGACATCTCAAATGCAATTGCTTCTACAGAGGCAATTATGTAGTAACAATAAGCCGCTGAAAATGTAACACAGTCCCAAAGGTGAATAAATATAAATACATCTTACTAGAAAATGACATTAGCGTGGGCATTAACAACAAGCTACTGAAATGTTTCAGGGGTGAATTTTTTTCAAATACAGATTATCAGAAATGCTGATATGAGGATCCCATGATTGGAGTGGGCATCTTCTTATGATAATATCATATTTATGCCAAAACAGTAGTTCTTGGAAATATATGTGTGATAAGAAATTCATTTATAAAAAACCTGTCTTATGTAAATGTATTAAAACATGAGCATTTAAGTAAGAATTAAAGCCGGGCATGGTGGCATCTACCTCTGATCCCAGTACTTTGGAGGTCGGGACTGCAGTTTTGAGGAAAGCCTCAGCAAGCAGTAAGACTCTCACCAACCTAGCGAGACCCTGTTTCAAAATAAAAATAAAATAGGTCTAGTGGTGTAGCTTGGGAAGAGAATGCCCTTGAGTTCAATACCCACTACCAAAACATTAAAAACTATTCTAATTACATATTTTTTATCCTCTTTGTACCAAAAATATATTGCAAAAGGGTAAAAACAAATAATGGGAAAGTTTAGGAAAAAGTATTTCATAAGCACTGTTTCGATAAAGGAAAATCAGCTGTTGTATCTGTTCAGGAAGACGCACACAGAAGGACCTGACCTGATAACCTGCCCAGCTGACAGTAACCGAACATGGGAGGAGAGGGGCAGGGGCAGCCCATTCTTCAGCCAGTTAATCTGTGGTGGGGGCGTCCCTGTGGCTCTGCATTCAATATTTATTGAAGTATCCACCAATGCCATCAGTTTCTCTGCTTCTTCTTTATTACCTTTAATCTTAGGTGGAACTATATCATGAAGGAAGTGAGAGAAAGAAAGAGGGGAATGATGTATTATTAGTTTAAATCATTTTAATTATAATTGTCCATATTTTTGCCATATTATCTCTAAAGAAAATGCTGTCATTAGACTAAAAACTAAGTGCTCTGGACACCTGTGGCCTGCTATTTTCTCAAGGTAGCCTAGTAAAAAACGGGTGATATTTCATATTTACCATAGACATTCAAGTTAAATATCCGGTCTTCTTCTCCAGCAGGATTTGTGGCCACACACGTGTATTTCCCCCTGTCAGATGTAAGAGCTCCATAAATGTTTAATGTGCTGCCATCTGCAGTCACCCTGTGGGAAAGATCATAAGCAAGGCGCTGGGATGACTAATGGAAGGGTTAAGTCCTGGCACATTCATTCTGAATTATTGTGTTCCTTCAAAAATACCATCGCAAAATTGCATCTTTATCTTGGATGTAATGGCTTGAATCTACTTCACAAAGTACACAGAAGCCTATTAAAATCACAGCTAGAGAAATGGATGGACATTCCATCCACCAAGGAAATTTATCATTTCCTTAATTAAATAATAATTATACAGTCCATCACCTTTTAATGAGAAAAAAGGGAATTGAACAGAATCAGATTGTGAACTTCTGTATCCAAACTAAGCTGAATTCAATAAAAATTATAAAACTTTCTGCTATGAAAATTAAAGACTGTTACGTTAGATAAGAAAATGAAGAACTTATACGTAAAAAAATCTAGCTATAAGCAACTACTTAGTGAGAGAGAGAGAATAGGATAATTTATTTAAACTTTGAAAACCCAGGAACATTTTTCTACAAGTTGCTAAAGCTTTTATTTTGAAGTATATAATAGCAAATCATAAAGAATTAGACAATAAAAATATCTAAGTTAAAATGACCACATTACTGGGTTTCTTTAGATGCTATTAAATACCAAACAAGACATTTTGTGGTTTAGAAAAAAATGTATGTCTCCACCATCTTTTATCTCATAAAAATGTATGACTACAATGTGTCAATAAAAATAATAAAAAAGAAGAAAAAAGTTACATTGCTATCTACAGTTATTTTGACAACAGCGATTTCATTAGGTTCTTCTAGTGTGAAAAGTACACACCCCCTTTCTATTGTTTTAATACTATGTTTTTAATACTTTTATTGGTGTATTATAGTCTCATTTCATACTGTAGTTCATAGTAACTGTCATATTTTGACATTGATATTGAATATTATCATTATCTGAGTCTAGTTAAATTTTTCTTTTTAAAAGCATGGCTACTAAAATTCCATGCATTTAAGCATGTTAAGAAATTAAAAAAAAAAAAAAGCAAGTTCCGATGATTAAAGCTCATAATATGCTGACTTGGAAAAATTACTTTGATTGTCACAGTCTTCCACCTACATTAATTCTTCCCCTTCTATTGCTCCACTGGGGTTTTTCTTCCATTTCCTAAGGTCCCTCCTGTATACCAATTG